>NC_056735.1:1768627332-1768992332 GCF_019279795.1 Protopterus annectens | reverse complement strand
CACGGACTGAGCTCCCGTATGCAAATTACCCTCATTTGCAGGTGAAAACCATGCAAATTAGGGTAATATGTGATCCAGGAAACTGGCAGCTGCCCATGCAGGACGAGTGCAGTGTGCAGAAATGTACTCGGTTAGTAACCGAGTACATTTCTGCAATCTACAAAACGGAGCTATGACAGCTCCAAATAAAGGCTGCATATCATTGAGGAACCATGCCAATAGCCAAGTAGAAGGTCAATGGCATTGCAAACTGTTTAAGAAAAAAATAAACAACTTTTATTTATTTTTTCGCTGATTCCACCTGTTTAAGCATAGGGCAGCGGCGCGCAAAAGGGATCGGGGGAAAATAATAAAATAAACCTAATATAAGCATTCTAGCTAAAATCATTATTCTGCCATGCAAGTCAATGGCAGGCAGAAGACAGCCTGGCCAGTGAGCAATGGCTGCTATGGGGGGAGGCTCAGTGTGGGACATCTAACTATGCATTAGCAGGCAATCCTATGCAAATGAGGGAAAGGTTAGTGAATCTCAGATTTTCCCAGGGAGTGAGGCAGGTCCCAAGAGTGTAAGAGTATAAATAGCTGGGTGCAAGACTAGGATATAGGTGACATCATAGGGGTGTGTGTCAGGCATATTGTAAGTGGATTGGAGACCTGTGGCTCGAGATTGCTCCTAGCTTAGCACAGCTAAGCTAGGGGTGTGTCTAAACCTGCCTAGCACTCTTTACTACGCATTGGGTTTTACAGGAAGAAAAAGGAAGTTAAACCAGGAAAAAGCAGCTCTGTGCACATTTGAGCACTCCATTTGTGTGGCGCGCCCACGGGCTTAAACAGGGAGGCAATGGGAAGGGAAAACAGCAGTAGGAAGGTAAGCAAGGAGAACAAGCTTAGCTGACAGGAGAAATGTATCAGAATCAGCCAATTACACAGACAGCAGACCAGCACACCACTATAAACTATGCAAATACCTTTCCCCTTGTTTTTCCCAAAAACTCTGCACCACCAGTGTATACATACGGGGAAATTTTACAAAGTGAAAGCAAGAGAAAAAATGTTAGGGGCTGTTTTTGCTATCATAAACCAGCATGTGCAAGAGGCTGAGGGTGGTGAGGATGTGAATGCTGCTGAGTAACCCACAGTGAGGAGATGGAGAAGAGTGTACAGACTCAGGGTAACCTACCAAGGGCTACATGAGCTGGAGATATTGGAGCACTATTGGGTGGACAGGGAACTCCTACAGCAAATTGTTGAGCTGTGCCGGCCACGCCTGACACACAGAACTAACAGAGGGGACCCATCCTAGTGGATGCCAAGGTATGTGTAGGCCTAAGAAAACTAGCTACAGGCACCTTCCAAAGGCCAACTGGGGATATGATGGGGATTTCACGGGCATCAGCATCCAGGGTACTCCACCAGTTCCTGGATGCCATATCAGCATATTTCCCCATTACCCATGAGGCATTGGCCAGTAATATGCGTCTCTTCCACCAAATAGCAGAATACCCTGCGGTAGTGGGTGCAGTAGACTGCAAGCACATACGTATGAAAGCACCACCAGGTGAGCGGGGTGGGGTCTACATCAACCGCAAGGGTTTCCCCTCCATCAACTGCCAGGTCATGTGCAATGCCCAGGGCATAATAATGAATGTGTGTGCTGGCTGCCCTGGAAGCTACCACAATTTCCACATCTGGCATCTGACGCAGCTGTACCAGACATTTGACAATGGGGACATCCCACACAGTCACCTAGTGGGGGATGCTGGATATGCACTGGAGCCATGGCTGATGACACCCATCAGAAATGCACACATACCCGAACAAGAACTTCATAAGGAGGCACACGCACAAACACAAATCATAATAGAGCATGTGTTTGAGATGCTCAAGTCACGGTTCCGGTGCCTGGACACATCTGGTGGAGCCTTGCAGTACTCACCAACTACATGTACCCAAATTGTCCTTGTATGTGCCATGCTACACAATATGATCCTGCGGAAACAGCTGCAGCAGGAACAGCATGGAGCAGGGCCACACAGCCCCCACCAGTGCCAAGGCCTGCACAGGCACAGAGTGACTCGGAGGAGAAACAACCTGAGCCTGCCTCAGTAGGCAGAAGAAGGTGTGCTCAGTATGCCCTGGCATTGGCAAAGAGGCAACGCATAGCACATGCACTGACACAGAAGGGACCAAGGGAATGACATTTCTCTCCGACTCGCACATACAGTAAAAGGGATGCCAAACATGACACTACCTGTGCTCAACCATGCATAGGGAGTGTACTATGTGCATCTGAAATAGGCAGCTCTGCAGCATCACCCTCGATACTGGAACATCCACAAGGTAAGTGACTCACACATGCCAGTTGGGGGGGCACATACCCAACAACAGTCACAGCCAGCAGGATAGGTGTAGACAAACACAAACAAATGCTGTACTATGACTTCTGAATGAGCCCTATGGATAACCCCTCCCCCAGGCCTACACAGACAGACTACAGCAGGCCAGCCAGTTGGATGTAAGTTGTGAAGGCTAGGAAGTCAGAAACTAATATGTAGGTAGTTAAAGCTATGATCTGTAGTACACTGGTATGCCTCTAGCCAGCACGATAGGTAAGACTACAGATTGAAATGGTGTACCCGACATACCAGTACAGTCCTAGCAAATGTGTAAAAGTGTAAGGTGTGCCCCACCATCCTACGTACACTTATAGTAACAGTCAGGTGTGCCCTCCCACCCCTGTGTAGAAATGTAGAAATAGTCAGGTGTCACCCCCCCCCCCCCCACTATGCAGAAATGTAGCAACAGTCAATGCCAAATGACAGTTGTATTCCCTGCAGACAAAGCATGCTACCTGCCGGTGTACAACACAAAGGTCAGCACCGCAGTACAAACTACCTGGACTTGATCCACAGATGCAGTATAGATGGCCATACTGGGCATGCTTACATACACACAGAGGAATGGAGGCAATGTCAGTCAACAACATACTGAAAGGTCATACTGGGCATGCCCACACACTTAAACAAATGAAGGCCATGTCAGCAAACACCAGTGGACCAGACATATCTGGCAGTTGCAATTCTTAGTGCAGACACGTCAGTATGCACTACTCCTGCCTTGAACACACAGTGGATAGGAATACAAACATATATGTAAGGACAACACACTATAATAAGCCAAAGGTAGATGAATATAGATGTGTGGAAGAGGGTGACCCTGACAAGGAGCCATCTGAGTCTGTCCCACCCGGCACACAGCTAAAGGGCCCCAAACACATGATGTGCAGGTGTCACTCACTGCAGATACTAGCCACCAGTATCTGTCAGCATGACGGCATGTTGCACATGCCAGCTGCGCAACATGACTGTACAAGGAAGTAGTCACCTAGTAGCTGTATACACGTACCTGTGGCATATGACCCCATGTGTGCCCACATGTGGCATGTCAACCCCTACATGAATGGGTTATGGCCCATGCACACACCACCCTCCACATAGCAGTATCATGACAAGCCTGCTGAGGTCATCCAATGAGAAATACACCTTGGGGAGAGCTGTAGCTTAGTAATCCCCATGGCGCGTCCCATAACCGCATACTGCTGTAGTGATAAACTAGTTAGGTAGTAGTTCTAACCCCAGACATGGCAACTGTGTGAGTGTGTGTTTGTGTTCATGTCTCTCTGTCTCTGACTGTGTAGAGAGAAATGCTTTTTATGCTACTCACACTCCATACAGTTCATATGCACAGCTTTGGCAAGGCTGCTGATGTCACTCACCTAGAAAGACACATCTGGGGAAATTATAGCCCAGTAATCTCTGTAGCACATCCTGTACCTGCATACTGATGCAGTGTGATAAAGTAGTTAGGTAGGTGTTCTAACCCCAGACCTGGCAACTGTGTGCTTGTGTGTGTGTGTGTGTGTGTGTGTGTGTGTGTGTGTGTGTGTGTGTGTGTGTGTGTGTGTGTGTGTGTGTGTGTGACTGAGTAGAAAGCAATGCTTTTTAGGCCACTCACACCCCGTACAATACATATACTCAACCTTGGCAAGGCTGCTGATGTCACTCACCTAGAAATACACCTCTGGGGAAATCATAGCCCAGTAATCTCCGTAGCGCGTCTTGTAACTGCATACTGATGTAGTGTACCTGGCAACTGTGTGCTTGTGTGTGAATCTGTGTGTGTTTGTGTGTGTGTGTCTGAGTAGAGAGCAATGCATTTTAGGCCACTCACACCGCATACAATACATATACTCAACTTTGGCAAGGCTGCTGATGTCACTCACCTAGAAATACACCTCTGGGGAAATCATAGCCCAGTAATCTCCGTGGCGTGTCCTGTAACTGTGTACTGCTGTAGTGTGATAAAGTAGTTAGGTAGGTGTTCTAACCCCAGACCTGGCAACTGTGTGCTTGTGTGTGAATCTGTGTGTGTGTGTCTGACTGAGTAGAGAGCGTACTACTGTAGTGTGATAAAGTAATTAGGTATGTGTTCTAACCCCACACTTGGTAACTGTGTGTGTGTGAATCTGTGTGACTTTGTGTCTCTGACTGAGTGACGAGCAATGCTTTTAAGGTCACACACACTCTTTTGAATTCATACACCCAACATTGGCAAGACTGCTGATGTCACTCACCTACAACTACACCTCTGGGAAAGTCATAGCCCAGTAAAATCTGTAGCACATCCTGTAACTGTGTACTCTTGTAGTGTGATTTAGAACTGTGGTAGGGTTCTATCACCACCCATGGCAGTTCTGGATGCTTTGCGTGTGTTTCAATGTCTGTGTATGGAGCAATGCATCATAGGCTACTTATTCACAGTACATTTCAAATGCCCTACTTTGCCAATCCTGCTGATGTCATTCCTTGTGAAATACAACTTTGGGGCGAAAGTTCCCTGTAATCCCTGTGGTGTGCCTATAACTGCTCCATGCTGTAGTGTGATATAGGCCTTGGTCAGAGGTTCTATACACACACATGACAGTTGTGGATGATTTGTGCATGTCTCACTGGCTGTGTAGGGAGCAATGCATTTTAGGCTAGTCACTCGCAGTACAGGTGAAATGCCCTACTCTGGTAATCCTACTGATGCCAGTTACTGTGAAATACACCTTTGGGGAAGAAGTGCTCCAGTAATGTCCATGGCGTGTACTACAACTGAGTAGTGCTGTAGTATAATAAACTAGTTAGATAGGGGTTCAACTCCCAGACATGACAGGTGTGTGTATGTGACTCATATCCTGTGTGGAGGTGAGTGTGTGACACCTGTGGCTAATGTGGAGGGGGTTTTGCTTATTACTTTTATGGTGGCCCTACTATATATCACAATGTCAACCATACAGGGATAACAGATGTAAATGAGCTGGGAGGCTGGGGTGCAAAGCCATACCCATACAAGTGACATCAAGGCCAGCCAATCCACATTAGCAAACCCACTATTACCCAGAGCACACACTCAACCCATGTGTCATATGCACACACATGCCTAGGCAACAGCCAATATGTGGGTAGTACACTGCATATTGGCCACTGATAGCACCTATGCAGTGATAGCAGTGGGCTACAGAGGGCATGTCACCCTGCCCATCTGTCCAATATGCACGTACATGCAGACAGTGCACCTCCACCTCGTTCCCCAATGAACACCTGCACCACCTGTGCTGCCTTCACATGTGACTCACAACGGACATACCATGCCTGACAACATGCCCTGTATGGCCAGATGACACTGACATTAGGGAATGCTGTTGGCATGCTATCAATATAGGTGAAGGGTAAACCTGCTGCTCATTACCAGTTCCTGCCACAGGTGGGCAAGACTGGCACATCTGATGATAATCTGTGTTCACAACATGGGCCAGACACCCCAGGTACAGTTCCACATGTCACTGTACATGCATGTGGGAGGTGTGCACATCCCAGACACCATCCATGTCATGGACTAAGGAACACGTACGTGGCATGTGGTGTACAGCATTGGCCACACACAATAGTCACCCAGCTGACTGGATGGGGGATGCAATACCCACCTGTGTGGACAAATGCAGCATCTACAGGCCTGAGCCACAATGCAGTCCATTGTCATGTGGCCTGATGCCAAGGTATACCCATTGCCTACTCCTGTACAGCCTGCTGGCACAGTTGACCACCACACACCCATATAGACATGCACCCATGCATGTCAGAACTGGCAACCTGTGTGTTCGTGTGTGTGTGTTGTATGGTGCGTATGTCCACATCAAAACTCACTACAACCCCCCAGGGCAAACTGAAGCATGCTGTCTGATGTCTGACATCTCCTCATACTCCTTGCCCATATGGCCTCCGTATGACCCATGTGGTGCATGTGATACCTGCACATTGATATGTTCTGGCAATTCCACTAGTGATGAGTTGCACTGCTGGCCCTGCCAAGTGTGTCAATGTGTGTGCATCCCTGTGTGAGTGTGCCTGTGTTGATGCTGGCACCCGTTCATGCAGACAGGCACATGTATGACACCTACCATATATCTACTATATCCCTGTTCCAGATGTCACTCACCCTCACATATATGTCCTGAGTTCTCCACATCAGGTAACCCATGTGGTGCATCCAATAACTGCATCGAACTGTGATAGCACTACATAGCTGTCGGGGGGTTGATACCTTGTGCTGGTAGGTGTGGGACACAAACATGCTTTAGTTTTACTCTCCCACCTCTCCATGACATGTATTTGCCTCTGTCTACCTCCCCCACTCCCTCTCTGGTAGATGTGGAGAACCACACCTGCCTTGCTTAGGCAGCAGAAATGTGTATTTTATGTGATGCTCATGATCAGCTGATGGCCTCTGCATGAATTACAGCCCATGCCCTAGCTGATTGCATTTGGAACAGTTGTGGTAACAATCCCATAGCCAATTGCATAGAAACACTCTCCAATACCTAGGAACATCATGGTAGTGTTGGGCCTTTGCAGTCACTGTGAGCAGGAACTGGATCTGATGTTTGGCAAACAGCATCCCAGATGGATTGGGGATTTACCTCTAACAATATACACTGTAGAAAGAGGGTAACAAACAGAAGGGGGATGTGCCTGATCTGACTATAGACTCTAAGTGCTGCTATACTGCATTTGGAGTAATGTTGGTTTAACAGTGTTGGTCTTGTTATACCTGTCTTACATGTCACAATACCTCCCATGTCAGTTCCATGTATATGAGAAATCCCCATCTGCAGGGTCATCTGCAGACTGGGCAGTGTTGTGCCTATTGTTTCATGTGTTAGCCACAGTGCATCAATCTGTGGAATGCAGTAGGTAGTGTAAGAATTGCAGTCTGTAGATGGTGAAGGCCATAACAGTTACTGACTTCATATCCCTCATAAGACATATGTTGCAACAAACCCAGTTGCAATGGAAAATATATGAGGTTATCACAGCAACATGTCTATACTGGCCCTGTGTGTATGTACTGTCAGCAACACCTCTGTCAACCTTTGTACATATGGCGTGCATGAAGTGGTGCATATGTGCTGTACACCATAAATACTGTAATCATATCTGATAACAAGCCAGTGATATATCAGATTGCTACACATGTCATGTACAGTAGTGGTTATATTTCATGACATAAGCTGGACCTTCTGTGGATGTGTGTACAGTACTGAGGTCTGTGTAGTGATGGTGAATGTTGGCAGTTTGTGTATTGTTAATATGTAATTCAGCCTGTGTGCAGACTGTGGTAGATGTAATTGTTCTAGCTCCCCTTCTATCAGATGTTACATGCTGCCCCACTGTATAGTATCGTTTTGCCATACATGTTTTAGGGCCATACACACACGTCCCATACCACAGACAGCCATCATACCAAACTGTGTAGCAGCCCAGTATATGTAGGGTCATTCTGTGAGTGGCACATATGAGAATGGTGTAGAACAGATAGTCTATATACTGTAATATTATGCCAGTGTACCATATGTGGCTGTGGCTCTGTTCACATTGGTTGTGGTTATGCACTGTCACACATGTGTGTCTTCCCCTGTGCTGTGACATGGCTGTCGAGCCTGCTATATATACAGGTACATGTGCATTCCCCCATACGAGATGTAGGCCAGTGTTGAGCCAGTCTGCATGTAGCATGCACAGTGCATTGTTACATGCCTAGCAGCTTAGTGTACTTAACCAGTGGGATGTTATGTTCAGATACTTGCCAGATTTACTGCTGCTGGGCCTCCCTTAAATGGAATGTATGTCAGACAGAGCAGTGGAATGCTGTACAGATGTATGTCAATATCAAGTGGGTGGTATGTGTCCATGGCACCCCTGTACCAGCAGTCACTATGTGTCAGGCCAGACAAGAGTGTGTGAATCCAACACCTATGGTGCCAGATGTATACCAGCTGTTATGTGTTATACCCATCTACATGGCTGTCTACATCCATATTGTCAAGCCTGGTACACATTTGGTGCACTAAGGGATTATGTGTATAGGTTCATAGGTTCATAGATTAGCACTAGGCTAACTGCCCTTGCGAGCCATTTTAAGCCTAGCCAATTATCCCTTGTAAGACTCAAACCCTGCACCTTGTGTTTGTAAGGCAAACACCTTAACCATTAGGCTACCCTCCCAACCCTAAATAATCAGCCCTTGCAAGTCTCAAACCCAAGTCCTTGCACACCATAGCTGCAGCTCGTTACCACTAAGCCATCTGACTCTGGACTGTACCAGGTGTGATCAAAGTCCCACATATAGTGGCCAAAACTCAGCTGCATTCCACAGGGTCATTACATGCTAGCATTGTTACCTTACAATTATTTCCTTAGGATGTCTGTCAATACCCAATGGCACACATGCTATAAGCAGATGTCAGCATCCACACACACCATGTCTGTGAAGACAATCCCAATGACAGTATCAACAGTCTAGTAATATACCTGCTATACATACCTGTCATTCCCTTGCACTACGTCTTTGGGACTGTAGGGGTTGGTGTACGGCTACACTCCATGTCCAGGACATATTGTGGAAATATATGCACATATGCTTATCCAGATAGCCATATATATATATATATATATATATATATATATATATATATATATATATATATATAATTACACGTGTACTACATTGAATTACCACTGTCATGGCAACCACCCACTGTAAATCCCTACAGCATGTGGGTGTGGTTCCATTACATTCCCTGTGTGATGGACATCCTTCCTGTGTGTTCTCATCAGTGATACAGACAGCAGGTAGCAATACCTCTTACAGGAGAACCTGCACACTCACAGCAGCCACATATTTGTAGGAGGATCAGGAACTACAGACAGACTGTGGGTAGAGTTGTGTAATGCTTTGCATAGTACTGGTGTTACAGGGTGTGTGTGTGTGTGTGTGTGTGTGTGTGTGTGTGTGTGTGTGTGTGTGTGTGTGTGGGTGTGTATGTACCTTGGAATGCAGTCTGTCTGGATAGCTCACTACTGTGGGCCTAATCTCTTGCTGGACAAAGGTATGCCTATCATGTGTTGTCTGTTCACCGCAGAGGTCCTGTGTCAGATATTACACTGGCAGCGTGTGTGTGTGTGTGTGTGTGTGTGTGTGTGTGTGTGTGTGTGTGTGTGTGTGTGTGTGTGTGTGTGTGTGTGTGTGTGTGTGTGTTGCATGCTGTCAGTACATGGCTACATCCATGTCTATTTCTAACGTCAATCCCCTGACTAAGGGTATGTTGCAGACTATACTGTAACACCAGCACCTTGCTTAGTGTATAGCAAGAGTGTTCCACATATGTGCCTGTGTTCCAACCTCTGTCCCCCATCTACATACTAAGCTTTGCACATATGTTATGCTGTTGGGGGTTGTTCTGTAGTGGTCTGTGAGTATAACACACTGCCATTGCTGCCATTAGTTCACTGCTGTTGTATCCCTTACACATATAGTGGGGCTGGGGCCATATATGTGTGGGCGTCACCTATACAACACATGTGCGCCCTTATGCACTGCAGAAGCCAGTGTATGTAACAGTGGTATATGGGCCTGTATTATTGAGTCTAGGTGTGGAGCACCATAAATGACCTAGGCTGTTACAAAATGTGGGGATATCAGGGGGGTGAGCTGCCAGAAGGTATGTGGATGTACAGTACCATATACTCCACCTATATTGACATTACTTGGGGTACAGCAAGCCTACTGCCTCCTGCCATACAGACTGCTCTGTGCGTTATGCTTTGTTATTTAACGGGTACAACGAATTTGATCACAAAACGTCTTTACCTCCTACGGAGTTTGTACATAGTGTAGATAGAAGCTGCTGAACTACACACCTGCAGTACATACTGTTGATTGTTTGGTACCCTGTGGCCCAGTCTGTCTGCACAATTGTACATTCTGAAGGGCTTGGCCTGGACAGCACCAGTTGTTAACCTTTCCAGACTACTGTATTAATGTAACTGTTTCACAGTTGCAGTACTCAGTTAATATGGTTGTCAGTATTTGAACAGCTATATGATATGGCATATCGAACTGTTATAGTACACAATTAAAGGATTCCTATTTCTGCAAACCTATGTGTGGTGTCTTTCCTATGACCTTTCTATGGGTATATGTTGCCGGCAATGACTGACGTTAGTATGTGTCAGCCATACAGTGTCCAGTTGTTCAGGTGTTAACTGTAGCCATAGTGGCTGTTCCATATTGTGTGCACCTCCTACATATGTATCTTACTGTACGTATATCTGTGTGTGTATGTGTAGTCAAATGTATATATATATATTATATATTTTATATATATATATATATATATATATATATATATATATATATATATATATATATATATATATATATATATATATATATATATATATCTGTATCTGCATATATGTGCCTGTGTATCTGTATCCTGGGGATGTTGATGGCTTCCACATATTACATGTCTTATGGGAGGCAGACTGTACTTGGTAGTGTATTGCAGGGTGCATGTGTTTGGCTGTGGGAGAATGCCTATTCGTACAAGACGTATAGTGTGTGGAGCCTCTCAACCCCATTAACGGTGCATGTGAACATAGGTGTATTTGTTAATCTGCAATTGCTATCTACAGATGTCTGGCCATATATACCTATATAGCTAATTTATCTGCCAACAGATATATAACTATATGTGCATAGATAGTGATATATATGTATATAGAGTTAGTAAAACAACATATATATTTATATGTATGTATATCTATACATATATGGATATGTTGTATCTGTTAAGGTTGCACGCAGACATCTAGATGTTGGTATACATTCTCTGTACTGTTGCATGACAGGACTGTCTGATATGTTTCTGAAACATTGAATATCTGTGTATCTGTCATGGCTTAGTGGTACATCACTTTGTGTATGGTGTACAGGGTCCTTGGTTTGAGCCTTGCAAGAGTTGTTTATTTTGTTGCTGTGCAGAACACGGCCCGTTGGATACACAGTGATTAAGCCACCTTAAAGCAGTTGTAAGCAGGTGTGCGTGGGTTTGTGTGGAGCTAAGCACTGCCTACACAGGTTATACAATTTAAAAGCTAACTGAGTGTATGAAAACATAACCAGAGATTAGCAGTACTTACTGTCACGCAAACCCACGCAAACCCGCTTACAACTGCTTTACAGTGCCTTACTCACTCTGTATCCAATGGACTGTGTTCTGGCCAGCAACAAAATAAACAGCTCCTGCAAGGCTCAAAACCAGGATTCTGCACACCATACACAAAGTGATTTACCACTAAGCCATGGCAGATATGCATAATCATGATGTTTTCACATACATATCATCCAGCCCAGGTATACAACACTACAGGGAATGTATTCCGCCATGTAGATGTATTTGTGTGTAAATATATATATTCATCTTTAAATGGATATAACATATCTATATATGTAGATATAGGTACAGAAATATATATATATATATATATATATATATATATATATATATATATATATATAAGCCAATACATACGTATATACATAGATACTCATACATCCTTAGATATATGTGTATACATCCACATGTCCACATATATACAGCACTAGGAATGCATATATGTCAGCATATATATGGCTCACCTTTCAAAGGGAGGAATCCATGTGTCCAAAAGCTGGAAGGGCAGACGTATGTTCTCAATATTGCACAATCTTGCAATACATGCATCGAATGTGCAATGATCAAATGTCACTATGCATTTACTAATTGCAGATTAGGCAATTTGGTTGCGGATGGCACTATAGTGGGGATAGGGAATATTTGCCTGTCCCCACTGTAGTGCAAACTAGGAGTTGGTATATCACAATAGGGAGGTTGTGGGGGGCCCAGTCCCCCAGATGGGGAGTTCAGGGGGACATGCCCCACTGCATTACGATATGTATTCCAACTTGCAGTTCAAGAGTCAGTGAAAGCGCCTTTAAAAGTGCTGTGTTTTGAACTGTGGTGCAGTAAGAAATGACAGGTTTGTCCTTTCGGTTTGCAGAAAAGGCTGTTCGAAGAAAAGATTGTCTCCCTGTCAAAGGTGAACACATATATATCAGTACAGGTATATATGGACATACATCTGTAGATGGAACTGGGGACATAACCACAACATATATGTCCACATGCACCACTGATGTGTTTGAGAGACCCAAACAACATACATCTGGCACAGATGGGTATTCTCCCCAGCCAAACACGTCTGGCCTGCAATACAATACCAACCTTAGCAGAACCCATAAGCAGGACCCTACACAACAAGGGCAGTACTTGTTAACAGTACTCCATCCCACCTGTAGGATGCCAGGCTGGCATTACTAACATGTCATGCAGTACAGTCAAGTGACGTCTCATGCTTGGGGGAACCCCCTGGGCAGGTGCAGTAAGTAGCTGGGATCCCTCATACAATCCAATAGGCCTACACCTGACATTGGATTTACCAGTGTTGGCAAGGACAACCACAAATCCACCATGTCAGCTGGGAACTAACACCCAGTAGCCTGATGACCCTGGTCTGCAGGGACATGGAACATATCAACAAAGAACCCATGGCCAATGTCAGTGGTAATCTTAACACATGGGACCCCGCCAATGTCAGACTTGACAAAGGCAGAGAATACAACCTGAACCTGGTATGACTCCTTTATCCAATCATGACAGGTGCAGATGAGGGTTAGGAGGTGCACAATGCTGATGTAGATCATAGCAGGCTTTTGTACACCATCCCACATGTAGGAATGTGTGCAGTTGTTAAGGTGTCTACCTCCATTTACAGAATATGTGTCCACCAGGACTGCTTGGCAAATGCCAACATTCCACAGGTGCCATCCCGTGGACATTCAGTCCTTCACAGGTCATAGATGTGTTAATGCCCTCCTTCACACTGTAGAGGTGTGCAGCACTACTGGGGTTGCTATAACTCATTGGCTGTGGCTGTTGTGGACACAACCGCCATTATTGCAGTTATTGTTGCGTCTATCCCCCCACATAGTTGTCTGTAATACTGTACAGTGTATGTAATCAGGCTGTTAGTTGTTGATTACACCATTCACAGTAGTTGAGTGCCTCACACACTCCTAAGGATAGGGCTATGCCACCAGCATTAGCACACACATGTTACTTAAGTAAGGATCGCAGTAGAGTGGAGACAGGGGCATACACCCTGCTGTTAGCATGTTCAATGTCATCCTCATTGCAGACTGCATATATAGCACTGTGTGGTTGTGCCTATCCTGACTTGGTGGGATTACATGTGCAACAGAAGTGTAACCTGCACAGGGACATACCTCCATGTGTACAGTCTTGTAACTGTACTGCATCCATACCAAAGGCTCTCTGTGTTGTACCCAGTCATGGCATGTGTACCACCCACTACACTTAATGGTGTCCACTGTAGAAGGCCTGCTGACACCACTACACCCATCAGCCATGTGGCACATGGACAAACACAACACATTCAGAATAGATACTGGTGACAACAATACACCATTGTTAATTACAGCTATGATGCATCATGGCTGCACAGCTACACCTGCCAAGATATTAACATTTCACTTTACTGCTGACAACATGCTACACATCATTTCATTGCTACACTGTTGTATAGTCACCCTGTGCATCAGCACCATGTTAACCTGTCCCTGCATCGATGTTACAGATGTCAGGGAGTGGCACAGATATCATCATATGCACAGGGTGTGTTGTTGGTTTGCCAGAGGCCTAGGCTGAGCCATAAAATTGACAACATGTGTGTGTGTGAGGGGGCTGAGTACTGTTATGGGCCACTGATGATGTGTGTGCAGGTATATGGTTGCCCTGGGTTTGTTGCTTATGTGTGTGTGCTGGGGCTGGTAGTGGCTGTGACTGGTGGGACATCCACAGTGACCTCCAGCTGCCGGTGTTGCTGGCATACGTCCACTTGGCCATTGCAACCATCCCGCCCTGTCCTGATGCATGGACATGACATTGCGGATGAGATCCAATGTCTCACCCCACTGTCTATCCTTGACCTCAGTGTAATTATGGACGGCACCTGCTAGATCACTGATGCTGTCAGTTACAGAGGTGTGATGAGCCCTCTGTGCCCTTTGACCCTGCCTGGTGTACCATTCCATTCATGCCTATGCCTCCATGACAGTCTGGAACATGCATGTGGTTGAAATAGATGTGGCACGTCTACCAGGAGCATGATGACCAGCAGTGCTCCGACGAGCACCCCTGAACATCTGCCTATGTGGTACCCCACCAGACATCTGGCTATGGCTGCTGTGTCCTGACACATGTGCCATAGATACCACATTGTCCTGGCCAATGCCAACGGTGATGAGGTATCTAGAGGCAGTGTGACTGTGTGCGTGGATGGGGTGGATAAGCGTGGGTTGTCAATCGGTGGCCCAGTGGCAGTTCCTGATGACACTTCCTGTGCTTCAACACACCTATTATCATGGTCACTGTCTATATCAGTGACATCAGATTCCCTGTGGGAGGTACCCAGCCCCACCTTGCCATCTGTGAGGAGAAAACAGGGAACATACTGTAAGACCTGTACATCACCACTAAACAGTACACACACGCGCACACACACACACACACACACACACACACACACACACACACACACACACACACGTGTACACACACACACACACACACACACACACACACACACACACACACACACACACACACATGCACACACACACACACGTGCATGTGCAGACATGGCCACACACACACACACACACACACACACACACACACACACACACACACACACACACACACACACACACACACACACACACACACACACATTCACACATGCAGTCGACATACATGGCAACCCATACACTCCACCAGACAGCACCTACAGAGAGCTCCCGCACCCCCATAACACACTCAATAGCAGGCGATGGTACAGTACAAAGGCAACAAATCACTGGTTACGCACGGCAGAAATCAAACACGTTTAATTAAAAAGTTAGTGCTTTCACGGATGTATTCTGGTTCATCAGACTTACTTATACAAAACTAACTGTGCTTATAAATACAAATTCAAAAATAGGAGAACCAATCAACAACCATGATAAATTAATGACATCACCTCTTACATCATATTAATGCAATTAATTAAAAACCTAATAAATAGAGAAAACGCCTGTGTGTATGCATAATCTAAATGCATCGTAAAATATATATGAACTAAAAATAATATATATAAAAACCTATATATATATAAAATATATGTAAATACACTACATATCATAGTACTAATAATATATATATATATATATATATATATATATATATATATATATATATATATATATATATACATATATATAGAACATATAGAATACATAGGGTCAATGTTTAAGGGCTCTAGCTTTGAGAAAGGGTTTTAGAGAAACCCTGTTATTTAGACCTGGTGTGGTTTATCTGCCTGAAACTTTAATATCCCTTTCTGTTCAACAGCTTCAGTGCTGTTATTCAGGTCACCACCTCGTTTACTACTACCTACAATTTCCAACACTAAAAATTTAAACATATGCTCTGAACCCACATTTTTCACATGCATAGCTAAAGCATTGCTCTCTTTCACGTTTTTCACATCCCTACAATGTTCTAATATCCTTTCTTTAAAAGAATGATTGGTTTCCCTTATATAAAAGGAGAAACATTTTATGCAAACGCTGAAATAGACTTCATTTATGGTCTTGCAATCAGCATAAAATTGTGTATCAATCTTAAAGCCTAAAGATGGATGTATAAAATGCCCTCCAGGATGAATGTGTGCACAGGCCATACAATTCCTACATGCATATGTTCCTTGTCTATCTGATGGAACATACTTCTGTGAATAAGATTTAAGAAGGCACAGTTAGTTTTGTATAAGTCTAATGAATGCATCCATGAAAGTGCTAACTTTTCCATTAAATGTGTTTTATTTCTGCCGTGTGTAACCAGTGATTTGTTGCCTTTGTTTAATATATTTTCGTTACATTGGTTACTTTATTCGTTTGGGTGTTTTTGAGTTTTTCTTCATGATGGTGCAGTACAGTATCACACACAAACCTATAATTTCACACATGTCAGCATGCAGGACATGTGGCACTCAACAGCATGCAGTGCAACTGTAGTCAATCTCTGTTACCAACATTATACATGGCTGTGATGCATGGCTTCTGTTAGTAGGTGATGTCCCTCCCCCTGGAACTCACTGCACCCATGTCCACAGCATTGCTGTGCATCTGTTCAGCACCCTTGCATGTACTGTGCACCATACCTCACAGGTGTACACACCATTGCAGGATGTGTATCTGTGTATCAGTTGTGTTTCCACTGCTGCTCACAGCCTCTGTGTATTTCAGGATCACATGTGGACACGTGTTTAGTGAACGCTTGATGTGTATTCACAGATGTCATCATCAGTGGTGCATGTATGAGTGATAGACTGCCATTAGACCAACCATAGACACAATGTATTGTACCTATTGTGAGTGTAGAGACTATTATTGACCATGATTGAGCCCTGGCTGATGTTACCTGTGGTACACATAGGTTTATAGGTGAGTAATGGTCTATTGGTCCTGGGGCCTACATAAGCCTAGCCACTGGGGTTCCCAGCCATGCACCACTGGCTAATGTTATTCCCCTGAGCCCCTGTCAGGCTGTGGCACAGACATACTACCCAGAGTGAATTCCCCATTTCCCATCCCATTGTCAAGTGTTTCTGTAAAGAGGGCCAATGAGTATCATTGCCTGACATGTATGGGGTAGTCCATTCCAGAGTGAGGGGATTCCCCAGGACAGGGCCCTATCCCTCCAGTATGTTCTGGGTAATGTGTAGATGAAGTTTAGGACCCTGGAGCATATTTAGCAGAGGGAGTGGGATGTTTTTATGTGTAGCATGTTCAGCTGCTCTGTGTATGACATAGCTGGGTATGTTGGGCAGATAACAGCTGTGCCTGGGCAATGTGCACTGGAGTGTAGCCACAGTTGTCTGAGATGGACTGTGTATTGCATGTGTTTGAGGCTGGTAATCCCATTAGTGAGGGGTGTGCTCTGACAATGCAGATGTACAGCATGCATTATGGGTAGGTGTGTTAGATGTGTACATGGCCTACACCTTAGCTATGACATGCACAGTGAATTGCCATGCATAACCTTAAACCATACTCACAGGCATCTGGCTGCTGCCTTGCTGGTATCTCAGAGGTACCTACATTGAGATGGGATAGAGTTGATGTCAGTGGCCACAGCTGTGGCATTGCTACAGGGTGGCTGCAATATTACAGTACAATAACAGCTGAAGTACAAAGTACTACAGATTATGCATTACTGCTTATCAGTACTACACAGCAACAGACCCCACATCTCACATATGCATGATCTACCTGTACAGATGCATACACTACAGTAGTCTACTGATATGCCCTGGAACCTAACCTGCATGCTCCATATCTGGTGTGTGTGTAGCACCCACCTACATGACTGTATAAGTCTGTAGCTCTTGTGGGTGGGCAGGTGCTACCAGGCTCATGAGCAGCTCCTCCACTCTGATGAGGGGGGGATAGATGTTATGGCCTCCCTGTTGCAAGGTGGTCACCTAGCACGGCAGCGGCATGGCGACGTACTTCGTGGAGCAGGTCACTACAATGGTGGCGGACCTGCGCATATGTATGGCTGTGCATCCACACCTCATTCACCCTGCGGACCACATCATTCCACATGGTTGTTCTCTCCTGCTGGTCCTGGCTTGTCCGTGAAAACAGCAGCTGGTAGTTGTGGATGATGCTGGTGATTATAATTTCCTCCTCAGCGGCACTATAAGCAGGATTCCTCAGGTGTGCCATACTCCCTGAAAGACATAATGATGGAAGTATATCTGAGCAACTCATATGTCAAGTTTACCATAATACAATACACATATCAGTCTCCCACCACCATATCAGCACCAACATAAAGTTCACAAACACTAGTGGTATGTGTCCGGTATATGTATCATTGGGTCATATATTGTATTGTACAACACTTTCTGCTATGTGTTTATAGACATGCTTCCTGTGGGGACACTAGAGTTGCTGAGCTGTAGAGAAAATAGCTAGGCATGTGCAGGAAGGGTATAGGAAAGGTCCATAGCTGCCCATGTTTTCTACAGCAACATCTGTGCATATACACTATATTTGCAGGTACATTTGGACCCTCAAACCCCTGGGAGAGGGGTGAGGACAACATATATTCATTGTGATGCCAATTAGACCAGGTTACATGTGTCCAGTGGATGCATGTGCAAAATGGACAGCTATGTATGGGACGAGATTATTTTGTGGGTACAGATTGCCCTTTTTTTTTCAGGTGAGAGTGGGATGTTGGGGAGGGGTAGTAGGTATATTTGGGGAGGAAGGTTGGGTAATTTAACAGACAAGACACACAAGACGCAAATAGGGCCGGTATATGATACATGTGGGGGGTAAACACCTTGGACAGGGAGGGGTGTTGGAAGTCGCAAGCCCATGAGCCCCCAACTGGTAACAGTGGGACTGAGGTCCTCACCCATAGGCAGTCACCACTGCCCCGAAGGTGGCTGTGCTGGGGGCTGTGTAGGAGGGGCAAGCTCACCCTCTAATAGCACCACTTGGCCCTCAAGCTGGCGTAGCTGCTCTCGATACTCCAGATCGAGCTCCCTACACACCACGGCCCAGACCTGTTGACGGGTGACAGGTTCCCGTCCGTGCCCACTCCAAGGGGGGGTGGGCCCCATCACCTGCAGTGGTTATTCCCAAAGGTGGCACAGAGCCCCAGGAGGAGGAGGTCTCAGTCTGGGCCCCAGATGTGCTGGTGCCCAGTGCCATGGCCAGCTGAGGTGGGACAGATGGGTCTGCTGGGACCGGCCTTCCTATACGAGCTGTGTTGTCACAGGTTTATGGCAGATATGGGTTAGTAACAGTCAACAGCATTCAGGATTAGTTATAACAGCATGCATAGATATTCCCATTAACCCGACACACCACATTTAACACAATTGCAGAGCAAGCAGAACACATGCATATATGGAACAACAGTGGCCATTACAGGAGCATGCGGGTTTTATTGATGGCAACAAGCCACCAATATGTGTCTATTTTAACATGGCACATGCATAGAAACAAATATGAATATTTGTAAACTATTAGGACATATGTCCCAAAAAAGATTGGAGTGTACACATACCAGTTGAGGAGTGTCATTGGGTTATTATGCACATATGGTAGGGGTGAGAGAGAGGGTTCAATTAATAACTAATATATCCTTGTAGTTTTCACAACATTCTTAGTCACTGCAGTGATCTTTCCCTTACATGTATTATTACACTACACAATGGCCTTATATTGTACACTGGTATGTTTATAGATTATTATATACGTGACCTGTGTCTTACATACAGGGGTGACAGGCTGCAAGTGTTAATGCAAAATATGTTGAGAATTGCTGCCATACACTTTGGGTGAGGTGCTAGAATGACAGGTCTGTTTTCATATACATTCTCTGACTGTGTACATGTTTGATTATCAGTTATATGTCATTGACAGCTGCCTACATTTCTTGGATCATCACACTGAATTTTCAACGGAACAAGGTACTATGCTGGTGATATGCGCCATTTATCTGGACATGCTGGACAGATTGGAACAGTTGTGGGGTATAAATATGCATACAACTTACAATCTGAACATTCAAGCAAATTCTGTACAGTTGTTGGGTGTAATTATGCATACAGCTTTCTATCTGAACATTGTATCACAGTCTGTACAGTTGTGGGGTATGATTATGCATACAACTTAGTAGCACTCCCAGGAGTCGAACCCCTGCTGTGTGTGACAAAAAATTATTTCTAACATCACAGTACACTGTGCTATCAGGGAACTGATGTAAAGCTTTCAACCATTTTCTATCTTAGTCTCCCAACTTGTACAATATGACTGACCTCTTGTCACTTCCAACATTGTTATGCAGGACTTCATACCAATTTTATCTGCATACCACGGTGTGGGTGACACTGCTTAAGATACAACAGTACTATTTATAGTATGGAACAGATCACAACCATATGAAAGAAGAGTAAACAGAAGCACTCCAGGGGTTATACCTTTATTCACAGACTGTTAACACATTTATTTCTACTGGTACAACACTTTCTAAGGCTCTTATATTCTTTGTTATGACAGTACATGCAGACTGATTACTAACCTGCCTAGCAAGGCAGCCTTTGCAGCCTAGCATCATGGGCTTTCTGGTTTGCAGCCCACTCATCTGCAGCTGTCAGAGAAATGCATTGATATTTAGCCATACCTATCCATAGTATACACAAGCTAGGCAATTATTTACTACTTAGTAGAATGTGTACTTTCTCAGTCCTGGGGCATTGGCCATCTTGCCGAGACTCCTGGATCCACTGTTTCAGTACATCCCCCCTCCTCCGCTTCAGGTCAGCATGGTGGTGCCTGACCTGCTCACCAGTCCAGGGCATACCTGTGGCACTGGTGATGTCACGGGCGAGACTGTCCCAGGCCTCCATTTTGTACTGTGAGCCCTGTTACTGGCCCTGCAGTAGTCTCTAATCATGGTGTTTTATCAGGAGCCATACCATGATTTCTGACTCCTGGATACCCCAGCGCTGTGCTCTGAATCAAGTGCCTTCACCCACACCAGCCATTCTGCCTGCAGTAGGAAGCTACAACCAGTTATGAGATGTATTCCCGCTTGTGGTGTTTAAATATGGCCATTTTCCCACACTTTCCCATGATTGGTTAGTAAATCCGGGGAATGTCTTTTTGGCAACAGTTAATTTTGTTTATCACCCTTCATGCCTTCACAAAACAAGAATGTTACACAGTCTGAATAGAAATCTGAAACTAAAATTAGAGCATTTTATAACAGTAGTTAAAGGTGGTAGCAACATAATATTACCAGTGCACATCATTTAGTATTAAAATAATTATTTGACAATAAACATATAGTTATTAGAAAAACGAAGGGGAGGATAATAATACTTGATAAAGAACACTATGAGAGACTTATCAACTTGCACTGGACTAATAATGAGGTTTTTGAATTATTGCAATGCAGTCTATGGAAGTACATATATGGGAACTATTACAGAGGATTTAGAAGATTTTTTTGAGGTATTCTCTTCTAAATTCTGCAGACAGACCAGTTGAAACCTGTTACTTTGGGGAAAAGATGACAGAAAGAAAGATTTCCATCTTTTTTTTAGGTAATATTTGATGCTTATAGTTAAAAAGCATACTCATCGTGTACTTAAAATGCATCTGAAACACTCATTTGTTTAAAAAATATGCATTAAAGTGATTTTATAGTGCTAGATTTTAAGTATTGCTTCCTCATAAGAAAACATTGGTTTACTCCAGGCTGATATTTTAAGAATATCATTTTTTTTTTGAGGGAAGGATGCTTTTTGCAATATAATATATATATATATATATATATATATATATATATATATATATATATATATATATATATATATATATATATTAGGTATAGATATATTTATAAATATAGAGTAGATATAACTATACTTATATATCTAGATACAGCTATATATATATATATATATATATATATATATATATATATTATATATACATATATATATATATATATATATATATGTGCTTGTAACAAGCAAATCTCTTTAATGTTCATCAGCAAAACAGATAGTCGGCAGATGTGCCAGACTGACAGTTCTCATGGTAGGAGAGTATGGCCTATCCCCAGGGATTGTACAATCTCACGGTTGGAATAAAGAATTATCAGGGGCTTTGGGTATGCTAGGAACTTGTCTTCTGCAAAAAATATTTTATATGTATATGTTTTAAAATTTGCATTCTTCATTTCTTCATGATTGTTCCTTGGAGTATGGGCAAAAGTGTTTCAGCATTTTTTGTCAATCTTAACATGTCAGCGTTAGCGATAATGACATTTCCTTGTTTTCACAATTTTTGATAAATCCATATATAAACATATATGTATATATATATATATATATATATATATATATATATATATATTTATTTATATATATATATATATATATATATATATATATATTATGTATATATATATATATGTGTGTGTGTGTGTGTGTGTGTGTGTGTCTGTTTGTGTGTGTGTGTGTGTGTGTGTGTGTGTGTGTGTGTGTGTGTGTGTATGTTTGAAAATGACTGACTGATGACCTCCTTCAGAGACCTCTTACCTAAGCTCAAGGTATAACTCCCAGAGCAGAGTTATGAATGGGTACTGTCCAGTCAAGGTGGAGGTTTGATGTTTGATAGGCACAGTGGAATAAAAAATAACATAGAAAAGAAATAATATTTTAAGTTTCTTCAACGTCATTACATTTAAAATATATATGCTGTTGCAGTCTCTTATAGTTATCCTGTGGAAGTCTTTATAACTACTGTTGCCTTTCATTTTTTTCACAGGACACATTTTTTCTAGGCAATCTTGTAATTAGATTATTTTGTTATTACATACTGAATTTATGCATGACCCATATTTTAGTTTTACCAAATATTACACATGGAAAGTAATCCATAGCAGTAAATCATCCAGGCTTAATTTGTTACATGTTACTCTAATCTCTTCAATCTGTTTTTAGAGCAAAGACTCAAATTATTTCATTTTTTTTTCAGGAAATGATATGTGTGTTCATTCTGTATGGCAGACAAAGAAGGGAATTCGAAAAATGTGATAGGTGGTGATGTAATGAAATAAGAACAGCTAGAACAACACATGTTAAGTCCCAATTCTAGTAATGTATGACTTGTATGGATCCTTTTAATCTTATTATGTGTGTCATAGAAGAAGTGAGTAAAGAATAATGCAGAGTAAGAATGAGAATCTTCTTCTTGTCAACAATGCTGCAATATTGTTTTGTTTATCAGAAGTGTAGCTAGGGTGGGTTAAATGGGATAACCACCTCAGGTGCAAGGTGTAAGGAAGCGAGATCATCAGATGCAATCAGTCTGTACTACAGTACCATAAATTAATGCTGATACTGCTTTTGAATAAACTATTTAAAAGTAGATTTTTTTTTCTTGTTGTCCTGAAGAAGAGGATTTTTTGGTCCCAACACTTGAGGAACACAAATCATGAAGGAAGGACCTGGATCCAGTATTGCTCATTTGGGGTGATGACTGCCAGACTGGGGAATGAACTCCCCATTTTAGAGGTACCAGATCAGAGAACGGCACCAGGTACTGAGTGAGCCAGCTACAGCTCTGCTGTTTATATATAAATTTGGACAAAACTGATGTTTTAGGTCTAGAAGTAAACTTTTTATTTAAAATTGCATAAGATGTTTTGTGTGTGTGTGTGTGTGTGTGTGTGTGTGTGTGTGTGTGTGTGTGTGTGTGTGTGTGCGAGAGTGGTTTTGTGTGTGTGTGTGTGTGTGTGTGTGTGTGTGTGTGTGTGTGTGTGTGTGTGTGTGTGTGTGTGTGTGATTATTTCAAATGATCTAAACTTATAAGATCAATGAGAAAATTATTGACAGGAAAAACAACTAAACTCAAAATATGTAAATTTAAAAATATCTAAACACAAATTATTGACAAAAATCTAACTTCATCCAAAACCAATGTGTTTTAGGGGGTAATCTTCCTGCATAGCTGGCCTTAGGTATAGGCCAACTAGGCAGCCGCATAGGACGTCGCTCTAGCAGGGGAGCTTTTTCTGTGTTTATTTGGTGTAGGTTGACCAGGATAAGGGCACCAGGTGGTATGGTGAGGGGTGCCGTGGAGCCCTTTTGCCTAGGACACCAGTTGACCTAAGGCCGCTCCTGCTGCAGCCCCTCCAACTGCTAATTATAAGTGCAAACTCCAAGGTCACACAAAAGAGGGAAAGGTGCATAAACCATTTCTTAATGTAATTTCGGTTTTGTCAATCAAAAAAGTGGAAAAAAGGCATAAACCCTTGCCTAGTATAATTTCAGTTTTGTCAATATTTTATGTAACTGGCAGGAGTCCACGTATTGAAGGAGCATTTGCCAAAATCAAAGAGCAAGCTGAGTCCTTATTAAGGGAGGTGTCTGAACTGTCCCATCTGGCTACTGAATCCAGCATAGAATTCAAAGGGAGAGGCTAAAGAAAGTGCAAGCCACCAGAAGTGCAGCCAAGTGAAGGGCCATTAAAAAAAGAGAAGAGGAGATCTCAGAGGAAGAATAAAGGGGTCCCAATAGGTGAGAATATAGGAAGATGTATTTGG
The DNA here is from genome assembly GCF_019279795.1 of Protopterus annectens. Lineage (NCBI taxonomy): Eukaryota > Metazoa > Chordata > Ceratodontiformes > Protopteridae > Protopterus > Protopterus annectens. Next base: position 1,768,967,581 of record NC_056735.1, on the reverse strand, counting down.
TCTTCCTATAGATTTGCTCCCGCTTTTTCTCTATGCATTGGCCCTCACACAATGATGAAATGCTGGCATATGGAATGGACAGGTGCCCAAGTGTCAGACATGCCTCAGGACAATAGCAGGCAGAGTGCACTGTTGAATTTAGTACTAGAAGGAGAGACAATATTTGTGAGGCAAGGAGTTGTTTTTGTTCTTTCTTGTAATGGGGAGACAAGCTATCCCATTCTGCCATTAGAGTAAAGGTCTTACATTGGCTACTGCTGGACTACAGCTTGGAGTTAGTGCAAGGAATTTTTCCAGGGTTTCCTTTAGCTCAACCATAGGGGGAAGCAGATCAATGGGTCAGAATTTGAAAACTGTGATAGGTAGGGAGCAGCTAGTTCAGAGTTTTTTTCACAAGGAGGTTAGGCCTATTTGACATTTTGCTTTTCCCAGTATTTCTCATTTCTCCAGTGGGTTTGATCCCCAGGATGAGAACCGGGGAAATTTAGTTAATTCACCTCTCTTTCCCAAATGGGGGATCAGTAAATGACCACATGGACCCTAAAGATGCTAGAGTGCAGTATGTATCCATGGGTGTTGCAGAGTTATGGGAAGCTCCTAAACTTCCTTCTGAAACTAGAAATGTATATATGATATGATATGATATGATACAGAAAAAAAACAGGCTTCATATGCATCTCTTCCCAGGAGTGACAAGGATAGTTTCTTCAAAGGAAAGCACCTATAAACAAAGGCCCTGGTTAGTTAAGACAGATACTAAAGCTGCATTTTTTCTACTACCCATACCAGAATTAGACTGGCCTTGTTAGGATATGTGTCTTGATGGCCATTTTATTTTGAGAAGGCAATGCCAATGGGTTGTGCATTGGTGTGTACTACCTTTGAGAGTTTTAGCATGGATCTGTAATGGATTTCACAGTGTTAGGCCCCTTAGACAAGAGCCTTGCATTAGCTGGATGATTTGTTGCTGATCAGGGAGGGCCATGAAGTAGCAAGAAAAGGCATGTAGTGCTTTTTGGAGTTATATCATGAGGTGAGAGTTCCTTTAGCTTATGAAAAATTGGAGGACCCAAGGAAGGTCTTAAATTTCTTAGACTTAGAAGTGGAAGGTGAATATAGCTTGCTCTACCTCCTACAGACAAGCTCGACAAGTTGCAAGACAGAATTGGATTTGTTAGATGTAAAGACAAGGTCAGGGTTAAGAAAATTGTAGAATTTATAAACATTGCACGTAGAAAGGTAAGAACATGTAAAATGTTCAGCAGATGTTTGGCCAATTTGTTGAGAATAGTGAGGTGCAAGCACTATAGGGTGAGAGTAGCCAGGCTTGTCAAGCAGGATCTTTCCATCTGGGCACAGGCTCTAAACTGGTTCAATGGAATTTCTTTTTGGCAGGAAGAATATGCATCGTCTGATGATCTGCACCACTATACCAATGGTCAGAGTATTCAGGTAGTCTGGAGGAGGAATTCTGAGGGTTTTTTTTTTGTTTGTTTCTGCTGTCATGGGCAGTTCAATGGATGTGAATATTTAGGCTGGAAGGGACTTTTATTTATTTATTTATTTATTTTCTTTTTGTGATTTTGATAGCAGGCCACTTTCAAAGAAACTATTTGCTACGGCAATGAGAAGGGCCTTGGAAAGGCAGGGTTTTTGTTGACTAGATTTCCATCTCATTCTTTGTGGATAGGTAAGGTTTTGGACTTGGCTTTAGAGAGAATGTCTACTGAACTGATAAAGAGGATGGGTGGTTGTATTTGGGTGCATTTTTGTCGTATGTCAGATAGCTAGGTTATGTTTTGTGTTTTTTTTCAGGGTGCAACAGAATTCTTATTCTGGGCCATTCATTCATTCATTTTTCTTTTGGGCAGCAAAACAAGCAGCAGTTAGGCCTGGTAGAATCTTTATAGGACTTGATCCTTTAAAATTGGAGATGATTTCGGATAAATCTTCCTCTGGCACTACTTAAAAATCAAACACACAGAAAAAAAAACTACAATAACAAATTGTATTTTTAAATGTATGTATATAACTGTATATATTATTACTGCACTTTCTTATTCAAATACATTATATTTTCTGTTTTACTACTGTACACTCTATATATTGTACACTTCAGTAACTTCTCATCATACTATGCTATGATATACTATTGTTTGCTCTGTTAAGTTGTACTTATCCCTGACTTTTGTATTTTTATCATATATCTGGAGATTTTGTATTTTTTATGATTGTCATGTATGGGGAGCTTTTCTCCGTGGGTCTCTGATGAAAACAGACACCCGACTGCCCAGTCAGACCAACCCGGTAATCAAATATGAAATAAATAAATCTGGCATAATTTCAGAAGGCTATACCAGAACTAATTGTTACTCAAGAGACATGAGCTCTAGGCAACGTTGGGTATTCCACAGATCAATGTAATTCAGTTGTGGGGGAATTATTTAGGTAGAATACTGAAAAGATGATTATTAGAACAAGTAATGAAGGATGTGATTGTTCTAGTGCAAGGGTTTTTGAATAAACCATGGCTTGGTCAGAAATAATTCCTAGGCTAGTTTGGATTTAGTTTTAAAGGTGTGAAGATGGTTAGGTACTTTTTTAATCACAGGGTGTTGAGAGCAGCTCATCCTTTGAATATTGCTGTCCTAGACTCATGGCACTTTGTCAGCAGGTTAGATTGTATTCACTTGAGCAATATAGGCCAAGATTTGTTTAATGTGCATAATTCATTATTACTGAATAACTTGGTGGTGAGTTTTCATGTCTGAGTTGTTTAGTGGTTTAGGAGTTAAGGAAAGGGAGAGAACAGCTTTTATTTGGGTAGGCTGGTATGCAATTTTAAAGGGATTTGCTTTGATGAAGGGAGCTGCTCTTATTCCTCTTTCCATTTCCAAGAGTTTTCCCTAAGTGGAGGTAAGTACTGTAAAACTGCTCCAGAGATTATTTGGTTTGGCTTTGCAGTAAGTGGTATATATTTATATATATTTGACACTGATTATAGGATTTCTGTTGGCTAGTGAGTATTTGCAATTCTACCTAAATAATTGTATTTTCTTATGTGCCTTAATGTCTTATGCTGTTCTGAACTTGTTAGCACTAAATAAGCTGCAAATTACTACAGCACTAAATCTTCCTCTTTACCTAGAGGAAAACAGTTTTTGTACTTACATTCCTCACTTGCTTAGAGAAAAACAGCTCTTATACTCACACTCCACAATTGTCTAGAGGAAAGTAGTTTCTTATTCAGGCATGTCCAAGGGTTAGCTCCCAGTGTTCTCTCCTGTCTATCTGATGAATCTGGGCATCTTGGGGCAATGTAGCAATTGCCTCATGTACACAGACAAAAACCTATGAGAGATGCACTTATCTAGCCAAACTGGAGGTAAAGCTCTCTCCAACCAAGACTGAACTTGACAGTCAAGAGGAGAAGGCAAACACTTGCACCACACCACACTCATCACATAGTCCCACTAAACCCACACTACCAAAATTCACACATAGAAACACAAAAACATTCACGGAGGCTCTCAATAATAATTTGCTCAAGCAACAGAGACCTCCAAAGCAGAAACACAAGCAACCTCCACCCCTAACACAACCCAAATGACACATAACCCACAGACTCAGTGCGCCACTCAACCACAGCCCATAAGGCAAAACAACATACCCAACAGACTAGTCATAGGTGACTCTATAGTCAGGCACACTGACCAGGCTAAACAAGGAGAAGGCTACTGTCAGTTGCCTGTCAGGTGCCAGGATCTGCCACATAACCCATGCACTCAGGTCACTCCACAACAAGTACAAATATGACTCTGTCGTTATCCATGTTGGTGGGAATGACCTGAGATGTACCTCCCTGGACTACATGAAAAGAGACATGGAAGAGCTCTCTGATCTTGTAGCCCAGGCAGGTATGACCCTAGCCCTGAGTAGCATCCTGCCATCACCCAGAATGATACTTCAGTTCAAGGAGAAAATGATTGACTTCAACAATTGGCTAAGCTTCTGGTGTCATTCTAAGGGGATCCATTATCTGTCTGCCTGGGACGACATGGTCGACAGACCACGATGCTTTGCTAGAGATGGCCTGCACCTGTCACCCCTGGGATTCCAGATACTGGCTAAGGCTCTTGCTGGCCCTATAGTGACTTTTTAGGCAAGGTTCAAATGACAAATTCACCACTGTAACAGGAACAGGCAGGCAAAAACTGAGGGTAATGCTACTCAATGCTAGAAGTCTAAACCTCAAAATGCACTCCCTCCAGGCACTCCTTAAAATGGAGAACATTGATATCTGTGCAGTGACTGAGACCTGGTTCAAGGGTCCAGAGAGCACCCCTGCATTACCAGGCTATAACTCATAAAACACTTTTCGGCCACCTAACCTAGACCGGAACACCAAAGGCGGAAATGTGTCCATATTCATTAAGGATATCCACACCTCCAGGCTAGTTGCTCAGCATAATGCATCCGAGGTTATCCAAGTGCAACTAACTCTGGGCAAAACTGCAATCCAAATTGTAGCTTGCTACAGATCCCCCACCATGCCCCAGGATTCCCACTCCTCTTTTCTTAATATACTGGAAAATATTAGGGTTCAACCAAACACCCAAATAATGGGCGATTTCAACTACCCCACCATTAACTGGGAAAACTACTCATGTACCAACTCCTTCACTCTACGCTTTCCAAAATTCATAAATTCTAGTGCCCTGGATCAACTTATCCACACCCCCACCATGGGTAACAATAACCTAGACCTAGTCATTACCAACATGAGTGACCATTGTTCCACACCTGAAGTCAACTCTTTGTTGGTCAGATCCAGCAATAAGCTAATCACCCTAGATATCCACATCCCGCCCCCACCCCCATTAAGGAAATCATGGTAAAAAATTTCTCCAAATCCAACTTCATGCTTCTTAAGACAGAAGTGGCGAACTTCATGACACCCATGCAGATGGACAATACAGTTACAACTGCTGAATCCTACACAAATGCACTCTATAAACACTTACACAAGTGCATGGATTGTGCTATCCCAAACAGAACCAAGACGCTATCCCCCCAAAAAAGGAAGCCAATCTGGTGGTCCCCTGCCATAAACAACTCTACAGTAGAAGGAAGAAACTGTTGCAAAAGAGAGTAAAATCCCATGAGTGGAGGAGCTCCCTGGTCAGCCTCAGTAAGAAGCTGAGATGCCATATAACATTCTCCAAAGTTAGCTATGAAAACAAAATTGTCACTGATTCTAGGGACAACCACAAAGCATTCTATAGCTATATCAAGAATCTCAAGGGCAACACCCAGATCTGCTCTGAGTTACAGCACAACGGCATGAAAATTACAGAACCAACTGATATTGCCAATGTCCTGGCAGGTAGATTTGGTGCTAACTTTACCCCCTCTCACCCCCTAAAAGGCCCATATCTATATAGGAAAAATGCAGAGTCCCTGTAATCACAACTATGCAGGTAAAAGCTGCACTCTCTAAAGCCAAAAACACAACATCCATGGGACCCGACAACATCACAGGCTGCATTTTACACGAACTTCAGAACAAACTGGCTCCCCACCTACGCATCATAGGTTCATAGGTTGGTACTAGGCTATCAGCCCTAGGGCCTATACAAGCCTAGCCATAATAATTCCCTGGCTATTTCTTCCCACACTATTTACTTCCCTGGACCCCTGTCTAGCAGAGCGACTGACGTGATCCCCGGGGTGAATTTCCTTTCTCCCATCCAATCGTCAAGGTTCCTTTTGAAGAGGACCAAAGAGGCACTCTGCTTGACATGTATGGGCAATCTATTCCAGAGTCTGGGGAGTCTCTGGGTCAGGAACCTATCCCTCCAGCATGTTTTGTTTATTGTGATGACAAGGTTTAGATCCCTGGAGCATGTGGCTCTGAGGGATTGGGATTTCTTTAAGTGTAGCATGTCCATCAGCTCTGGGTTTGACATGGCCTTGTATGTTAAGCAAAGATCGCCTCTGAGTAGACGATATGCGACAGAGTATAGCTGGAGTTTTTAAGGCGGTCAGCGTAGGGCATCTGCTTTAGGCTTGTGATTCTTTTAGTGAAGTATTTCTGTGGCCTTTCCAGTTGTTGCAGATGTCTTGAGAGGTAGATACCAAACGGGGCATTGTATTCTATAATGGGTCTAATGAGGGATGAGTACAGTGGGACAATAACCTCCTTTTTTCTGGATGAAAAGCCCTTAGTGATGAGGTGTGCCACATAAAAGGATTTCCTGACTGTTGTGGCGATGTGGTTATCGAAGGTGAGACCACTGTCCACCTGTGTCCCTAAGTCTCTTATCAAACTTTCGGTGTTTAGTGTATTGCCACCTATATGGTAATTCATGGATACATGTTTTTTTCCCAAAGGAGATAACTATACATTTCTTGGCATTGAGCTTGAGCCCATGGCTCTGGCACCAAGCATCTGTTCCTGTAAGGCCCTTTTGTAGAGTATCCACATCATTTGGGGATTCAGTAATGGCTCCCAGTTTGCAGTCATCTGCAAACTTTGTTATCCAGAGTCCCTTAGTGTTGGCCTGTACTTCAGAGAAGTAGATGCCAAACAAGAGCGGTCCCAGGACTGAACCCTGAAGTACTCCACTTGTCACTTGTCTGGAGCCAGATTTGGAGTCTGCTACTTTTACAGTGTGGGTTCTATCAGTAAGCCAGTTAGCAACCCATTGGGTGACGTAGGGATTAATGCCCAGCTTAGTAAGTTTATCTATGATTCCAGAGTGGGGGATGGTGTCAAAGGCCTTGGCAAGGTCTAGATAGGCTGTGTGGACCACCTTACCCTTGTCCATGGCTCTGGAGACTGAGTCGAAGAAGTCAATCAAGTTCAGGAGACAAGATCGGCCCTTCACGAACCCAAACTGGGTGGGGTCCAGTGTTTGAAGGTTGCCAATGTCTTTGTTTATAAGGTCCATGATAATACGCTCCATGGCCTTGCAGATAAGGCTTGTCAGACTGATGGGACGGTAGTTTCTGGGATCCAAGGTGGATCCCCTTTTGTGGAGTGGGATAACTGTAGCTGTGCACCACTCAGTGGACACAAAACCTGAGGTGAGGCTATGATTAAACATGACACTTAGGTGAGGTGCCAGTTCATATTGTAGTTCATGTAGTACACAGCCTGGGATGTCATCTGGTCCCATGGATGCTGTATTCTTAGCTTTGGAGAGTGCATTTTTACCTGTGTGGCCGTTATTACCGGAATTTGGCAATCTTCCGGTATTGAGATGGGCCATTTAAGGGGTGAGAGGGGGGTGAAGTTGGCACTGAATCGATCTGCCAGGATATCGGCAATATCCTTGGGATCAGTATATTTAATGCCATTATGTTTTAGCTCAGAGCAGATCTGAGCATTGTCATTTAGATTCTTGACATAGTTATAGAATGCTTTGTTGTTGTCTTTGAAATCTTTGGCAATTTTATTTTCGTAACTAGCTTTGGAGGATTTTATGAGGGATCTCAGTTTCTTACTGAGGCTGGTAAGGAAGTTTTTTGCATCCTAGGATTTTCCTCTTTTCTGCAACAGTTTCTTCCTTTTGTTGTAAAGTTTGTTTATGGCAGGGGACCACCAGATTGGCTTCTTTTTTTTGGATGAGAGCATCTTGGTTCTATTTGGGATGGCACGATTTATGCATGAGTGGATGTGCTCGTAATTTGCCTTAGTGTAGGATTCAGCAGTTGAACTTTCAGGTCCCGTCTGCATGGGTGTCATGAAGTTTGTCACTTCTGACTTGAGTAGCATGAAGTTGGCTTTGTTCTTCAATCATAGTCTCACATCAGGCTTTGTGCCCACTGAATGGCACACAGCAACAGTTATCCCACTCCACAAATGGGGAGCCACCACTGATCCCGGGAACTATCACCCTATTAGCCTGACAAGCCTGGTCTGTAAGGCCATGGAACGTATCATCATAGAACTCATAAACAAAGACATTGGTAACCTCCAAACTCTTGACCCCACCCAGTTCAGGTTTGTGAAAGGCAGATCATGCCTCCTGAACTTGATTGACTTCTTTGAGGCAGTCAACAAAGCTGTAGACGAGGGTAAGGTGGTTCACACAGCCTATCTTGACCTTGCCAAGGCTTTCAACACCATCCCCCATTCTGGAATTATAACTAAAGTCACTAAACTAGGTATAAATCCCTACATCACAAGATGGGTTGCCAATTGGCTCACTGACAGAACCCACACTGTAAAAGTTGCAGACTCCAAATTTGACTTCAAGCCAGTGACAAGTGGAGTACACAGGGTTCAGTCCTGGGACCTCTCCTGTCAAGTGTAGTACCACAGGGTTCAGTCCTGGGATCTCTCCTGTTTGGTATCTACTTCTCTGAAGTACAGGCTAACACAGAAGGCCTTTGGCTAATGAAGTTCGCAGATGACTGCAAACTAGGAGCCATAGCTGAGTCACCAAATGATATGGACATCCTATAGAAGGGCCTCACTGAGACAGATACCTGGTGTCAGAGCCATGGCCTCAAGCACAATGCCAAAAAGTGCATTGTCATCCCCTTTGGTAAAAACTCTGTACCCATGAACTAACACTTAGGCCCTTGGGCCAATAGTCTAGTACCTACCTATGAACCTATGATATAGCACATGTCTTTATATTTCTGATGTATTTATTATTCTGAAGTTGTGCATATCAGTGAAACTGGTTGCACTGGTTCCACTGGTATGTTTATTGTGTTAGGGCAAGAGTATGTGGAAAATAAAACATTCCCATGACAAAATGAAGGATCTTAATTTAGCCATTCAATCCACACAAGACATACAAGACAAAAACTGGAAAGCAAACAAAGAAGGAACAAAGTGAGATTAGTGTGATTTTATGAAGGAATAGAAGAGCAAAATGTTGTTTTATTTCCCCAACAGAATTATCACTGAGCTCTTCATAGGTTCATAATTTCATAGGTGTGCACTAGGCTAATGGCCCTGGAGCCTTTACAAGCCTAGCCCAAAAAAAAATTGCCCTGGCATAATGCCACCTGATGTTAGTTCACAGTGCCTATATCCAGTAGTGCAAATGGAATGATCCCTGGAGTGAACTTTCTGTTACCCATCCACTCGTCAAGATTTCTCTTGAAGAGGGCCAGCGAGGTGCTCTGCTTGACATGAATGCTGAGCTTATTCCAGAGTATGGGCAGTCTTTGGGAGATGAACCTGTCCCTCCAGCATGTTCTGTTAATTGTGGTAATGAAGTTGTGATCTCTGGAGCATGTGGCATGGGGGGATTGGGATTTCTTTAGGTATAGCATTTCAGGTAGGGCTGGGTCAAACATGGCTTTGTAAGTCAAGCAGAGATCACTTCTAAGTAGATGATAAGAGACTGAGAGCAGCTGAAGTTTTTTGAGTCTGTCCATGTAGGACATGTGTTTAAGGCCTAGGATTCTTTTTGTGAGGTACTTTTGTGGCCTCTCCAGCTGTTGTAAGTGTCTGGTCAGGTATATGCCAAAAAGGGTGTTATATTCAATGATTGGTCTAACGAGGGATGACTAGAGACGGATGGTGTCCTCTTTCTTCCTGGATGCGAAACCTTTGGTTATAAGATGTGCCATGTAGAAGAACTTTCTGACCACAGTGGCAATATGGTGGTCGAATGTGAGGTAGCTGTCTACCTGGGTGCCCAGATCTCTTATGGCCTCTTCAGTGTTCAGTGGGCTCCCATCAACGTGGTAATTCGTGGGAACTGAGCTTTTTCCAAAGGGGATGATAACGCATTTTTTGGCATTAAGCTTCAGGCCATGGTTCCAACACCAGTCATTGGTCTCAGAGAGGCCCTTTTGTAGAATGTCTGCATCACTTGGGGAGTTGATAATGATTCCTAGCTTGCAGTCATCAGTGAACTTGGTCAGCAGCTTCCATATTCCATAATAATAGTATTTGTGTATCACTAATGACAAGGTATAGAGCCTAAGATAAGAAAAGGAGAAACTTTAGGACACTGAAAGGTTCTTTTATTGAACCACATGAAAAATGGCAGCCTTTGTAGAAGACCATAAGTTATATATACCAATAACCTTCCAACACTGTCCAGCTTTCCAACAACCCTTTTCATAAAATGGAATTGTAAGCATTATTCTTTTCTCACCACTGAAGAGGCTATCAGCTTTCTGAAGAGGTATTTTCTAGAAGAGTATAGAATACACTTGTATCAGTCCCCTCACTTCTCTGCTCCATACAGCAGCTACCATAGATAGAACTCAACATAACACAGGGCCAGAAAAATATGAATTGGCATCTCAAGTCACTGCTTCCCAAGGGTATTCCAAGAATGGTTAACTGAATGTTTCATTTGATCTTGGCAATACTTACCAGAAACTCAGGAAACCTGTTATCAGGAACCTGTTTCATATATCTGCAACCAACAGATTCAACACATTAGCCACTTAATTTTGTATTAACTAAAATGGACCACACACTCTGCCACAGAGATACTCTGATTGTGTTTGCGCAAACTGTTCTCTGCTAAAGCTACTAAGAAAGGTCCAAGTAAGCCCAGTAAATCAAATAATGTCTGAAGGGGATCTGTATTGCCCTGAGTTTGCTTCTCCTTCAGGAGAAAGGCCATGGCTAGCTTCCTCCACAACATTCATATTCTCTTTAGATAGCCAGCTCTGATATATTTAAGCTTTTAACTTATTAGCGTGATCAGCCTATTGAGCTTAACATGTCCTTGACCTTGAAGGTTCTAGTATCCCAGAAATTAGAAAACAGCCGTTTGCAGTCTGTGAGGTATCTTGTTCCATATATTCATAATTATAGTAACCTACTGTTTCCATGGACTTATACAACGTTTTATTAACACTGTGTGATATAAATATAATTCTCTAAATGTGAGAAGTTGTAATGCCCTTGCTAAAAGAAATCTCAATGCTCTTTCTCCATATAGAAATTTTAAACTAACATATTGTGTTTACTAAAACTGAACGTTGCTGTAAGAGATGCATATTTACAGTTGAAGAGGGTCTGTTTTGTCCTGCCTTATGCACACATCTAAGAAAAGATGAACTATTCAGAGATTTATATGGTTGTAATGGTCATTTAGGACCACAATTACGAATTTGGATAGTAGGTGGATCCTAGTTTATTGCTGTAACCCTCCCGATTAATGCATTCGACAGATTTTTTGCAGACCCAGCAAGGGTCAGTACCTAATTTTGTTATCATAATCATCATCATGTTAATGAGCTAGCAGCCCTGAACCAGAAATCTGTGTCTACAGCTAAAGTGTAATACTTCAGCATTGCTCCTGATTCAGTGCTTAATAGAAACAGTCCCTTGAGTGAAAAGTACAGCTGACTCCAACAAGTACTGGGGCAGAATGTTCACAACAATAGTTTGTGTACAATGTACAAAGAGGGTTATACATATATTACACTGAGTACTGAAGTTCAGAATAAGAATGACTTCTTTCCAGCTCCACAGGGCTTAGTAACAGGCTCATAAAGGATTAAAACTCAGATGATTTTTTTTATTTGACCATAAAACAGTTGTTGAGACTTTCTCTATAACAACTGGGACTGCACCAGAATCTTTGAATATGTGATGAACTAACTCATTACTTTTTGCAGATGCAAACAGTAGGTAGTTTCTTTTACCTATCATTCAAAAATGCTTAAAGAAAAAAAAATAGAAGTATATCTCATTATACTTGGTGTGAGGTCATGAATATAGAAACCTAATCATGCTGCAATGTACCCAAATCCATTGTAAACAGGAAAATGGATAGGCAGATATACAGCTCAACTCCACAAGTTAAGAAGCCTGCCAACAATTTGTACTTATTAGATTCAAGAACATAACCAAGGTATGAAATGTAAAAGTTGACTCAGCACTGGAATTTGAAAGCAGAGCTGAATGAGCACTGGAACCTGGAAGCAGAAACAAGCTATATCTTCAGAGAGCAGCCCTTCAGAAATGGGCAACAAAGCAAAAAGCTGGGAGATATATAGTCCTTATTCTAAAAGGAAGGCCAGTGAGTACTGCCATGGTCAAAGGACCTTAGCAGCACTCCAAAAAGTATATAGAATTTGTTAGCTTTTATTCCAAACTGCACCATGATAAAGCAAATCTTTTACATGGACACCCGGCATGAACAAGTTACTTCCTTTCTGACCAAGCTGCAGTTATCGATTCTCTCCCTATATTTTACTGGCTTACACTGTAGACATCCATATCACAAAATGAAATTAAACGTACATTAAATGGGAAAGCAGATAGCCCTGATGGACTCAACGTAATATATAATATGTAGTATATAAACTGATACTTCTCATTAATAATGTGTCACCTACGTTATTTAACAAAGATGTAGCTACTGATATGCTACCTGACTCTTCCACTAAGGCTACCAACATTGTCCTCCCAAATCCAGGCAAAGAGCCAGTCTACACTGTTAACTGCCCCCATATTTCAATGACAAATATAGAAACAAAAGTATTTACAAAGATATGGACAGCTAGGCTTTAGTTCCTGCTGCATATGCTTGGTGAGAACCATCATGCCAGGTTTGTCCTGGGAATATCTTGCACAGAAAACTTGTATTCCCTAGTTATCCTCTTTCAGGAGGCACAATCTCATAAATTCCCATGTGTTAGTATATTTGTTGATTTTGAGAAGGACTTCAATTCAGTTTCACTCAGTTACCTTTGGAAAGAGACTTGGCCATCACGGATTTTCCACTTAAACTTATTACTGCCATTAAAAATATCTATAGACAAATGATACCGTGCATTGTAAGCAATGTAAATCTATCTCAACACTTCACTATAATCAAAGGAACCAGACAATGATTCCTGCTTTCTTCCTCTCTGTTCCTGTTAACAACTGATCCCTTAGCATACTCCTTATCAAATAACCCTGTATTACAAGGATGAAATTTGATGGACCAGATTTTTCTTCTTTGCAGAAGACTGCATTCACATATCAGCCAATCTAGTTAAAAAATCCTACTACTAATACATGAATTTAACCTATTTTCTTTATTGTTAAGACTCTGAATCAGAAGAAAACATTATTCATCTCTGAACTAAGTGACCAGAATTCTGCAGCTATCAGATTTCTCCTTTCCTGTTCATGGAGCCAAACACTCCTTATGTACTTGAGCATTGCATTGCATTATACTGTCCCACAGATGATCACTCTGAGACAAGCATTCTTTATGAGTGCTTTCTTTGGAAGAAACTATACTTGTCACACTTGAAAAGAATTGCAACACTTTATGTGAAGTCTGACCTTTGTCTGTATTATATCATCTACATTTCTAGTTACAGAACAATGTTTATGAGTTGCCCATAATTCCACATCACCAGTGAGGCTATCTACAGACCCTGGAAACTACCGCCCCATAAGCTTAACCAGCCTGGTCTGCAAAGCTATGGAAAGAATCATTATGGAACTCATAAACAGAGACATAGGGGACCTACAGACACTTGACCCCACCCAGTTCGGCTTTGTAAAGGGCAGATCCTGCCTTTTAAACCTGGTTGACTTTTTCGAAACAGTCACTAGAGCCATTGATGAGAGCAAAGCAGTCCATACAGCATACCTGGACTTGGCTAAGGCCTTCGACACAATACCCCACTCAGGCATCATAGATAAGCTCAACAGCTTAAAAGTAAACCCTTATGTCACTAGATGGGTTGAAAACTGGCTAAAGGACAGAACCCATAAAGTTAAAATTTCTGGAGCAATGTCAGACTCAAAGCCAGTCACAAGTGGTGCCCCACAGGGATCTGTCCTGGGACCCCTCTTGTTCGGCATTTATTTCTCAGATGTTAAAGCAAACATGGGAGGGCTGTGGCTGACAAAGTTCGCAGATGACTGCAAACTAGGTGCCATAGTCGATACACCAGCAGACACACACATCTTACAAAAAGGCCTCACAGAAAGGGACAACTGGTGCCGGAGTCACGGCCTTAAACTAAATGCCAAAAAATGTATAGTCATCCCCTTTGGGAAAAACAAAGTACCCACAAATTATCACATAGACAGCAACCCACTGAGTACGGAAAAAGTAATCAGAGACCTAGGGACCCAAGTCGACAGCGACCTCTCATTTGACACTCACGTTGCCAAAGTGGTTAGAAAAACATTCTACCTTGCACACCTCATCATGAAGGGATTCACATCCAGATCCAAGGATGTCATTGTACCCCTATATTCCTCCCTCATCAGACCCATGATTGAGTACAATGCCCCATTTGGTATGTAACTCACCTGGCATTTGCCACAGCTGGAGAGACCACAAAAGTACCTCACCAAGAGGATCAAGGGTCTCCAACATATGTCTTATTCTGCCAGACTAAAGAAACTTCAGCTCTATTCAGTAGCATACCGCCTGCTCAGAGGTGATCTCTGCCTGACGTACAAGGCCATGTCCAATCAGGATCTGATGGACATGCTCCACCTCAAAAAATCCAAATCCATCAGGACCACGAGAGCTAAAGACTTAAACCTCGGCACAAGTATGAATAGGACATGCTGGAGGGATAGATTCATAACCCAGAGGCTTCCCATGCTTTGGAACAGGATCCCAGTTCATATTAGGCAGAGCCCCTCACTGACTCTTTTCAAGAGAAATCTTGATGAGTGGATGGGAGATCGTAAGTTTACCCCAGGGGTCACATCTGTGTCACTACTAGACAGGGGCTCAGTAAACTAATTCTATTATATAAGGGGACCTTCATTGTGTCACTACTAGACAGAGGCACAGTATTCTAAATTTATTCTGTACAATTTTTGTACCATTTCATGGGGTGGCAAAAGCCACATCACTATGGCTAGGCTTACAAATGCCCCAGGGCAGATAGCCTAGTATTATACTATGAAACTATGAATCTATGAAACTATAACTCAGATCATCCAATAAAAAGCCATGGTTTGCTTAAGTAGAATTGTCAGAATCCTACTATCTAATTAAGAGAACTAATTTCTATGGCCTTAATATTAAACATGTAAGAGCAGAACATAGCAACCTCACATTGTGTGTTCACTTTATAAATAGTTGTCTTAAAAACTGATATATATATATATATATATATATATATATATATATATATACACACACACACACACACATATATATATATATATATATATATATATATATATATATATATATATATATATATATATATATATAAAGGGAATAAAATATTTCAGAGTTTATTCAGAAGCATGTAAAATGATATAGTGATCTGCTATATTGCTCCATTGTTATTGAAATAAAAAAATGTCATATCAGCCTTTAGGTTTCTGCATTGTTTCTTTTTTATTTGTTTTCTCCTGTGTTGGTTTGGGATACAAGCTAACACTATTATTATTGAAATTGATTTGTTTCACACATCCAACCACAGCTACTGATGATGACTAATAATATAAAAGTTATTAATAGCAACAAAAGGCTCAGCAGTTAAAATTTATGTTGTTCTTTTAGCGGGTGTGAGAGGTTAGGAAGTCCCTCAATGAACATTATACTGTCTGTTTTTTTAAAATCTCATCTTTTAAGTACAGCTTGATTCAGACAAACATTTATTGCTTGAAAAATGAGAGGTATGACATTACAATTGTGTCATATCAGGGACGGTGCTTGTTACTGCACATCTTGGTGTGTTCTAATATAAACAACTGCCCATATTTCTCCATGAGCTCCAGACAACATTCAGCAGAATGTGTAGCCCTTCTGAATGGGAACAATTTTGAAATATTTAGCTATCCTAATTTACCTTGCTGTTTTCCTCACAGGGCTATTGTTTCCTATTAAAATCTCCAATATTCACTCACAGCATTACTGAGAGGAAAGGAGGTTGAGATGTAACAAGTATTATGTGGATTCTATCTGTACTACCTTTGCTGCAATAAGTATGTTTTGATATAGAAAAAAGCTTATGTCTTTGTTTCTTCACAGCTATCAAATGCAAATAAATTTTAAATAACTGCTACATTAGGACTGGCAGTACTGCTGTGTTATTGCGTCCACAGTAAAAGCTTTACCATAAGGAACACGGCATACTCATACTGTGTGGAGAATTTCTCAAAGATGGAATGGCTGATGCACAAATATTCACATTTGATGGGGAAAATTTTGTAAGTTTGATATTCTGTGGCTGGACTTAAATTTACTGCTTATTGCTAACAGGGCTATAAATTAGGAAATAGATTATAATGTTGTAATGTGCTGCTCACCCAAGAGATGAAAGAGTGAATGACAGGAAGTGGTTTAATGTTAAACAACAGAAATCGGAGATGAACCATCATTTTCAATTTAACAAAGTGTTTACTGGACATAGGAATATTATAAAAAAGTTCTTGTTTAAACTGGAGAGTCTTTTATAAAAGCTGTTGCTACCTTTATAATCTATTTCCAATTATCTTCTACTATTTAAAGCAATTAAAATATTAACCTTGGCAACCTTTTCTTTTATCAGATTGAGACTAGGATGTTAAAATATATAAAGTTTAACCACATAACATGGAATTGTAATCTACTGTTCAAGAACAGCAGAAATTGTCATACTATTTCTTAATTAAGATAATTCTTCTGTTTCTTTCAGCTGTTCCCATTAGGCGTTGCCACAGCAGATCATCTGTTTCCATTTCTTCCTGTCCTCTGCATCTTGCTCCGTCACAGCAACCACCTGCATGTCCTCTTTCACCACATCCATAAACCTTATCTTAGGCCTTCCTCTTTTCCTCTTACCTGGCAGCTCCATCCTTAGCATCCTTTTCCCAATATACCCAGCATCCCTCCTCAGCACATGTCCAAACCAACGCAATCTCGCCTCTCTGGCTTTGTCTCCAAACCGTCCAACCTGGGATGACCCTCTAATATGCTTATTCCTAACCCTGTCTATCCTCGTCAGACCCAGTGCAAATCTTAACATCTTTAACTCTGCCATATCCAGCTCTGACTACTGCCTTTTTGTCAATGCCACTGTCTCCAACCCATATAACATAGCTGGTCTCACTACCCTCTTGTAGACCTTCCCTTTCACTCTTACTGGTACTTGTCTGTCACAAATCACTCCTGACACTCTTCTCCACCCATTCCACCCTGCCTGTACTCTCTTCTTCACCTCTCTTCCACACTCACCATTACTCTGAACTGTTGATCCCAAGTATTTAAACTCATCCACCTTCGCCACCTCTACTCCCTGCATCCTCACCATTCCTCTATCCTCCCTCTCATTCACACACATATATTCTGTCTTAGTCCTGCTGGCCTTCATTCCACTTCTCTCTACAGCCTATCTCCACCTCTCCAGGGTCTCCTCCACCTGTTCCCTACTCTCATTACAGATCACAATGTCATTTGCAAACATCATAGTCCATGGAGACTCCTGTCTGATCTCGTCTGTCAACCTGTCCATCACCACTGCAAATAAGAAAGGGCTCAGAGCTGATCCTTGATGTAATCCCACCTCCACCTTAAATGCATCTGTCACTCCCACTGCAGATCTCACCGCTATCACACTACCCTTGTACATATCCTGTACCACTCTTACATACTTCTCTGCCACTCCCGACTTCCTCATACAATACCACAACTCCTCTCTAGGCATCTTGTTATATGCTTTCTCTAAGTCCACAAAGACACACTGCAACTCCTTCTGACCTTTTCTCTACTTCTCCATCAACACTCTCAGAGCAAACATCGCATCTATAGTGCTCTTTCCTGGCATGAAACCACACTGCTGATCACTAATCATCACCTCCCTTCTTAACCTAGCTTCCACTACTCTTTCCCATAATTTCATGCTAACAATTACAGTACAAATGTAGTCAAGACTGCAGAAAACAAAATGCTGCAAATCCATTTTACCAGATGTGGTATGTGCATATGCATGCATATATGTGTGTGTTCAGATATAGTTTAAACTGCAAGTAAAAAGAATGTTGGAAAATGTGTCTTAGATATTTAGACAATATTTTGATTTTTTGTTGGCCTCAAAAGAGGAAATGAATGAATGTTTGGACTATATTAACAATACTACAGAATTTCTAAAATGTACCTCCCAACTCACTACACACAAAGTAAATTATCTTGACATATCCATACTCAAAAACACTGATTTACAATGTTTTGAATCACCCATTTTTAAGAAAGAAACATTTTCTAACACTTATTTACATTTTAAGAACTGCCACCCTTTTCATGTTAAAAGGAATGTTTTCAAAGAGCAATTAATATGGACTGCAAGAACTGCAAGAATGTGTTCTAATATACACCTATTTAAAACAGAGCTGGATAAGATAGTATGTATATTTGTAGAAAGAGGTTACCCCCATGGATTATTAGTTAAGATATAGAATGAGGTTTACAATAGAAGGGGTACCAAATATCACCCACTGTTGGGGTCAGAGTGTGACGAAGGAAACAACACAGCTTTTAATAAAGGAATGAAAAGCAGGTTGGCCTGTACGAATTCCGTAACTATTAAATATGAGAACACTGTTGATGAAGATAAAACAATTATAAAAAAATAACTGAAACATTTTCTAAATTAACACCAAGCTACTTGAATTGGATAGGGGAAAACCCATTATTTACTTTTAGGACAGAATCTCAAGACTTTAGTGGATAAAATAAGCTACACTGGGAGAAATAAGTCTTTACAGAGAACACATAGTTGTGGAGTATGTAACCAATGCCCCTTCATTCTACAAGCTGAAACGATTTACATAAACAATATTGAAATTCATTTAGTAAAATGTATTTATTTATTTTATTTATTTATTTTACATTTGTTGACCGGGATTGTCCGACTGGATACATGTCCATTTTCAGCGGAGGCCTGGGGAGAAAACCTCCACATAACAAAACAGAACAGAGACAGTAAATACATAAAACTGAGTTTTAAACTCAGGAAACATATCAAAATATAAACATAGGATACAAGCAGATATCATCATTCACAATGTGCAGACAAACATATGAAATAAGGCATGGGTAGATAGCTAAACAGAAGATTGGGTAGTAATACATGATTTAGTGTAGCTGTTAGGTTTTGAGAAAGGGCACAGCCAGTGTGATATGAGCTAGTTTTTGAGGTCTTTTTTAAATAGGGGTAATGAAGTTTCCTTGGTAAGGGTAGTAGGGAGTAGATTCCAGGTTTTACCAATTGAGTTGGCAAGTAGAGCATCTCCTGCAGAGTTGGTGGATTTTTGGGTCAGTATCATTAGTTTATTAGATGAGCGTAGTGGCCTGGGAGCACTATGGGGGCTTAGAATATTTTTAAGGGCAGGGGTGTTTTCCGGTTGGTGGAGGACTTTGTGCACTATTATAAGCTGGGTGAACTGCAGAAGAGTAGGAAATTGTAGCCATCCTAGAGCTTTAAGGTTCTGACAATGATGAGTCCTAAATGCCATGCCAGTAGAGAGTCTGGGTATATGGTTGTAATAGCCTGATCATTTATTGAGATCAGTTTTGGACAGGTTGGTGAGTACAGGGAAGGCATACATAAGGGTAGAGAGAAGGTGGGATCTTGCAATAGCTGTCCTAGCAAGAGGGGTGGGGAAAGGTTTGGCCCTGTACAGGGAGACAAGTTTTTTGTTAGCGGACTTAATAGTGTGATCTACGGCCCTGTACAGGAAGACAAGTTTTTTGTTAACGGACTTAATAGTGTGATCTACGGCCCTGTACTTAATAGTGTGATCTACGGCCCTGTACTTAACAGTGTGATCTACGGCCCTGTACTTAATAGTGTGATCTACATGCATATCAAATTTAAGGTTGTTGTTGATTATTATACTTAGTGTGGTCATCTGGGGAGATAATGGTATCGTTGTTAGATTTAATGTTGAAGGATGGAGGAGAAATCCTACGGTTAGGGGAGAAAAGCAGCAGCTTGGTTTTGTTAGGATTTAGAAGCAGGCGGCAATTAGCTAGCCATGTTTTTACGGTGCTGAAAGTTGTCTGGGTTAGGGACAGTAGTTGTGTTGGAGAGGAGGCAGAGCATATCAGTGTTGAGTCATCTGCATATTGGATGTAAGTGGCTCTTGGGATGGTTGTGTGAAGATCATTGATAAAGATTGAGAAAACAAGGGGACCTAGTATGGAGCCCTGTGGGACTGTGGGACTCCTAGGGTTAGCGGTAGGTGGGATGACAGCTTGTTCTGCCATAAGACAGCCTGCTGTTTATCGTGTAGGTAGGACTGAAACCATTGTATTGCCTGATGGTCTACACCAATGGATTTCAGGGTCTTGAGCAGTAGCTGATGACTGACCATGTCAAAGGCCTTAGAAAGATCTAGGAAGAGTGTTGAGGAAAGGTTGTTGTTAAGATTAAGACTGATGACATTAGAGAAAGACAGAAGAGCAGTGGTGGTACTGTGGAATAGCCTAAAGCCATGCTGAGAGTCAGCGGGATGTTTGTTTTGAATAAGAAAGTGCATGATTTGTTTGTGGATTCATCTTTCCACGATTTTAGCTAGTGGTGAAAGAATGGCTACAGGTCTAAAAGTTAGATAGCTCTGTGGAACTACCTCCTTTATGGAGAGGTATTACATGTGAAATTTTCCATCTTGATGGGATGGTTCCCTCAGAGATGGCTCTATTAATCAGGATAGAAATGGGGTGTGCTATGGCACCTGCAGCTTTTTGAAGATATTGAGCAGGGAGGTGGTCGGCAGCTAATGTAGTAGGTTTTAGTTTTTAAGTAGGGCCCAGATTAAGGGAGTAGGTACGGGTTGGAATGTAAAGGTTTGTTGAACATTGGGTGGGTCAGAGCTAGGTGTGACAGTGCTGGAGTTTGAGCCCATGGGAGTGAGATGGATAGCTAGAGACTGGATAGTTTCAGTAAAGAAGGAATTGAAGGTGTTTGCAATTTCTACAGGAGATTTATCAAATGCAGCTGATGGGGTAGGAGTGGTGGGGAAACTTTTTTAGAATTTAAAGCATTGATCTGGCAGTCAAAATTAAACACCTCTAACCCTCCTGGTTTAAATGAACACATCTATGTTACTCCTGCATTAAAAATTAGAGTAGACAAATTATAAGAGGGCAAGTAGTGACCTTACACACCTTTTTTACTGAATGTATATTACAATGATTAGGTACTTTAATATACTAGGTTTTTACATTTGGCAAATTCATTGTTAAATATCTTAAATATACTTAACACATCTAGCATATTTATACAAGTAATTATTTTATGTCGACAGTTTTTATGCTGAAATTTTTATTATTTTGGTGTTGTGTCTTTAACTCATTTGATATTAATTACAAGCAATAGTAAATGATTAATTGATTGCATTATTTAAATTAATTTGATGATGGGGGAAAAAGGTTCAGATGAAGTCCAATAACGCAGAAAGGATGACAACTAAAAGTACCTTAATATTGGTATGTTCTAATAAAGTACTTTTATTTCAGATTTTTTACAAGATTCAATGGACTGGCATAATTTACTGTAGCCTTACAGGCCTTACACTATTTGATCACATGTTGATTGTTAAGGCTCACTCTGTCTAGTGAAGTAGTGAACTAAGTTGACTGGTACACTCTAATTTTGGGATTGTATGTTTTGCAACGCCTTATATTAAAACTTGGATTTTATAAGTTGTCGGACTATGTGTTTTCAGCCTTGCTTGGCTAATGGCTACTGTCTGAAGCACTTTTCCCTTGTGTTGCATTACGTGAGCTTTTTTCTGTTTTTTAGGTTCGAATACATTGTTTGAAGCTGCTCAGTCACGTCCTTAGTTTGTTTAGTAAGAGGTCATTTACACGAACAGCAAGTCTTTTGGAATTGGGCCCAAATATTCATACATATTTCCAGTGCTATTGAACCACTTCTTACTATGATAGTACCCAAACAACATCCATTATCATCTTCAGAGCTTACTAGCGAAGCAGAAAGTAGACATGATTTCTTGGCCTTTTTTTCATACTAGACACACACACACACACACACACACACACACACACACACACACACACACACACACACACACACACACACAGTACACAAACCTATGTACAATTTAAAGTCACTAACCTGCCTACCATAAGATTTGAGAATGTGGGAGGAAACCAGAGCATCCTGACCTAAAGAAAATGAGTATCAGAGAATGAATAGGTTCATAGGTTGGTACTAGGCTATCAGCCCTAGGGCCTATACAAGCCTAGCCATAACAATTCCCTGGCTGTTTCTTCCCACACTATTTACTTCCCTGATATATAGATGACTTACAAACTAAGTCTATGAACATAACCTATGAAAGCACTGCATTCCTGAGAGGAAAGTGGGACAAAATATTACAAGCATTAAGTGGGTTCTGCCTGTATTTATTTGATATAGAAACAGTTTATAGATCTTTGTATCCCCCCTAATTGTTACCAGAACATAATTAATTGCCTTTTGTGGTACACTTAATTTAGTCTTCGGGCAATAGTTAAAAAATTATTCATTCATGAAAGCCCAGTGCTCCCGACTACAGAAAAGTCACATCACCAACATAAACTAGCTGCTACTTCGGCTCTCTCTCAACTCACCTCTACTCTGCTTCTAATGACTTATTGCACAGAATGTATGTAGTGGAAACACCAATCAAAAACTGCACAAATTATATCAGTCCTGTAACATGCAAGTATTATTTTAATATATAATTATTTATGGACATATCTTGTACACTCTTCTAAGTTGCAATGTCACATCTGGTATTCACTAATTGTTATACTTATTGACTGTGATGTACTTGAGCTGTGTCTGAAAAAGATATTTTTTATCAGAGTACTACTGTATGTCTAAATGAAATAATAACTAAGCAAAACGTGCCTCCATAAAAAATGACTGAATGATGTTGAAGGGGTATGTTATGCGCCTCAAATTATTAAGTAAGATAAATCTGCTCTACACTAGATAGGTGCTAGCAGATGGTAGCAATGGGCTTACAAATCTTAACAATAAGAAATTTAGGTGGTCACAGTACACATATTCATATTTGACAGAAATTAATTTAAATTGACACTTGAAAACTCATACAGATAAAGGTTAATATTGGCGGCCCAAGATAATGGGCTATGTACATGTTGGTTTACAATGTCCATTGAACATGTGGGAGAAACAGACAAATGTAGGTTTTGTAAAACAGAATTGGAAACAGTTGCACACCTCATTGCTAGGTGTGACATACTAATGGCAGAAGGAGTGTATACTGAAAGACATAATAATATGACAAGACTGCTGTACTGGGGATTGTGCAAACATTATGGTATTGCTGTGGCTGAGAAACACTGGAAACATGATCCACAAAGTATCATAAAAAATGATGAAGTCTACATCATGTGGGATCACCCATTGCCAACAGTTCAAAAGATAGATGCTAGAAAACCAGATATAGTGGTCCAGGAAAAGAATACAAAAGTAGCATTGATCATTGAAATTGCCACACCCACTGACTACATTGTCCTGCATACAGAGAGACACAAAGTCATAAAATATCAGGATTTGCAAGCAGAAATGTAAGCAATGTGGAAGAAAGATATCCAGATAGCGCCAATAGTAGTAGGAGCAAAGGGTCTTCAAAAAAAGAGTCTACAATCCTATTTAAATATGCTACCAATACATGTAACTCCATATGAATGCAGAAGGAGTCATTACTAGGTACATTTTGGCTGACATCAATGACTGAAACAATACTAATTTCATGAACTTTAATCATACTTTCACTTAGGAATGGAGTTCATTCCCGTCATGGTATTGTGAAGATTGGGGAAAGATGGGCGAAGGCTGCCAGCCTAGTCAAATAGAATTTGATACATAATTTTATCATTTGTATAAATAAATGTAAAATACAGGCTTGTGTTTTTAAATGAAAGAAAACACTGTAAAATGTGAACTTCAAGATTGTTGCAACATTGCCATCTGCTGTAAGGAAAATCAAGCCAAGCATTTCAAATGTTCTTTGAAGTTACAATTATCTAAAAAATGCTGCCAAAGTGTCTGGCTGAACACATTCTTTCTATTGTCTTAACTTAAGGAATAATTGTTAGAGTATACATGTGAAATGTCTTTTATTGTTGTAGTTTCCTGAGCAGGTGTTAGATTGCTAAATAATGCAGTTTGTTGGCCTGGGAACTCCAAACTAAGTGTCAAAATTATGTAATGTGTATACTGGGAAAACCTAAGTGTCAAAGTGATGTAATTTGGGAGGGCCTTAGCAGAGCTGTTTGTTAGTGTTTTAAAAACTATTGTTCAGTGAGAGACTGAAAGAATTTGTCTTGGACCATCAACCCAGCACTGCTTATGCTCTATATGTCTATAAGCAGGATTATAGCACTATGTTTTCTCTTAAAAATAGCTAAAGATTAGAAAGTTAAATTAAGTGTTTTTCTTTGACATCAGACCTGTCCTACTGTATTATTTTAAGTTTCTGTGTGATCTCTGAACTCTTATATATCTCTGTGGTATAGTAGTATTGTCTTGTGTTTTAATTATTTATTATTAAATATTTAAAAACCTTTACATGTGGCTGGTTTGTGTAGAGACAAAGTAAACTCTAGAGTACATTGCATATTTATAGAGGTTATCGTAATTGGCCACTTTAATAAGCCTTAGACTGAATAGTCACATTACCAATTGGATAATAATATTGCACAGTAATAATTGGACACTCTTTTTTTTTTAGGGCCTTTGGGTAGCTGATAATTATATTAAGCTGGTGGTGGCAGTAATTACTACCGTATAGTCTGGGTAAAGGGCCACAGCTGGAGAATCTGTGTCAGCCTTTCCCAGGAGTGTCTGTGTAGTTGTATAAATACTTATCTCAAAGTGTGGATGTGTGTCAGCTACCTGGGCAGGGACACAAAGCACTGCTTGGATCAGAACTGAAGGATGATATCAGACTCAGAAACAAGGCTGGCAAAAAAGTAAAAAAGAAACATGCCATAGTCATGGAGTCCCTTATTGGTTTTCCAGTGAAGAGGAAAATGTTTACCAGCTGAGAAAGAAAAAATAGAACATTTGATGGAAGCTTACTTAAAGACAGAGAAAGAACTCCAGTAAGAAAGCTCCTTTGACTGTTTCTGATTCTGCCATGTTGTGGTTCACTCCTCTGCAAGCACTGCTAGGAAGTGTTACAAGAAGAATCATGTTATCCATGGTAGGCCATATTTCAGTCATTCACAAAATACTTGTCAGAAATTGAAGCACTATCATTTGATGAATGGTATCTCATGGAATGCAGTCTCCGCAATCCCAATTTTACAAACTGAACATTCTCCAAATGTTTTTGCATTCATTTGCTACACTATAAAACCACAGCAGTGCAAATACCTTTTTCACCTTTGCAGGGTATATCTTTTTTCCTCACAGCTGTACAACCATGGAGTTAATATGTATAGCTGAAAAGGGACTGCAAATGATATTTCCCACCTGGAAAAGTACAAAAACAATATCACCGAATGGTTTTACTGGTGTGTTGCTTGATTAGTTTGACTTGTACAGTTTGGTCCTTGGTCAAAAAATCCTTTTCCTACACAAGAGCTGGGTGGAGGGGGAAAGGGGCTGACACTGGTTCATTAATCTTGGAAGAAAGGAGTAGCCTGATACCATTCAATGTTGACACCCTTCAAAAAAAGTTGGGATCTAGCATACAGCATTAGGAACATTATTTTGAAATGTAAAACTAAGAAAACCTTTGTGGAAATGTCTCAAAAGTCCAGAGGAACTAAAAAGTCCACCACTTTAAGGGGTGGTGTTTTGTTCTAAATTCATTATTTTGAACTGTGTTGCACCCTCTCTCTCTCTCTCTCTCTCTCTATATATATATATATATATATATATATACATATATATATATTATATATACAAAACACACACACACACACACACATATATATATATATATATATATATATATATATATATATATATATATATATATATATATATATACTTTTAATATTTTTTTTTATTTCCCATTAAGATAAACAGCAATGCTTATGTTCTAAACAGACATCTGAGATGCTTCAGCATACCTCCCGCCCCCGCTTACATCATCTTTCTTGGGAACAGCTACAAAGACACATGTGACTGACTGCACAGGTCGAAAGGGCAGTGCCACAGTGCAGAAAAGACAGTGTCTTGGGCTATTTCATTGGTGACCACAGCCAGCTGAAAGTAGTATTTTCAGAATCTAAATTCCTCACTGTGGGTGCATTAGGTGTGTGGGGAGTGAGACTAGTGCAAAAAAAAAACAAGTCTTTTAAGTAAGTAGGGTTACTTAGTAGTATAGTTGTTGTGCATACATGGGCAAACTACTGAAGGGGTTGTTGGAGAAATGTTTCATTTTGGTGTCATTTGAGTGCTTGTACATACTTGGACAAATTGCTGAAGGGGTCATTGGGGAAATGTTGCCTTTTGGCGCTTGTGCATAGTTGGACAGACTGCTGATGGTATCTTTGGTAGAAATGTTTCATTTTGGTGTTTTTTTGTGTGCTTGCACATACTTCGATAAACTGCTGAAAGGGTTGTTGGGGGAAATTTGTCATTTTAGTGCTTGTACATACTTGGACAGATTGCTGAAGGAGTCATTGCTTAAATGCTTCATTCTGGTGCTTTTGCATACTTGGTCAAACAGCTGAAGTGGTCTTTGGTGGGAAATGTTTTATTTTGGTGCTTGTGCATACATGGACAAACTGTGACGAGGTCTTGGAGGAAATGTTTCATTTCATTTTGTTATTTGGGGAAACATGGGCAAACTGTTGAAGGAATATTTTATGAGGAAATGTTTCATTTTGCTGCATGTGCATACATGAAAAACTGCTGTAGGGGTCTTTTGTGAGAGAAAAAGAAAGAAAGCAATGCAGCTACACTGCTTGCTAGGCAGCAATGCAGCAATGCAGCCAAGTCAAACATAATTTTAATGTATATTATCCTTGATTTTAAAACAAGGATATAGTACGTCCTTCCGCTATGAGTCACTAAAGATTAAACTCCTGCTGATCAGACTCAATGGAATTGTGTTTTTTTCGGGAGGGGGGGGCAGGTTCCCTTGCATGCCCAATATGGGGGCAAACCACCCACAACCTCCAAACTGATATTGCTAGTCCATTTTTGTCATTAAAAAATAACATATGTCTTTGCCTCTCATGAAAACAGTGTAGGCAGCAATCCTCTCAACCCCTTAACACAAAAAAATATGCACAAAGCCTAAAATAATATGGTCAAAGGTCCAAAAAATAGGGTCTGGTTTTAAATATTGCTCTTGTAAGTTTAAACTTAGAAAGTTGCTAGAATAACAGGATTTGCATTAGTATGCATTTTCTAAAAGAAATGAAGTCTGAACCACAAATGTATGCCATTATTTAACGAGTTCAGTCATTACTGAGTTAAAAATGGACATTCTGCAAAAATCTGGACAGTTGAAGTATATAGCCAAAGGCCATAGGCAAGTATTCAATATATGTGACTTAATATTCTGAGTCTGTTTGTTGCGTACATAAGCTAAGGCAAAAAAATCAATCAAAAATAGCTTTGCCCAATCAAAAAAAAATGGCCCCACTGTACTTTGTATTTTTAATAGGCTTCCTGAGGTCTCCATCAGAGTACCTAAAATTAATCATGATTACTCCAGATTTGCAGAATAACAAACTGTACTACCCAAAGTATTATAGCATACGTCTGAGTCAGAGATCGGTGTAGCTCTTTGGAATCCATTCTTCTTCCTTTGGTGTTTAAGTAGCTGAAGAATATCATAAAATAGGACAGATGTATTTAATGTAGTATAAAAATAGCTACTGGATTTGATATTTAGGATTATTACTGGGGTTTTATATAATGTGTCATAATTAAAAGGAAGCTAATTTTAGCTCAGACACTTCCTTTATTGATGACTAGCATAACAAATTGAAAATTCGACATATATACCTATCATGGTTTGTTTTGTGCAGTAACAAAGAATTGTGTGTATAAGTTCAAAGGTTAGTACAGGTATGCACTGCTTAATGTCTGGGATATGTTTTATCCCATAGAACTTTATGCAGAGTGGATGTTAAGAGAACATCCAATTATTTGTATTGTACTTCACTTAACATCCATCTGCATAACGGCTGATTGCATTTACATCTGCTTAGTACAATATCAGCATAAATGTGGTCAGACGTTGTGTTGTGCATTAAGATGTTAAGCAGAGCACACCTGTACTACGCCATCTACCCTTCTTTGCCATTTTTAAGCTTAGCCAAATTTCACATTCCAAAGGTAAGAATCAAACTCAGTATCTTGTGCGTTTGAGAAAAACCTAGTATGACTCATACCGTCAGATGCAATTTAACCCAAGGGACTATTTTTATTTATTTATTTTACATTTGTTGACCGGGCTAGTCTAGCTGGATATATGTCCATTTTCAGTAGAGGCCCGGGGAGAAAAGCTCCACAGCAGCTGGATACAATTAATATACATAAGTAACTATAGACATAAGGGACCTGCTGTGGTGGTGTTGCGGTAGCGTTGTCACCTCACAGTAAGACGCTGTCCAGTTTGATTCTCAGCTAGAGCGTCTTCTGCGTGGAGACATGCGTGAATGGGTGCACCTTCGTTGAAGGTTGTGTGTCAGACCTGGCAAGCCGGTACAGAAAAATCAACTGCCAATCATTAGCGGACCAGAGTTCCACTGTGGCGACCTCTAACTGGGAAAAGCCGAAAGACACAAACAAACTATAGACATAAGGGGATACTAATCAACAATTGGTTATACAAAAAAAAAAACCCTACAAGTTAGGCTTATTTACATTACATAACAAAAGAAACAGCAGTGAGGGAAGGACATATAACTAGGTATATAGCATAATAGGTACAAGAGAAAATAGACACTTTTGACAACAGAGTTTAAAGCAGAAAACTTAGTAAATAAGAAAAGGTTAGTTGTGACAAAAAGAGTTTCAGCCAGAAATAGTGCATGGACACAGCCATTGTGAATTAAGGAAGGTTTTTAGATGCTTTTTGAACAGAGGAGTAGATGAAAGGGTATAAGATTACTTGGAAGTTTATTCCAAAGGATTCTAATGGTGTTAGTAAATAGAGAATCACCTGATTTGTTATTGGATTTTAGGGTTGCGGCTAGTAATTTATTGGCTGACCGTAGGGTACTTAGATTTTTATAGGGGTTGATCAAGTTACAGAGAATGGGAGTATTTGTAGGATGATGCAAGATTTTGTGGGTGATGGTTAGTTGTTGAAAAAGAAGCTGGTTTTGCAGTTCCAACCATCCTAGTTTACGTAGATTTTGACAATGGTGAGTACGGAATGAGGACCCAGTGGCAAATCTGGGAATGTTATTGTAAGATGTGGCCATCTTATTTTGATTATTTTTAGATAGATTTGTAAAAATTGGGGAGGCATAGAGAAGCGTGGAAATTAGGTGAGTTTAGGCAATAGTAGTCCTGGCTATAGGTGTTAGGAATGGTTTTAGCCTATAGAGGAATCCCAGTTTTCTATTCACTGATTTGATGGTTGAGTTTATGTGTGAGTCAAAGTTGAGGTTATGGTCAATTGTTATGCCTAAGAGTTTAGTAGTTGAGTCTGGTGCAATTGCAGTTCCATTATTTGATGTAATTGTGAAATCAATAGAGGGAGACTTCTGGGTAGGGGTAAACAGTAGAAGTTTGCTTTTTTTGGGTTAAGGAGGAGACAGCGTTTGGAGAACCAGTTTTCAACTAAGGTAAATACTTTTTGGGTATTAGACTGAAGTTCAGCAGAAGATGTTGCTGTTGCTGCGCAGATTAGGGTCGAGTCGTCGGCATATTGAATACAGGTGGTTTGAGGTAGGGATGTTTTCAGGTCATTGATAAAAATAGAAAAGAGGAGGGGCCCCAAGACAGAGCCTTGTGGGACTCCCTGCGAAATAGGGAGTAGAGTGGATAGGCTGTTGTCCCAGAGGATTGCCTGTTGTCTATTTCTAAGATAGGATTCAAACCATTTGACTGCCTGAGTGTCAAATGAAAGTGAAGTAAGTATATCTATCATTAAGTGATGATTCACCATGTCAAAGGCTTTGGAGAGGTCTAGAAAGAGGGCAGAGGTGAGTAAGTTGTTGTTTCTATTTTTATTAATTGAGTCAGAAAATGATAGTAGTGCAGTAGTAGTACTATGAAAAGGCCTAAAACCATGCTGGCAGTTGGCTAAAAGATTATTTTGAAGGAGATGATCGAGAAGTTGCCGGTGAATGCATCTCTCCATGAATTTAGCTAAAGGAGAAAGTAGAGCTATGGGATGGAAATTAGAGAGTTCAGTTGAGCTTCCTCCCTTATGTAGAGGTATAATGTATGAGACCTTCCAAAGAGTTGGTATAGTGCATTTTGTGATGGTCCTATTAATTAAGATAGAGATAGGGTAAGCAAGTACTCCAGCTGCCATTTGCAGAAATTCAGCTGGAATGAGGTCAGCTGAGGGGGGTACATGGTTTTAATTTTTGAAGCTGGGTATGGATGAGAGAGGTGGAACAGGCTGTAATTGGAGGGGAGGAGGTAAAATGGTTTATGAGAGTGTGTTGGAGATGCTGGATGGTGATAAGGTACATGCTAATGATTGGACTGAGTCCACAAATAATTTATTAAAGGAGTTGGCAATTTGGCGGGGAGAATCTTGAGTCAAATTAGCTGGGGTTGGAGTTTTGGACTGGCCTGGGTGGAGTAGGCTATTTATACCTGACCAAAATTTTTGAGGGTTTTTATGTTGGGTGTGTTATGGTAGTGGTTCTTTTTAGCTTGGACTATTGATTTTTTTGTAGCATGTACCAACTGTCTAAAGATTTCATGATCAGTTGGGTTTTTAGTATTTCTCCATTTAGACCAAATTTGATTTCTTTGAAGGATTTTTTATCTTGTCTCCTTAGTGAGCCAAGGTGCAGGTTTGCTCTTAGTTCTGACTGTCCGAGAGGGGGCATGGTGTTCTAGGATTTGTAGAAATTTATTATTAAAGTAAGAGACTGCTTTGTCAAGTGGTAGGTATTTAAAGGGTGACCAACTGCAAGCTTTAAGTTTGGCTTGAAAGCTAGCTTGGTTGAGGTGTTTTTTTTTTATTACGGATAGTTCTATAGATTGTGTGGTTAGGTATGAGGGGTTTTTGTCTGGTAATGAAGATAAGAGAATGGTCACTAATATCATCAGTAAGTATACCTGATTTATAGGAAAGGGGATTACTGTTAACTAGAATCCAGTCTAAGGTGGTTTGCTTGTTGCTAGGTTTATGGGTTCTGGTAGGGGAGGTAATGGTTTGATTGAAGCCATATAGGTTAATATGAGTATCAGATTGGGAAGAGTTACAACAGTTCCAATAAATGTTAAAGTCACCAAGGAGTATGGTTTCTTGTGGAAAGGATGTGGAGAGCCAATTAAGGACAGTTTTAAGAGTGTTAATGTTGTCTGGAGGGATATAGGAGCAGATTATATATAATGATTTATTAGCATTTATCTGTAGATTAGAGATTAAGATTTCAACGCTATTGGGTGAGGGAGGTTGGGTATTTAGTGGTGTAACCTGTAAATGAGATTTATATAATATTGCTACACCACCACCCTTTTTATTTAGGTGATCTGATCTCAGGATGTTATAACCTGGTGGGATTATATCATTATCCTTAGTAACTGGTTTGAGCCATGTTTCTGTAAGACATAGGATGTCAAAGGAATGTACTATTTTTTTGCTTTTTCTTCTAACAATTTTTTATTTCTTCTGTTGCTTACTTGCTTACAGGTTTATCTTCGTTTATTTGTTATGTTTAGGAATCATTTTATAATTGAAATAAGGCATTCAGAGGTACAGCCCAGGCTGTCTAGTACAGCACACCTCTGTTGCTAAACAGTAAGCACATTCAGTATAAGTGTCTAGGATCTTATTATACCACTGGGGCATACTGTTAGCAGATAATAAAACACACATTGCAGTGTAGATGATCCAGTGTTCACTGAAATAGCACTGACTACTAAAATACTGTGTTACAAGGAGCTCTCAGTATGAAGTAAGCTTCAGGTACAAATGGTGTCACAATGCACACTAAATGTTTTTGTGCAGTACACATTATATATATATATATATATATATATATATATATATATATATATATACATATATTGAAGAGCCAGGATATATATTGGGTCATGATTTTTACATCTGTACTACAGCGACAGTTAGTTCATGTTTTTCTGTGTTGAGGTTCATATTTACCAAGCTTTTAACAATATCATTTGTTATGCTGCTATTGGTATTTAGACTGTACCTGCAAAGAAATATGGATCGTGCTGAATTCTACTTTATTTTAATATCTATTTGTGGTTTCTTTAAATTGCTAAAGCTGTGATGTGTTTGGTTATGCATCACATGGCAGTTAAATGATTAAGTCTGAAAATGTGTTAAACTTTCAATAAAACTTTCTGTTTATACTTGCTTTTTAGCCTCTTGTCTATATTTTTGTGAAAAATTGTTGTCAAAGCATTTTTCCCACCTCTATTGAAAAAAAAATTATTTTGGCTATAGGCAGGAGGGGGGCAAATGAGGGTCTTGCTCTGTAATCCAAATGGCCTAGCTATCCCTTTGCTGACACATGACTGAGGAAGAAACTGACTGAGGAAAAAGAGGACCTGAACGGGCTTTTGAAAGTTGTAATGCAAGATCTGAATAAACTGTTGCACCAAGTAAAATACTGCATACTGGGGTGTTTGGTGAATTATGGTCTGAACTTTTGCTGCAGAACTGAAAAATGGCAGAATTAGTTTCTTTCTGTAAAGGTAGGTCTAATAAAGAGTCTGATAGGTGTGAGCTTATTTGTTTCTCTTCATTCCCATAGATAAATTTGGAAAGATTCTTCATTATAGCCTAATGGAGTTTGTGAATGCTCATTCTATTACCAGTGGTCAGCAGTATTGCTTTGTATATCAGAGGTCATCCAAATTAAGCATCATCCATTTTTATGACTGGGTTATCACTGCCATGAACATTTTCTCTACATGCATATGGCAAATCTGCCATAAACAAAGCCTTTGAAATGCCAGTTCATAGATTGCTGGTAGAGAAATTGGCAATCCTGTATATGCATACCTCCCCGGGTGGTTCACCCAGATGTGGATGTGGCGTATGCGTAACTTGCATGATAGTCATGTCAAATGGAAGTCATGTCATAGTCAAATGATGCTTGTGCAGATTTGATGGTGACATCATGTATATGATTTACCCTTTTCCTCAATGTAGTGTGATCTTGGAGCTGGTATATTTAATTTACAGGAAGTGTGGGGGTGCTCCAAAAACATAAAAAACAAAATACATTAGGTAATTATAGTACCCCCTCGAGCTAAGTTCCCAATACCTGATGAATATTCATGCGGCCAGTGAATACATCAGCATGAATATTCAGGGTTTAGGCGGGACTTGCTACTGTGAACCAGGGGAGGTACTCCTGTACATGATTGCTGAGAAATTAATGCGTATAAGTGCAGAAACCAAAAGGTAAACAGGAAGCTAGATGACTGAGAGGATACTGACAGAAGCAAAGGCAGGAATCTGTGTAATACCAAATAATTCACTGATGGGATCTATCTTAACATATCTACATCATCATTAACCAAGGCTAAAGAGCAAGGTCAGACAGTCTGCTTATTACACCATAGGTTCATAGTGTAGTACTAGGCTAACTACCCCTGTGGCTATTTTAAGCATAGCCAATTACCCCCTGTGAGAATCAAACCCTGTACCTTGTGTCTGGAAGGCAAATACTTTAACTATTATGCCAAACCCCCAACCCCATCACACCAGTGACTGTAAAGGATGACGTGGTCATTTTCCATTCAGTTATTTATTTAATGTTTATTTTTTAACCAGGGTAGAGCATTGATCTACATTGACCTTTCCAGAATCTGCTTGGGAGTACTATCTGGTTAAGTCACTTGTTCAGAGTCTGAAAATTGGCAATTGGAGGATAAGGAAACTAAACTCTGGACTACAGATTGAAGCTAGTTAATAGCTCATAATGTTAATCTTCTTTGTTAACTTCCATACTGTTAAGAGTTAAATTACACTTAGTAGGTTGGGTGGAAAAGCTGCAACTGGAAATTAATGCAAAACAATGTAAGGTTATGTACTTTACCTTGAGGAATTACACAAAAAATTGTAAATGAAGGGATTATTTTGGGGTCCAGAGAAAGAAAATGTCTGTGGGATCGTAATCACTGCTAAAAGAATTTGAAGGAAATTGCTAATGGTCAGCTGTAGACTGCAATCCATAGGAAGGGGAGAAGTTTTAGCATATGTAAAATGGCTCACTTTCAGAAGGATGACCTACACCTGTGAATCTTGATGCTTTATGAAACTTGCTATTAGATCTTTAAACCATTTTTTCAGGGGGCTTCACCCTCTGCATCTATTGCTATAACTTGAACAGGAGGGAATATTTTGAGGTAATGCACTTTTTTCATTAGCCTATATTCATCCTAACCATACATAAAGTTGTGCTTTCATAAGGAACTCATTTAATGTCCTCAGACATTTAACATGTCTCCATGTAAAACCATATGTCATTTGCAAGGAGCAGTGGAAAGGCAACATTTGGAGTATTATTTGCAATTATGTAGGTGATACCATAGAAACTGGTAAACACTGTCTACAGTAGAATTAATGAAATTATAACAGACTGAAGGAGGTTATAAGAAGTGAAACAATTCTTCTGTATGTATGTAATGAAAGACAAGGGTAAATGTTAAGAATATGACTTTAATACATTGAATTCCTGTGCAGCAAATAATGTTGGTGGAGTTGAACAAGAAATATCGAAGGGAACGAATATTGCAGCTGGAAAGTATTTAAACTGACATAATGTCTTAATTTGAGACCCCATTTTATCTTATCAGTAGGCTCAATATCAATAACTCATGATGATGATGAGCTAACTTAAGACATATGATAGCTTTTTAAAGAATGAAATCTATGATTTTATGACAAAAAAAATTACCCTTTGAACATATCACAGATAGTCGTTTGTTAATAGAATTAATGTATTAACAAAGTTACTGCCTTAAAGTATCAAAGATAAATTAATGAACATCATGTCTGGATTTGAGGTATTTTATTACCATGCTATCTCACTTCCCCCCATCTCATATAATAACAGGCTACAATTGCATCTGTTGTTCACATCAAATTATGTCAGTGCTTATCTGGTGGTATTTAGTAGTTTTCAGTAGAAATTGGCATATGAAGCAGAAACTCTAATCTTTGGAGATGGTTTTCTTTTGTAGGTATATGCAAAAATAAGTACTGGCAGGGCATCAAATAAATCTATTAATTGTGTTAACAATATGCACTGACTATAAGAATGATCTTGGTAATTATACTTTTTTGTTGATAATGACAACCAAGTGCAGGTGGTATCAATAGCAATCGGAAAATGTTCCTCCATATAAAATAACAGATATGATCATTTTATTCAGTCAGAAAATGATATTTTTGATGGTGAGAGGTGGGAATCTAGACTGGGAATCAAAGCAAGCAACAGATACTCGATTTCAATTAAACAACTAACATATGGATTACTAAGGTTGGGCAGTGATTTGTGAGAGAAGTAAGCAGGAAACCAATAATGTGGTGAAACTATATTCACTTTATCACATTCAAACATTTTAGGAGTACACAGTTAGACAATTGTTATTTTAGAGGTGTGGAAGGAAACAGGCTGTTTCCTTGGTTCAGTTACTTAATACAGTTAATAATCGTTGAGTAAAAAGGGAAAGAAACTCACAAAGTGATGAAAAAATAAGTTTGATAGCAAAGCTTTCGAAATAAAATTCTTCTTCGGTGCTTAAAACCATGCTGAAACACAATTTCATATACACACCACATGAACAAATTTAGACCAATAGATAATGCTATAATTAAAACTAAAAATACTGTACTATGATTGCCAGTTCTGTTGCTATTCAAATAAAAACATTTGGTACAACCTAATACAAGTAAGACATATTATTTTCATAATACCACTTGTAAAACCAAGAATG
Organism: Protopterus annectens; assembly: GCF_019279795.1. Lineage (NCBI taxonomy): Eukaryota > Metazoa > Chordata > Ceratodontiformes > Protopteridae > Protopterus > Protopterus annectens. The sequence goes on along the minus strand of NC_056735.1, from coordinate 1,768,931,557 downwards.
TAGTTTATTTAGTCACCTGAGAAAATGTACTTCCTTTTATGTTGGGAAAATCCAACAGGATTTTAAAAGAAAGGATAGTCCAAAACCGGTTTGACATACGTAGGGAGGTGGAGAGCAATGCTTTAACTAAACGTATCATAAGCTCAGATAAAATGCATAGTTTTACATTTAGGATTATAAAAAACATTGAAAGAAGTATTAGAGGAGGGCATATTGTGTTTACTACTGAGAATGTTGAATATAAATGGATTAATTACTTTCAAGCAGATATGCCCCCTGGGTTGAATGATACTGTAAGTTCAAAACCTGTTCTTAAGAGAAAGTCTCTTTTTCCAGTAAACAAGCACTCAATTGTCCATTTTAATTATTTTATTGTTGCTTAGCTTCTGTTGGTCTGAATTTGTTCATGTGGTGTATATATGAAAACGTGTTTTAGTATGGTTTTAAGCACTGAAGAAGAGTTTTATCTCGAAAGCTTTACTATTAAACTTATTTTTACATCACGTTGTGATTTTTTGCACAGTTATATATATTTACAGATATTGGTATTTATATCATTGCCTATTTGTTTTCTTAGATTACTTCTTCTTGCTAATTGTTATATATATATATATATATATATATATATATATATATATATATATATATATATATATATATTGCTGGAGGACTTGCAGAATAAGAATTTCATTGTACTTTGTGAAACTATATCTAATACATATGACAGTAAAGTTGATTGAATTGTGAGTTCCTTTTGCTTTTTACTCTTGGACTGTTTTGTTTGGACCTCTATACTGGGTTTTTACCAGTTTGATTTTTTGCTTTTTTTTTTTTAGTTAATAATCATTGATGATGCTTCATAGACAGTGCATTCTTGTTTGAGAGAAACAAGATGAAATGCAATGTTGTGGCCATTAATTATTCACAGTTAGAAAGTGACTACATTTGAGTTTGGGCAAACAGCCAGGCTGTGCTATAAGGAAATTTCTTTGCACTTAAATATACTTCATTTTGAAACTGATAGGACATCTTAAGGTGGAGCAGTGCATATGTTCATGAACAACAAGTTGAAATGTATTACTGTAGTGAGAATTGCTTCGAGCTGACCACAGTCAAAACCCAAGGGTGTATGCACACAGTAAGTGCCTATATTTTGGAGTTAATGAGTCACTTTAGGTCTGAAGACAAGATACATTATACTTACTTTATCACTGTTGAATTATCATTGATATGCCTTTTGTTAAAGAGGAGTGATAAATGTGTTTGACATTTCTGTGACTATGATTTCTTTGCTGATTACAATAAAATATCAAAGAGTGGCATATCTAAAAGTAGTTACTTTGGGTTTCGGGGTTGGGAGTCAAGTTGCTTTTATGCTCAACTCCTGAGAGACTTGCTTGGCTACAAACAACTGCATTACAAGCTAAAGCTAAGTGAAACTTGCTGTAGTGAATTTTAGTCTTCTGTTAAGTACAAGCTTGCAGTTTTAAAAGTTCTGTATTTTCATTTTTTTCTGTTTCCTAATTGTCTGTTTCTGAACAGTGTGCTGTGTGTCTCTCTGCAGTTTGTTCCCCACCCTCCCTGTTCCTGTGTTGGTATTAGTGTTGATGGCTCTGGAATTGCTCACCCCTCCTGTAGGTCTGCATTAGAACACTCCTCCTGGGTCCATCTCATTTGCTCACTTAACCGAGTACAGTTAGATCATATTCTGAGTCTAGTGTTCACTCTACTTAATACAGAGAGAAGATTTGAGAAGGCCAGCTCACTTAGGTTCTTCCTTCCTCTCTTCTTGCACTTAAAAAAAAAAAAGAATTTTTGCACTTTATTCATTTGCTTTTACTGTATTTGTGTTTCCTCCTACTTTATTTTGCTTTTCTTAAAAGTACTCAATTTTATTTATTCTGCTGCATTTATTACTGCTTGGTTGTAGCCTGATTAAATTGTAACTGTTATTCTAAGTATTTTGGTTTAAGCACTTGGGCTTCATACAGGCTGTTTTACATTAAGGTTTGTGGTCTGCACTGTTGTGGCAGGACAGGTAGCTTACATCCTTCTAAGCTGGGAATTGCTGATTGAAGGCCCAGTGTCTGCTATTCTAAAAGTGTATTAGTTCTGTCTTAAGCACTTGGGCTTCAGGCCAGTTATTCTACATTAAGAAGGTCTGTGGTCTGCACTCTTGTGGGAGGAGAGGCTGTATTCTGCCCTTCTGAGCTGGGAATCTCTGGTCACAGGCTTATTATGACTGCTTATTTGAACTGTTTCTTTCTGAAATTGGTGTGCCTTGTTGCTGTAGCATAGACCAGATTCAGGCCTGCTGAATCTATCTTTGTTTGTGTAACTTGAGCACTGATCCAGGCCATATTTTTTTGGAGAAGGTTCCCCTGCACCCTAATAAGCAGGGGTGTGCAGTTAGAACTTGTCTGATTGAAGACTGCTGGAACAGGTCTCAGTTTTGAGCTTTTTTCTGGTTAATTGGGTACTTGTTTAAGTCAGTTTGTTCGTTTTCTATTGTTTTATATATATATATATATATATATATATATATATATATATATATAATGCACTTTATTCATCTGCTTTTCTGTATTTGTGTTTCTTCCTACTTTATTACTGGGGGCATTGACTACAACTCCGATCTGCGATATATAACAATAAGTATCCTTTTCTGTGCTTTTAAACTGTTTTTTTTGAGTGTATCTGCTTTATTTTCTGAAAAAATATAAATAAATAATATATATATATATATATATATATATATATATATATATATATATATATATATAGCGCTGAATTCAGGGCTGTGTTTCAAATCTCTGTATTTGCCCATACCTTACTTGGATAGAAGGAAGTTTCTCTGTTCACCTATGAGAGAGGGGAGCTTTGAGCAGCCTATCTGTCCCTGGAGGAGTGGTTTCATGCCAGAAATTAGTAGCTTATTGGCCATTTTGGGCTAATTTCTATCTATTTCATTTTCTTACTATAAATACTGTATTTGCCTGCGCCGGTTAGCTAAGGTAAAACTATTCCCGGTTCCACAAAGTCTCCTCTTCAATATTTCCCTTGGAACTAGACAAACTTTCAACTTAAGCACTCAAGCCATTAATTTCTCAGCCTAGCACTAGCTCAAAACTTATAGCAAGCACTTATAAACCCTAACACTAGACCCTCCTGTACTGTACAGAAGGACAAGGCTCTCTATTCGACCTTACCAGCCACCCAGTAAAACAGTTCACTGCACCTATCCAGGCATGTCCAAAGGGCAGTTTCAGGTGTACTGTCCAGTCCAACTGGTGAATCTGGGCATTTTGAGGTAATGTTACAACTGCCTCATGTACACAGACAACTTCCTCCTCCTACCACCAAACACTAATACATGCGAGAGATTAAGTTATACAGCCAAACTAGAGGCTAAACTCTCTCAACCCAAGACTGGATCAGACAGTCAAGAGGAGAAGGGAAATACTTGCATCACACCACCAGTCTGACATCGACCCATTAAACCAGCACCGGCAAAAATACACACATAAATACATGAAAACATACTCTGAGGCTCTAAATAAAAATCTGAAAAAACAACAGAGGCTTCCAAAGCAAACATCCAAGCAACCTCCACCTCCCAACACAAACCATGAAACATATACTTCACAAAACCAGTGTGCCATGCAATCACAGCCCTTAAGGCAAAATAACATACCCAACATACTAGTAATAGGTGACTCTATAGTCAGGCACACTGACGTCCCACTCAGTAGGCTGAATAAGGAGAAGGTTACTGTTAGCTGCCTGTCAGGTGCCAGGATCCGCCACATAACACAAGCACTCAGGTCACTCCAGAACAAGTACAAATGTGACTCTGTCATTGTCCATGTTGGTGTGAATGACCTGAGCCGTACCTCCCTGGACTAGACGAAGAGAGACATGGAAGAGCTCTCTGATCACGTAGCCCAGGCCAGTATGACCCTGACCCTAAGTAGCATCCTGCCCTCACAAAGAATGATACCACGGTATGAAGAAAAAATTCTCGATTTCAACAATTGGCTAAGTTTCTGGTGTCATTCAAAGGAGAACCAGTGTCTGTCCACCTGGGATGACATGCTCGACAAGCCACACTGCTTCACTAGAGACGGCTTGCACCTGTCACCCTTAGGCTTTTGAATACTGGCCAAGGCTCTTGCCACCCCCATAGTGCCTTTTTTATGCAAAGCTCAAAAGACAAACCCACCGCCGTAAATAGCACAAGTAACAAAAAACTTAGGGTAATGCTACTCAATGCCAGAGGTCTAAACCTCAAAATGCATGCACTCGAGGCACTCCTCAGTATGGAGAAAATCGATATATGTGCAGTAACAGAAACCTGGTTTAAGGCTCCAGAGAGCACCCCAGCATTACCAGGCTACAACTCATACCATACATTTCGGCCACAGAACCCAAACCTAAATGCAAAAGGCGGGGGCATATACATATTCATCAATGATACCCACACCTCCAGGTTAGTGGCACAGAACGATGCTTCAGAGATCATCCACGTGCAACTAACAATGGGCAAAACTGCAATTCAAATTGTAGCTTGCTACAGATCACCCACCATGTCCCAGGACCCCCATTCTGCATTTCTGGAAACATTGGGAAACATAAAGGTCCTACCAAACACCCTAATATTGGGTGATTTTAATTACCCAAACATTAACTGGGAGAACTACTCAAGTACTAACTCCCTTGCCTAACTTTTCCTAGAATTTATAAACTCAAACACCCTGGTTCAACTGGTCAACACTCCCGCCAGAGGTGACAACATATTGGACCTGGTCATCACCAACATGGGTGACCAGTGTTCCACACCAGAGGTCAACCACTCACTGGTTAGATCTGACCATAAACAAATCACTTTGGATATCCATATTCCGCCCCCAACCCTGGACAAGAAAACTACTGTGAAAAACTTTTCAAAAGCAAACTTCACATTACTTAAGACCAAGGTGGAAAGTTTCAAAGCCCCCATGCTGAAGTATAAAACTGTCCAAGCTGCAAAATCCTTTACTGATGCATTCTACAGGCAGCTACAAGAATGCATGGATTGTGCCATCCTAAGCAAAACCAAGACTCACTTCTCCAAGAAAAGTAAACCAGTCTGGTGGACTCCTGCCATAAATAAGCTATACAATAGAATGAGGAAACTAGTACAGAAAAGAGTAAAATCCCAAGAAGGGAAGACATCCCTGATCAGTATCAGCAAGAAACTATGATCCCTCATAAAATCATCCAAGGTGAGCTTTGAAAGAAAAATTGCCAAGGACTCCAAAGATAACCACAAGGCATTCTTTAGCTATGTCAAGAATCTAAGTGGCAATGCTCAGATCTGCATGGAGTTAGTGAAGAATGGAACAAAATACACTGAACTGACCGATATCGCCAACATCCTGGCAGACCGGATCAGCGCAAACTTCACCCCCTCTCACCCCCGAAAGGGCCCATAACCATACCAGAAGAATGTAGAGTCCCTGAAATCACAGACACTCAGGTTAAAGCAGCCCTCTCCAAAGCCAAAAACACAGCATCACTGGGACTGGACGGAGTCCCAGGCTGCATCCTACATGAGCTCAAAAACAAACTAACCCCTCACCTAAACACACTGTTCATACTCAGCCTCTCCACAGGCTACATACCCATAGAGTGGCGCACAGCAATGGTTATTTTGCTCCACAAAGGTGGAGCCTAAACAGACCCCAGGAACTATCGCCCTATAAGCCTGACTAGCTTGGTCTGCAAGGCTATGGAACACATCAATCATGGAACTCATTAAGAGAGACATTGGGAACCTCCAAACACTGGACCCTACCCAGTTTGGCTTTCTTAAGGGCAGATCATGCCTCCTAAACCTGGTGGACTTCTTTGAGACAGTTACCAAGGCTATAGACGAGGGAAAAGTAGTACACACAGCCTGCCTAGACCTCGCTAAGGCCTTCAACACCATTCCCCATTCTAGTATTATAGACAAGCTCACCAGCCTGAACATAAACCCCTATGTAGCAAGATGGGTTGCCAACTGGCTCATGGGCAGAACCCACATGGTGACAGTTGCAAGAGCTAGGTCCGACTCTACACCAGTTACAAGTGGTGTTCCCCAGGGCTCAGTCCTAGGACCCTCCTGTTTGGCATATACTTTTCAGAGGTACAGGCAAGCACAGGAGGACTATGGCTGACCAGGTTCGCAGCCGACTGCAAACTAGGGGCTATAATTGACTCTCCGGCTCTCACAGACTTCCTCCAAAAGGGTTTTATTGAGACAGATACCTGGTGTCAAAATCATGGCCTCAAGCTAAATGCCAAAAAGTGCATAGTCATCCCCTTTGTAAAAAACAAAGTACCCACATTCTGCCACATAGGTGGTAGTCCCCTAAATACGGAAGACGTAATAAGGGATCTGGGAACCTAAGTATATAGTAATCTCACCTTTGATAATCACATTGCGAAAGTGGTTAGAAAATCCTTCTATGTGGCCCACCTAATCACAAAAGGGTTCGCATCCAGATCAAAAGAGGTCATTGTGCCCCTCTACTCATCATTCATCAGAATCCATCATAGAGTACAATGCCCCATTTGGGATGTACCTTACAAGACACCTGCAACAGCTGGAAAGACCACAGAAGTACCTCAGCAAGAGGATCACTGGCCTCAAACAGATGCCCTATGCAGCTCGACTGAAGAAACTCCAGTTGTCCTCGGTTGCATACCGCCTGCTCAGAGGTGATCTCTGCCTGATATACAAGGCCATGTCCAACTCAGAATTGATGGACATGCTCCACCTAAAGAAAACCTTATCCCCTTGAGCCACACGCTCTAGGGATCTAAACCTCACCACAACAATAAATAGGACGTGCTGGAGGGATAGATTCCTGTCCCAGAGACTTCCCATGCTTTGGAACAAGATCCCAATCTACATTAGGCAGAGCTACTCACTAACACTCTTCAAAAGAAACCTTGACGAGTGGATGGGAAACAGAAAGTTTACCTCAGGGATCACTTCATTGGCTGTGCTGGACAGAGGCACATGGAACTAATCTAAGGGGGTGGCAAAAGCCAACACATTCTGGCTAGGCTTATAAATGCCTTCGGGCAGATAGCCTAGTACCAACCTATGAACCTACGTGTAGGTAAACAGTAATGTTATTTTATCACATTATAAAGATCATTGATGTGGGATATCAGGAGGCACCCCATTGTTTGACAGCAAGCCATTAAAATAAATTACAACAATTATTTATTTTGGCTAATCATAGTCAGACATCAAGCTGCACGCAATCAAATTGTGTCCATAGTTATGGCGTAGGGAATTGCATTATGTATAAGGGCCAGACATATTAAATTTGTTTCCACACAGTTAATTAATCAACAGTGTGTCTTGTCCTGTAGGAGCAGTACACATGTGTGAGAACAATAAGCTAAAATAGACTAGTGCGACCATTATTTCTTTTGGGTGATCATAATCAAACTTAAGAAGTGTACACAATCAGAAAGGGACTATCTTTGAGTGGTAGGGAGGTAAACTACATCTGAAGGCAAAGAATTCCAGCTTTACTTCATCTGTGCTAAAAACTTATCATTGGAGTTTGTCATGGCTGTAAGTGCTCATTGCGCTTGAGACCAGTAAATTGAAATGCATTTGTTTGTCTTTTCTTTCATTTTTTTTTTCTGAATCATCAGAATTGGACATTGTTGTACTTGTTCATAAAGTGGCTATCTTTGGGGGCTGGTAGCCAGGCTGTATCAGGAGGCAGGGTATATTACATTTAAATTATAATTGATATGGCTCATCAGAAACGGACATAGTCCCAATGTATTCATTTATTTTATTTATTTATGTATTTATGTAATAGATGCATACAATTTGTTCACCGGGGTAGAACACGGATCCCATTGGACCAATTTCAGTATCTTACTTATTTCATTCTGCTGATCAAGAGTTAAACATCAAAGACATATGCAGTCATAAACTGGTTATTCTTAGAGGTGGGAGTCAGTGCATGTGTGAATGAGAATGACTACATTATTACTTCATTACAGTTAAGCACTCATTGTTCTGCTTGTCTTCACCAGGGTGAATGTATGGCAGGTAGGAGATCTCTGACGGAAAAAAATAATTATGCCGTTTACTTGTGGCAGATTATATGCCTTGTCTCCAGTCATTGTAGGTGTGCCTAATTAGAATGTTCATAGTCCAGAGGAAAAACTTTGTGAATAAGGAGCAAAAATTAGTGTTAGTTGTATTTTTACAAAACAATCAAGACACAACTCATGTTCAGCCTTTCAAATTATTACTTTATTATTATGTTTTCACTTCATCCCTATCTCCGATATCTTTAAATACAATTCACATCAACTGTGGACATTTTCCTTTGTCTTTTACGAATGAAATAATAAATAAAATTAAATAAAATGTATTTTATTACATAAAACTAAAGTCACCATTACCTCAATTACCCCCTGGGCATTGTAGTGATGAATTCCTTGCACATCTATCAGCACCTCTGTTGTGCATGCTCACATCTTTTCCCACAATCTCACTGCTAAGAGCTTAGGTGACTTTATTTATTTGGCCCAATATAGAATTCTCACCTTTTCCAAGATCTGACGTTGTAAAGAATATTTTATTTGACCCACCCCCACCTCTTTTTAAGCAAGTAAATTTCCTTGCCCATCTTTTTATCCTGTACTTTCTGACACCTCGTCCCGATGATTTCTTTGATCTTTAACTCCTGGTTCATCAACTTACCAGTCAATGCTTCCCGCCTGCTCTTCTCCCATTTCAGAGCTGTCTCCATTACCTTATTTTTAAAGTCATCCAAATGGCACCAGACACTAGACTCAGCCATGTTCTCTGCCTCTCAGTACAAGTCCCTTATTAACTCTTCTAAACTTTCACTTGTAAACAGATGTAGGCCCATTCTGGCTTTCCTCTGGATGAATGGCCAACTATCTGTTTTGAAGGACACACCAGCCATGCTATGAGCAGAAAATATACTCCCCTCAATGCTGGAGTATAAGATTAGTGAGGCCAGGTGGTGACTAATCAAAATAAATTAAATCTACTTGCTGACCCGTGTTTGGTGCAAAATAAGTATATTTCCAGACCTCCAAGTGTGTGTCCCTCCAGCTATCTACCAAATATAGAGTATGCATTCACTCTTTTATAAATTCTGTAGGTTTATACAGCTTAGTTTTGGTCAATGGGATCTTATCCTTGGTATAGTCTAATACTACAAATCTCCCCCTGTAATCACTAGCACATTAGATCCCCATGTCCAAAAGTGCATCATAGAAGGACAAAAAAGGTGTGGCATCTGAGTTATTAATTCCAAAAAAGTTCCTCAACAGAAATGTCCCCTGAATGGATTGTATCTATAAAATTAACTATCTTTCCTTTTTGACATGTTTCTTTTCAGTCATACTCCAACCAAGCTCACTACTCACTAACTAATGTAAACACCCCTCTAGCAGCAGAACCTGAGTACATCACCTCATACCATCCCCTCTAATGCACAAACTGTCTCCTGCATCAACAGGACATCCACATTCCTCAAAAATACTTGCTTCTTCATGCAGATTGTTTTACCTCCAGAATTCAAACCATATGCATTCCATGTAACAAATTTTACACCTTTCAAACTAGCATCCATGGATAACCACAAGGCGCACACACACACACACACACACACACACACACACACACACATACACACACACACACATACACACACACACACACACACGCACACACACACACAAGAATAAAGCACTGCTCGTAGAGGCAATGCCCCTTGGTGCTGAAATATTCAGAGGAATGCCAGTGATCATTGCCATCCTCAGGAAAAGCTAACAAGTGTTGGCTGAGGTGGTTTATTTTAACATCTCAGGCAGCTTCCAACCATCATGGCCACCAGTGGGAGACCCTTACCCAAGTGGTCATCATATTTGGGGTTTCATAAAGGCTCACAGCTTGTTCCTCTTGTTCCTGCCTTTCTATCTCAAAAAAAAAAAAAAAACATAGCAACTTGAGCATGAGAAAACATGGCACGATGAAAATTTGATGATCATGGAAAGTGTGCACAGCACAAAAAAGCAGAACAAGAGTCAGCTAATGTGACAATTGATAATGGCACCATTTCCATTCTTATATAGATGTTCCCCTTCTGCTTGTCATCCCTAAACAATCTCACTAGTTATTAATCTTGGGGCTTAGTCATGTTTGAGATAATTTTGCTGTTGTTGTTGCACCCCAGGCCATGATTTGCTTCACCCTGAGATGATCTGACAAGTCAGGATCTTTTGGTGATCAATCCAGCCAATGAGGTCCATCTCTATCTCCTCCTAATTGAAAATGGTGTCCTGCAAAGGAAGAAAATGATTCTGCAATTCCTGTCACAGACCCTGCAATGCAAGATTGCAAGACTGACCTGTGGAAGACACTTTCTTTGGCTGGAAAAACTGTTCATCCCCTATTATCTTTTATTTTCCAGCATCTGATGACTGCTACAACTTCCTGGTACTGTCCATATTAGCTGGAGTAGTTGATGTCATCCAATGTTTTCATCCTTTCTCCTTATCCATATATGCCTCCAACACTGAGGGATAGTAAAAAGTGACTGATGGAGATAAATGCATTCCTCTTATTAAATAAAGCACCGTAATCCAGGATGAATCTTACTCCATGCCCTTTTATATGCCATTTAGGTCCCAGTTCTCGAAACATTCCCAACAGCATTTTCCTGTCTCTATAGTTCAAAAAGTGAATAATGAAATGTTGAGGCAGGTTAATTTGTACCCTTGTGTTCACTCTGCGGGCCTTTACTGGTCTGTCTTGTTGAAGCATGTCTGCAAGCTCTAGGCTGGTGAAAGTGACCAGATCACCACCCTCCAATCCCTTGGGCAAGGCTAGTAAACAAAGATTGTGCCATTGGGACTTTTTCCTTACAGCATCAATTTTAACTTCTAGTTTCTTAATCCAGTCACTCAAATCCTCTTTTTGGTGCAAGCAAACATTCAAAATATCTCTAAGCCCTAAAAGGTTCTGAAGCTGCGCTTCCATCTTTTGACTAAGAGCCACAATCACCTTCTTATTCTCCTCACCCATAGATTTGAGCATTTTTATATCTGTTCTTAGCTCCTGTAAGATTTCCATTAGAGAGGAAATAGAATCCTGTATCTCCAAACTCCTCAGTTTGTCATAATCAAAAAGTTGGGCCATTGGAATCATTCTCTACTCCATGGTGTAACACCTACTTACCATGCAGTTCTTTAAAACACTATTATACAGAAGTTGCTCATCACACAACTTAACACAAAACTTGTTAGTTTGCTGCTCCAAAACGTCAGGTTTGATTGCCTCTTTTGCTAAGCTGACATTACGCACTGGTAAAACTAAAATAAAATGTGTGGGGATCGAGCCACCATCAAAAACTCATCCACTCGCATGCGCATTCATGTACATACCCCCAAAAATCTACATTTGTTTTTAAAACAATTTTACTGCAAAATATCAAAATGTTTTGAGGATGGAACACTATATACAATGCACCTGCAGAAAGTGGAGAGACCTTCGAGGTTTCTAACAAAGAAAATCAAGGGAGGCCAGCACATGCCTTATACAGACCGACTAAAGTCCCTATCTCTGTACGCAGTATCATATAGACTCCTTATGGGAGTCTTATGCCTGGCTTAAAGAGAAATCTCAGACCCAGACCTAATGACTTGCTATATATATGTAAATCAAACAGAACTAGAGCTACCGATTCAGGGACCTAAATATGGCCTGCAACTTAAATAGGATATGCTGGACGGACATATTTATCCCCCAGTGACTGCCACTTCTTGGGAATAAGCTGCCAATTCATGTGAAGCAGGGTACCTCTATGACACTGTTCAAGAGGAACCTGGATGAGTGGATGGGGCACCATAAATTCTTATTGAGGATAGTGCCCACAACCATACTAGATGTAGGCAATCGTTACTAAATCCAGTCCTGAGTATTGACTAGCATATCTATGGTATTACATTGGAATGAATTTTCTAGCTTGAAATGACCTCCAGGTCACTAGCCTAGTAAACTCCTATTATCCTATGATCCTATTGGCAGGCGCTTTTAATAGACATCCATAGCTGTTGGAATACCTTAGGCTGCTGAATTACTTTATATTTAGTTTCTATTAAGTGTGATTATAGGAATTCTCTGCAGGGTAAAGGAATGCAGTATATGATCCAAAATGTGTTTGTGCTGAGATGCCTTTATGTCATGTCAGAAATCATATTCTCCAGAAAAGAGAAATTGTTGAAACTGTAAAAGTGTCAAACCAAAAAGATCAGTGTTGATAGTTACGTGTGATAAATCTGCCATATAATATATGTAGTTTTAGATTTAACATATAAATAGTTGTGCATTTCTTTAGATGTGTACAATTTATGACTACTTCTTTTGATAGTATGGAACTATTTGTAGTTGTCATGCTTACTAATTTTTTTCTCACAATCTACATTACCTCACTATGCAATAGAACTGATTGTGTATTCTAGCAGCTGATTTTAAAATAGAAGAATGTTTGCATTTGACATCTCGCTAAATTCCATGGAGTATACAGAACCAGAGGTGCTGTTCTCTCTCTCTCTCCTTGCTTTTTGTCTGGTGCTGTTATTTGGACTTCCCAGTCTCCATGGTGTCAATAGAACCGGAGTTGTTTTCTGTCCTTCTTCTATTTCATTGCAACTGTTATTTGTACTTGGATATTTCAAACTTGTGAAGAAAGAATAACCAAGGATTTCTGGATTTCAGTCTTCTTGGACTTTATTTGCATCCTATGGCTTTAGTCCGCTACAGGAAGTAAGTGGATAAAACAATCGATACAGTTAAAAGTATAATCACAGCTTTCTAAAAGTGAAAAAAAATCTTCCATTTCTTCATTTATAAAAGCTTGTGGCTAATGTCTTATTTTTGTATTGAATGGTATTATTACAGCATTGCTGTGACTGTTAGTATCTAGCCTTTTCAAAGAGGATGAATATCAGCTGTTATAATGTAATGTTGGTTGATTCATTGGATGAGTGTTCAGTAACTAAGATCATGATATCATACTAGTAATATGGCTGGTGGCAATGTGCACTATGACCACAAGATGGTACTCTTGTCAATGGAGCAGGTATCAGTAGTGTCCACTAGGGAACATTGTAAGAGTGTGTGTATAAGAAAAACACTTTAGTTAAGTTCCAGTTATTGACTCAGACTGAGGCAGGTGAAATCCTTTGGAGTGATTGTTTATAACCCTGTTTCATAGCTGGTAGTGTAAAACTGACTTGGGTGTGTCAGGTATCAGACATAAACCAAGGCAGTAGTGCACATTTGTTATAAGTTTTTTAGGGCAGTCACTTATTGCATACGTAATAGTTGCCAGTTGCACAGATTTTGGCTCTTTAATTCCTTACCTCACATTATTTCCTGTCAGCAGTGGCAATCAAACCCCATCCATTACTTTATTTGATAAATGCAGAGTAAGAGTTAACACCCATGCCCTCTTTCTTGACATATTTAGTGGCAGTAGTGTTGGACTTAAGATCCATATCGCGGCGATATTGTAGTTGAGGGCCTCACCAGTTCGTTTTGCGCAGAAGTGGGCGTGTCGCAAATTGAGTGACAACCCGGTCTGCATATTACTTGGTGTTTTTGACAAACTGGCAATAAATTCTACATATTTTTTTTTTTTAACATTTTAGGTCGATTAAAACTTGTCATTATACACAATATGTGCATATCAAAGTTCAGTCATGCTGCAACACCCTGTAATACTTAAAGACTTAACCCCACAACTGAGTAAAAGAAAGAAGAAGCGGTTACACTTCCATACGATTGCGTGCTGTACTGACAGCACATAACCGTTCAAAGTGTCAATATGAGATTTTGGTGACTGCTTGACTATTAAAAGCACTGTGACAACGGAAACACTTTAGTTTAAATAAGAAGCTATTACGTTGTATCAAATCCATAATTTAGCAGTTGGCAGTCCTCTTAAGAAACTGAAATACCCCAAGGTCGAGAAAGTGTTTTTTTTTTTTTGTTTAAATGTCACTTCACACCATACCGGTAATTTACTTTCAGTTTACTGTTATATTTACTATCCTATTACAACGTCAAGTGCACTTTTTTTCTTCGGTTGTACATTGGGAGGGAATGCATATTCATGAATGACATATCACGGGGGTGGGTTTTGGGCGTGGCTTGCTACTGCACATCTGGTGAGGCCCTCAACTACAGTATCGCTCATATCCCTTTCCATCACAAGGCCAACCTCAGCAGTAAGGTATATTTAAATAAATAAGAGCAGAATGACAGTCATATATGCATTTTGTACCTAAATGTCTAAGTATGTCATGAACCTCAACAGTAAGGTATACTTATTTTATTTATTTAACATTTGTTTACCGGGGAAGTCTGACTGGGCAAGTTTGCCCATTTTCAGCGGAGGCCTGGAGATAAAAGCTCCACATAATAACAACATAACAGTCAGTATTTTAAACAATAGTGAAACAATCAGATAAATGATAGTAATAAATCACATAGTAACACATATTATCACAGTTCAAGTTAGTAATAAAGCTAACAGGATCACTTAGAAACACATATTTTGGCAGTTACACTTAGTAACAAGAAATCATCCATGACAGGGATAGGCTGCTGTGTAATATCATACTCAAATTCCATTGAAATGGCTGCATGACTCTTATTTAGGGTGTGCACTGCACCACCTATCCAAACTACTTCTACTGTGTTTGGAAATTACATCCATAAATACTTCTCTTCTTCCAGACTACATAATTCAGCACTAATACAACATGTATACATACAGATTTGTCATTGCATTAGAAGTAAAATTATATATGCTATAATATATTGATCAAATAGCATATGCTTTCCCATATTAGATGTATATGTAGTGAGACAATTGATGAAAGAAAAATTTTAGAGTGAGTTGGATGAAGTTGTGGTGAGTGTACCCAAGGGTGAGAGACTAGTGATTGGAGTGGACTTTAATGGGCATGTTGGTGAAGTGTACAGAGGGGATGAGGAAGTGATGGGTAGGTATGGTGTTAAGGAGAGGAATGCAGAAGGTCAGATTATTGTGGATTTTGCGAAAAGGATGGACATGGCTGTGGTGAATACGTATTTTAAGAAGAGAGAGGAGCATAGGGTGACATACAAGAGTGGAGGAAGATGCACACAGGTGGATTATATCCTATGTAGGAGGGCCAGTATGAAGGAGATTGGAGACTGTAAAGTGGTGACAGGGGAAAGTGTAGTTAAGCAGGATAGATTGGTGGTCTTTAGGATGACGTTGGTGATCAAGAAGAGGAGGAGGAGTGTGAAAGAAGTGCCAAGGATTAAATGTTGGAAGTTAAAAAGGGTGATTGTGAGGTGGAGTTCAGGGAAGAGTTAAGACAGGCACTAGGAGGTAGTGAAGAGTTACCGAATAGCTGGGTAACTACAGCAGAGCTAGTAAGGGAGACTGCTAGAAAGGTGCTTGGTGTACATCTGGACAGAGGAAGGAGGACAAGGAGACCTGGTGGTGGAATGAGGAAGTACGGGAGAGTATACAGAGGAAGAGGCTGGCGAAGAAGAAGTGGGATTGTCAAAGAGATGAAGAAAGTAGACATGAGTATAAGGAGATGAGACGCATGGCAAAGAGAGAGGTGGTGAAGGCTAAGGATAAGGCATATAGAGAGTTGTATGAGAGCTTGGACACTAAAGAGGGAGAAAAGGACCTGTACCGATTGGCTAGACAGAGGGACAGAGCTGGGAAAGATGTGCAGCAGGTAAGGGTGATGAAGGATAGTGAGGGAAACTTACTCACAAGTGAGGAGAGTGTGTTGAGTAGATGGAAAGAATACTTTGAAGGGCTGATGAATGAATGAAGAGAATGAGAGAGAAAGAAGGTTGGATGATGTGGGGATAGTGAATCAGGAAGTGAAACAGATTAGCAAGGAGGAAGTAAGGACAGCTATGAAGAGGATGAAGAATGGAAAGGCTGTTGGCCCAGATGACATACCAGTGGAAGTATGGAGGTGCTTAGTTGAAATGCAATGGAATTTTTAACCAGCTTGTTTAATGAAATTTTGGAAAGTCAGAGGATGCCTGAGGAGTGGAGAAAAAGTGTTTTGGTACTTATCTTTAAGAATAAGGGTGATGTGCAGAGCTGCAGTAACTACAGAGGGATACAATTGATCAGTCACAGCTTGAAGTTATGAGAAAGAGTAGTGGAAGCTAGGTTAAGAAGGGAGGTGATGATTAGTGATCATCAGTATGGTTTCATGCCAGGAAAGAGCACTACAGATGCAATACTTGCTCTGAGAGTGTTGTTGGAGAAATACAGAGTAGGTCAGAAGGAGTTGCATTGTGTCTTTGTGGACTTAGAGAAATCATATGACAGGGTGCCTAGAGAGGAGTTGTGGTATTGTATGAGGAAGTTGGGAGTGGCAGAGAAGTATGTAAAAGTGGTACAGGATATGTACGAGGTAGGGTGACATTGGTGAGGACAGTGGTGGGAGTGACAGATACGTTTAAGGTGAGGTGGGATTACATCAAGGATCAGCTCTGAGCCCTTTTTTATTTGCAGTGGTGATGGACAGGTTGACAGATGAGATCAGACAGGAGGCCCTGTGGAATATGATGTTTGCAGATGACATTGTGATATGTAGTGAGAGTAGGGATCAGGTTGAGGAGACCCTGGAGAGGTGGAGATATGTTTTAGAGAGGAGAGGAATTAAGGTCAGCAGGGCTAAAACAGAATATATGTGTGTAAATGTGAGGGAGGGTAGAGGAATGGTGAGGATGCAGGGAGTAGAGTTGGTAATGGTGGATGAGTTTAAGTACTTGGGATCAACAGTTCAGAGTAATGGTGAGTGTGGAAGAGAGGTGAAGAAGAGAGTACAGACAGGGTGGAATGGGTGGAGAACAGTGTCAGGAGTGATTTGTGACAGACGAGTACCAAGAGTGAAAGGGAAGGTCTGCAAGAGGGTAGTGAGACCAGCTATGTTATATGGGTTGGAGACGGTGGCACTGACAAAAAGACAAGAGTCAGAGCTGGATGTAGCAGAGTTAAAGATGTTACGATTTGCACTGGGTGTGACTAGGATGGACAGGATTAGGAATCAGTATATTAGAGGGTCAGCTCAGGTTGGACAGTTTGGAGACAAAGCAAGAGAGGTGAGATTGAGTTGGTTTGGACATGTGCTGAGGAGGGATGCTGGGTATATTGGGAAAATGATGCTAAGGATGGAGCTGCCAGGTAAGAGGAAAAGAGGAAGGCCTAAGATAAGGTTTATTGATGTTGCGAGAGAGGACATGCAGGCGGTTGGTGTGAAAGAGCATGATGCAGAGGACAGGAAGAAATGGAAACAGAAGATCTGCTGTGGCGACCCCTAACAGGAACAGCTGAAAGAAGATGATGATGATGATGTACTGAGATAATTCCTGAAGGTAAAGTTGTAAACAATGAAGTACATCCTGCATCTGAGTCATAACAAATATATTCCAGAGAAATCTCTGAATATTTCAAACAGCTTAAGAAATACAGTGTTGCTAGAAACCAACAGAAACTTTGTTTCATATTCATTTCACTGCATGCATAAAATATGGAAAATAGTTCTGGCTCACAAACATATCTAATCTTATTGTTATTCTTGTCTTAACTAAAATAATACTTATTTCTCAGAAAAGTGATATTTTCTATTATTTAAAATGTTATACACAAACACACACTCACTTAACTTCTTCTGTCTGACATATACATATGGGAGGCTGTCCTGCCTGTTTATCCTTAGATTTTATGTTAGTAATTCATACTCGAGGTGCAAAGCATATAGGAGTCCTTGCAGAACTGGGGGTCATGCATAGAAATGTGTTATGCTGCAGTTCAGCAAGTTGTGAAGAGCATCATGCTATATATGCAAATTACCACACAATGACATGCAAATGAAGGCCTGTACCCAAATGAGACAGTAATGATATGCAAATGTATACAAGCAAAGCAGTATTTTGATTCATATTCATTTCTTGAGGATCTTGCACACCATGCTCCATGACTCTTCAAAAGGCTAGAGCACACAGAAACTATCTACATAGCAGGCAGCAGTGATACTCAGTATTATGGCAGGCTTACACAGAAGCATTTTCTTTTACTTAGCTGCAGCCTGACAGTGTGATACAGTGGATAGCTGAAGTGAAAATGCTGCACATTACCTCAGATTACCTAACATAATTTAATTGACAAGGCTATTGGGATATTATAAGAAGTGCAGTAGCTGTGCGGCCTGTATGCAAATGTATAGAAACGCATTTACTGCCTGTCACTGCATTGGCAAAAGTATTTGTAACTCTCAACATCCTAATTAATGAGACATTTAATTGAACAAATGGGAACACACTAGGTATATCACTGGCATCAGCCTCAAGAATACTTTCTTCTTTGATATGATACTTCTATATGTGGACCAAAAACTATTATGTTTTCCATAATAGCAGAAGAGAAATCCACCAGTACGAGTGGATTTTATAGTTTTGCATGCTACCCTGAGGTAAGGGACACCACAGAATGTAAATGTGTCAAAAAACAACCCCACCTGGTCCACAGTCACAAAGTAACGTCAATATGAAAAGATAGCATTGCATCAGCAGCCAGGTAATAAGCAAGCCACATGGTATCATTCCCAGTGTATCTCCAAAGTCATCCAGACAATAATCATGATTCTCATATATGACACATGGGAAGAATAACACAATAAAATGTGTGCACATATCAAAAAAATCCCAAAATATGCAGATATTGGGTATTGCCAGAGATGCTTTATAATGCTTTGAGGACACCGTACATAATTTGAAAAATATTGCCAATCAACTGTACAGCATGGCACATGCATAGACTCACACCATTGTTGAACAGATATTTGGCCTTTTGAAGACACACTTTTGCTACCTTACTTCATCTGGTGAGGTACCTAAGTATTCCTCAGCCAAACCCTGCAAGATGGCCATAGGCTGTGCCATACTGCTCAATATGCTACTGCAGAAAAAAGTGGGACTCCTCATAGAAAAGTCGCATTAGGAACAGAGCCACACAGTACAGGCACTAAAACCAAAGTGGCAGCATCTGCAAAGGCACTGAAGTGCAACTGGTGAAAGCACATGCCTGACAACATACAACTGTATAGTAATTTGAACAATATATGACAATGTAGGCATAGCTATGACACCTAGTCCTGAACTATAGGACATGATGAGCACACAGTGGCAGTAAACTGTCATACAGATAAAACATGATACATTCAGTGTTAATGACAGGTTATGTTAAGCAGTGCATGGTCAGGTCACATTTTGTATCACACATCACATACACTACATATGATGGAGGTTCTAGTGGTTCACAGCTGTCATCCTGTGCACATGTGCTGACAGACAGACTGATGAATGGCTGTTAACACAGCTGGATGGGAAATTACATCATCATGTCACAGAAGAAAAGACTGAAGGCAGGGTCTCATGGTATATAAATGTAGCCTGTGTCAGAAATGACATACTCCTGTGACATGCATTGGGAAGGCAGGGTCTCATGGTATATAAATGTAGCCTGTGTCAGAAATGACATACTCCTGTGACATGCAATGGGAAGGCAGGGTCTCATGGTATATAAATGTAGCCTGTGTCAGAAATGACATACTCCTGTGACATGCAATGGGAAGGCAGGGTCTCATGGTGTATAAATGTAGCCTGTGTCAGAAATGACATACTCCTGTGACATGCAATGGGAAGGCAGGGTCTCATGGTGTATAAATGTAGCCTGTGTCAGAAATGACATACTCCTGTGACATGCAATGGGAAGGTAGGGTCTCATGGTGTATAAATGTAGCCTGTGTCAGAAATGACATACTCCTGTGACATGAAATGGGAAGGCAGGATCTCATGGTGTATAAATGTAGCCTGGATCAGAAATGGCATACTCCTGTGACATGCATTGGGAAGGCAGGGTCTCATGGTGTATAAATGTAGCCTGTGTCAGAAATCACATTCTCCTGTGACATGCATTGGGAAGGCAGGGTCTTGTGGTGTAAAAATGTAGCCTGTGTCAGAAATCACATTCTCCTGTGACATGCATTGAGAAGGCAGGGTTTCAATGTGTATAAATGTAGCCTGGGTCAGAAATCACATTCTCCTGTGACATTTATTGAGAAGGCAGGGTCTCATGGTGTATAAATGTAGCCTGGGTCAGAAATCACATTCTCCTGAGCCATGAATGGGGTACCACTCCTGTCAGTGTTGTTGGGTATTGTCACCACCAATACTGAGGTGTTGCAGGGCATTATATATCTCCTGACTCTGATGCAGAGAGTGCATCCTGTGATGGCCCTTGTACCTGGCCACACCATGTATGTACCTTTCCTTGATCATGGGAAACACTGCTAATATATATATATATATATATATATATATATATATATATTTATATATATATATATATATATATATATATATATATATATATATATATATATATATATATATATATATATATATATATATATATATATATATATATATATATATATATATATATATATATATATATATATAGTCAGTGCGATGACACTTGAAATGCTTTGAAGGAAGGTGGCAATGTAGGCAGTGTATGCCACCATGCAAATGTTATGAGACTAATTATTATGATGTTTCTGGATTTCTAGCAGCTGCTGATACCGCCAGATTAAATCCTCTAGAATGCCATGCAACAAAGCAGTTGGCTCCATGCTAGACTGTGCAGCAGCAGATAGTGCCTGGATGGCTTTACTATATACCTGCCAATTGATTTTGAGTGCCATCCATATATCAGGGGCCAAGTGTGATAAGTGATAGCAATGGGCAACTCTGCAGGACTATGCTGTGGTGGAAACACCCACATCTGATGAAATGGACTCATCTGCTACTGCAGCCACAAGGAGAACGCTACTGGTGTTCGTAGTCATGGGAGGTCCCTCTACCTGTAATAATGGCGAGCATCCTTATTGTATAGTCATGGGCTGATCTGTAGATGTGGCTTCATGATTGTCCTTTACAGAGGGTGCATGGCTACCTAGGATGGTGTCAGACAGTCCTACTGAATCATCTCACTGTAACTTCTGTATAAGTGATACATTACAAGCATTTTTAGGAGGGAAGCCCCTAGACTTCTCCCAATATAGGGGTATGCATCCCATATCCTACTACTTGTATCTGTTGACTTCAAGATGACTGCACCTTAGAGAAGGTGTAATTATTTGATATAACAGCAATGTTGAACTTAATGTATATTTTGTACAAACTGGACTTTGTATTTTGTTATTCCTAGATACACAATTAACTTTCTTTAATTTTCAACAGAAACCCTATTTTAGTGCAACCTCTGATTGTGTACATTCTAAGGGATTAAAACAAGAGCAAAAAACTCAGTCACCATTTGAGCAGCACTCACAGGCCATGTGCCATTATTTTCAATATAGTACATTTTCTGTTTGAATGTTACATGGCCTTTGCAAATGAGATTGTACTCTTCCAATGTGATCCTCAATTTAAGAGTAACACACTGATTCTGTTATCTGAAATAAAGAGTTTTAATTGTGATCTGCATGATTTTGCATAAAAAAGCATTGGACATAGCATGTAGAAAGCACAAAGATTCCACCTTTGGCAATTTTTTTATTTAAAAACATAAACAGTAAGTGAACTAGTTAGCGTAATGGTTGCTATGAAAAGCAATGACTAAATATAAACAGCTGTATCTTATTCTGCTAGTCATTTGATTTGTTTAGTGGACTTTTTTATTTATTTTGACTTGTTTGTTTAGATTTCTTATAACTTTGGTGCATTAAACAATCTTCTTTCAGAGGCTGGTAGAGAAGATATAATGTTCAACACGGTGGCCATTTTAGGGAAATAATTTACCAACCATAGGAACTGTGCATCTTGCTACTATAGGATGAAGGTCTAGTCAATTAAAGTGAGTACATTATATTCCTATAAATCCCATACAAGAGGACATTATTGTGGTTAGAAAATAGGCTTTGTGTTTTGAGTTTTGTAGTATAATTGTAAGTTTTTTGTTTTTTTTTATGGATGATCTTTGGTGTTTTTGATTCAGTTTTAATGTAATTTGTATCTTTGCATTTTTGAGAAATAAAAGTCCCTTTTCATATTTTAACCATACATTTTTCATTGAAAGACAGATTGCCTGTTGTGTAGATATTGAATATTTTTATAGAAATTAGGGTGCTTCTTTAAATAAAAATATATCCTATCAACATATTGTACTGCACAGTGCTGCCTTCATTGTATAACATTCTATTCTATGCTGTGCTATTCTATGCTATGATTCTATAGCTATTTATAATATTTGTCCCATAGGATTCTGTTTGTATAGTGTTAGCATTATACTCTGTCTCAAGCTTTCCTCCCCGGGCCTCCACTGGAAATGGGCTCACTTTGGTCCATTGGACTATCCTGATACACACATGTAAATAATTAAATAAATAAATAAATAAAATATTCAGTCTACCACTATATGCTCCCTAAACTGTTTGTGCACGAACTGAAGTTCATGAGATAGTCCCTGTCATAAGAAATAGTTGCTTACGGATGCAGAAGTCAAGGGCTACTTTTAAATTTGTTATGTAAAATTCATTTGGTCAAAAGACTGTGACTTAAGCCAAAAAAGTTAAGTACCTAATTCATGTTAGAAAATGCAATACCATGATACAGTGTGATGTCATGAGAGAGGAGGAGCTATAATATGCAAATTAATAATCACAGTGAAGTGCTGGTGGTAGTCAGCTTAAAGGCTGCAGTGAGCCAGTACTCTCTGTTTGGGCACAGCACTGAGATTAAGCTATTAAATTCTTTGTATAACTGCTGAATTTACTAATAATGTTCTGGTAGTCGTCAAAAAGACACAGCAACATATTAGATAAATGTTATTGGAAATCAAAATGTTTGAGGTTAAATACTGGGTTAGGACCTGCAAGTATAAACAATATTTAAGTATACCTCTCCATGCAATGAAGGAGCTTGAATAAATGATCTAGTACTTCAGTCTTAATTGTAACATGTTACCTGTTGATCAATGCTTCTGATAGAAAGGCAGATGTTTTTCAATGTCATGTTATGTCATTTAAGAGTTGTCACATGCCACCCTTAAGTCATTATTTATTTACTTTCACTATGAGCAGATGAAACCGAATGCACATAGGGTCAGAATCCTTAAACTGCATTCACTGGAAAAAAATGACTGGAAAAGAACAATTTTTAAGCGTTTTTTTTTTTTTTTTTGCAAGGGGAGCAACCCCCTGCACCCCCCCAGATGTGGGATGCAAGTCCCCAAATCCTCCAAACTTATATATACCAACACCATAGTTGGATCAACTTTAAAAAAGGTAAAATTCACTCTAATAGACCATCACTGCCAACAGTACTCGCTGACAGTGATTTCCTCTAAGGAACTCCAATCATCAGTGGGTTAAACCTTGAGCAGCTTAAGCTCAAGAGCTCATTCTTTGTCCACCCATTTGGTTACCCTGTTTGTTTAGGCATTATTTGTTTATTGCATTTGTTATCTAGGAATACCTGTCTGAGAAGTTTCATTTTTAGTTTACTCACAAAGACAAATACTGCAGTAAAAGCGTACAGTGATAACAGTGTACAATTTACAAAATAAGCAATAAATGAGAAACCAATTTCAAATAAGTACTTGGGATTAATGATGCCTTGAAGTAAAACAAAATTAATTGATGTGAATAAGCAGGTGAAGATACAATATTTAAATTTACAACATTTATGACATACAATATGTACACGTTCTACAATGTGAGGGAAATGCTAACCATGTAAGGTGAGTTGTCAATCATCACAAATTTACAGGCATCATTTAGAAGTCAGATTACTAGATTTAGACAAAATTATAATAGCATAGAAATATTAATTAGAAAAGTATAAAAATGTTTGTCGTTACAGCTTTGAATACAGGGAGTAAATGAAAGACTTCTGAGAGGTCATATTTTCCTGGCATACAAGGTATCCCTGGACCCTGTTTTGATGAAACTTTTGCACACCTGCAAAACAAACAGCATCAGAACTACTAGACTAAAAAACCTAAATTTTGCTTGGGACATAAATAGGAAATGTTGGAGGCGCATATGTTTCTCATAGAATTTCCATTCTCTGGAACAGGTTCCCCATCTATGTGAAGGAGAGTTCCTCCCTATACTTATATAAGTGCAACTTGGACCAATGGATGGGAAATCAGAAATTCACTCCTGGTCCAGCTCCTATATATCTCATGGACAGAGGGAGTAAATCAAATTTGTGCGTCACATTTGGATTGCACAGCTAGTCTTATAAAGATCCTAATAGTCATTAATCGAGTATACACCTATGAATTTATGAAAGAATGATTTTTTGATATGCATTTTTCCAGCATTTTAGAAAGTGTCCTTTATGTCAAGGTTTAACTATAACTGTGCAGTATGCATTAACCGCATTTCAGTGTACTAGCTTGCAGCTTGTGATTATATTTTAAGAATTTACCATTAATAGCATTCAGCATGTGAAACTGTCTCAGGGATTCATTAAACTCCGTGTATGCTCCGTGCGACGCCTACACAGAGTTTGCTCATTAGTGCAATGAGTAGCAGCGCTAATCACATATTAGTGCTGCTCCTCAAGCTTACACAAATATAAATGATGTTTCATGGGCAGCAACAGTCAGCAGCATGAATGCAGAAACAAGATGCATGCAAGTTTGCCATTGAGCAAACCTGTTCAGCAAGATTGTGCGGACAGCCACAATGGCTATCAAGGGTGAAATAGTGCAATAACAGCAGTAGTAACATGTTAAAGAAAAATGTAGCCAGTCCAATGTAGACTGCAATAATTATTTGCAGAATAAAATAATAGATGGGGAGGTCACCAGCAAGAGAAATACAACTGAAACATACACTAGGCAGGGAAAGTGTGCTGTTAAAAATGGGCACAGACATGAATGACAAGAACGAAGAAAGAGGAAGAGGAAGAGAGCATGATAAATATGACAATGTACGCAAGATAGGATATGTCAAAGTATGGGACGTTCCAAGACAATTCAGTATCATGACATTAAGCACATATGGGTAAAGCACAGTATGTACTGCTATTTACACCTCCTGCATGAGTATATTTATATCATTACACAGGACAGTATATTTTTGTGATGGCCACACAAGGTTACATGTTAATGGAGATGAGTGGTTGTGATATGAACATCACTGATATGCTCACTGGTGAGGACATTTAGCAAGGACAGTATACACAGTAGGGGGCATATTGTGAAGATCTGCAAAATGACTTGCTTGAATATGACTGAAATGTCAGCACACCTCTCAGCCAATTATGGACACATAGCAACAGACTCATGGACAACTGTAGACAGAAGCAGGCACAATCGGGGACATTTTTAAAATATTAACACCACTAATCTGTGACAGCGACATAATATGTGAGTTTAAGTTATTATACATGTTCTGCAGGAACAGAAGTGTACACCTGTGATAATTGTCAGCATTATATAAGAGGAATTCATCACCCCTTCCACAAAACTGACCTATTTTTGTAGGGGGTTAAGAGGGACATTGTTAAACCTGGAATTGAACTAATGGGCAATCCTGGCCAGCTGAGAGGTCTGCATGACATATAAGCCACAAGCCACACCTGCAAGAATCAAACCTATGCCATCAATGTTGTCAATGAGCTGTGTATGTACTGGGTGCAATACAGAAAGATGTATCACACATGCATCTTGTAGAACACCTTGATGGGAAGTGTGCACTGCCAAATCTTAATGGGCATGCATCCCAAAGAAAAGTTCTGTATGGCTAACAAGATGTTTGGGAACTAATTGTGCCAAATGTGGTACACTTGGCTAAAGCATCCCTGACTGACATAGGAATCAGCCTTATGGATAACAACAGTTACAAACAAACACTGTTATGAATGGATTTCCTACATACAGCTAGATATTGCATGCATCTGCCACATGCAACGTCAATGGATATTGTCTGAAGCATATGCAACTGATGTGTGAATTAAGAAGTGATCCATTATCATGAATGGTACAGCAGTATATGAGACAGATGGCAATGCATCAACTATGCCCATATGCAGAGAAACTACAGCAGTGCAAAGACTAGCATCATTGAGCAAAGAAGCTGTCACTGTGATATTGTTCATATACCAAACAATACATGGAGCACACTTGCTAAGCACATGACAAACCTCAAGACATGGGTAACACAATCACTGTCTCCCTAACATTGCCAGTAAAAAGTTTATACTGCCATGAAATCTGACATGCATGCATTTGCATTCATGTAAAATTTTAAGTGATAACACTGATGTGATGTACTGGTGCATTCATGATGCTGTACAGTCACACTTATGTTGTACCTAGGATACAACTGGACTTCATAGGTTCATTGGACAGTACTAGTCTAATGTTCCAAGATCAATAGCGAAGCAGAAAGGACTAAACAGCAGGGCTAAAGTAGACAAAATCTTTAATTGGTAAGCACTTCCATGCCTGTTAGGGGCTTCCTTAGACCAAATGGGCATGAAAATGCTTCCCAATTAAAGATTTTGTCTTCTTTTCGCCATGCTGTTTAGTCCTTTCTTCGTTGCTCTTGATATTTGGCTTTGTGAGGGTTATCTTTATTCCCATGTTGCTTTTTGCTACTAATGTTCAAAGATCCCATAAAAGCCTAGCCACATTTAACGTGAGTTTCACAATTGTCAATAGCTGGCTGAATGACATTCACACAGGTATGAGCTTGTTATCTAAGACCAACTGCCTCTATCCATGAGGGACATGAGCGCAACACCAGGAATACAATTATGATTTGCCATTCATTGATCTAGGCTGCTTGAAGAGGATCAGGAAACTCTTTTGTTTTATGTGACTGGGAAGCTTATTCTAGAGAAGGGGTAGTGCCTGAAAGACTTACCTATCTTTCCAGCATTATTTATTATGTCAGAGGATAGGTTAACATCATTGAAATGAGCGACCCTCATGCAAGTTGCTTTATCAGTGTGTAACATTTCCATCATGGCCAGATTGGAGACTGCCCTGTAGGCCAGACACAGATCATCTCTTAGTAGTCTATAGCGGATAGACTACCATGATAGGGCTTTCAATCTTTCCATGTAGGACATGATTTTTACATTGTGCAAAATCTCTGTTGTAGATGTGTTATTGGGTAATGTTAAAGGGTACATTATACTCAATTATTGTGTGATGAGGACTGAGTATAACATAATTATAGCATCATTTGATCTGGATACCATGTCCATACTTATGATTTCAGCCACATATAAGGGATTTGTCACCACTGTGGACCCATGGTGGTCGGACTTCTGATTATTATCTACCTGAGTACCCAGATCCTGTACTACTGGCTATACTCATGGGGGTGTTGTCTACATTGTATCTAGCTTGGGTATTTGCTTTCCAAAACAGAATAATAATGTTTATTGACCACTTAGTATGTCTCTATGGCTTGACAACAATTATTTGTGTGCTTTTTTACATTGTGCAGCATACCAATAGCGTTAGTGGATTCAAGAATTACCCAAAAGTTGCAGTCATCCATAAAGCTGGTCAGACAAAGGCTGTCTAAGCTTGTCTTAACTTCTGTGAATTAAGTACCAATCAGGAAAGGGCCTAGTACAGAACCCAGTGGTACTGCGCTGGTCACTGGTCTCTTCCAAGATATGGATTCATGGATCTACCTCACATGGTTGACATTTCAGAACGTCAAAGTCCATATGGCCGAGACCATATGATGAACACTCAAAATGTCGACCATAGAATAAAAAAAAAAAAAACACAACAAAAACTTACCTTCATGCTGCTAGCAGGGGAGCTATGCCCCCCTACACCTCTCATGGGGGGCTCCACCCCCACATACCCCAGAGTTTAAATATACCAACTCCGAGATCGCACTACAGTGCAGAAGATGGAAATCTTTCCATTCTGCACTGTACGGAGATGCCGGTTCCACATAGTCAACATTTCGAATGGCGATCATATGGTCTTGGCCATATGGCCTTCGACATTCTGAAATGTTGACCATGTGAAGGGGACCCAAATTCATAGGTTCATAGGTTGGTACAGGGCTATCTGCCCAAAGGCATATATTAGCCCAGCCACATTGTGCAGTATTCACCACCCCTTTAGTAGTTTCCTAGACCCTTGTACTAGCAGCTAGTACCCTTGGCCCCTATCTAGTAGTGCTGTTGGTGTGATCCCCGGTGTGAACTTTCTGTTACCCATCCACTCATCAAGGTTCCTCTTGAAGAGTAATAGTGAGGGGCTCTGTCTTATGTAGATCGGGACCCTGTTCCATAGTAAGGGAAGCCTCTGTGAAGGGAATCTATCCCTCCAGCATGTTCTATTCATTGTTGTGTTGAGGTTTATATCCCTAGAGTGTGTAGCTCAAGTAGATTTGGTTTTACTAAGATGGAGCATGTTCAACAATTCTGGGTTGGACATGGTTCTGTACGTTAGACAGAGATCACCTCTGGGAAAGCGGTATGCAACAGAGAAAGTCTTAGCTTTTTCAATTGTGCTGCATAGGGCAACTGTTTGAGGCCAGTAATCCTCTTGGTTAGGTACCTCTGTGGTCTCTCCAGCTGATGGAGATGTCTAGCCAGGTACATTCCAATTGGTGCATTGTACTCAATAATGGGTCTGATGAGGGAAGAGTAGAGGGGCACCATTACATCCTTAGATCTTGATGCAAACCCTTTTGTGATCAGATGGGTCACATAGAAGGATTTCCTAACCACTTTGGCAACGTGGTTATCAAAGGAAAGCTGATTATCTACTTGGGTCCCTAGGTCCCTTATTTCTTCTTCAGATTTCAGGGAATTACCTCCTATGTTGTAGTTTGTGGGTACCCTGTTTTTTCCAAAGGGGATTACTATGCATTTTCAAAATGCGTGCATTTTCATACACTTTGACAGTATGTGTCCTATTGGTGAGTTATCTGGTTACTTACTTGGTGACATAGGGGTTCATACCAAGTTCAGACATTTTTCGGTGTAACACCTGAGTGTGTAATTGTATAAAATGCCTTAGCAAAGTCAATTTAGGTGAGATGCTATGCCTTTCCCTCATCGATGGTCTTGGCGACCTTCTCGATGAGAAGCCAACCAGATTTAATAGACATGATCTAGCCTTAACAAATCAAAAATGGGTTTGGTACACAGTTCGGAGATTACCTATGTTCTTGTTGATAAGGTCCATGATGATTCTTTCCATTGCCTTACATTTGAGGCTAGTCAGGCTTATGCGCCTATAATTTCATATGTCAGGTGATGGTCCACCCTTGTTCAGATGGATGACTTTCGCTGTCCAGCATTCTGACAGAACATAGCATGTGTGGAGGCTGTGGTTAAGTAGGGATCCAACTGTGTCTACTAGGTCAGGTTTTCAGTTATTGAAAAGGCAACCTGAGATGTTGTCAAGACCCCTTGATACCGTGTTTTTAGCCTACAGAGTGTACAGATGAGCTGCTGTCTTGAGAAAATAAGCTGAGTAATGTTTGCATATATACTTTGGAATAATGACCAGTGGGAAGAGGGTGGTGAAGTTTGATCAAAATCTGTCAGCTAGAAGGTTTTCTGTGGCCTCCGGTTAAGCATGTATGGTTCCATCCTCAACCATCCCTGCAAATAGATTTGTATTTCCCCTTAAGATTTTGTATTTAGTAAAATATGATTTGAGAGAACACTTCCAAATTCAACCCTGGGTATGCATCACATTTCACACAGTGGAACTGTTAATAGCATCATACAGCTCTACCTGTTTCATGTCATGACATCAATTGCACAACATATGCCTGTAAGTTTATCATTGGAAAGATGTGTATGATGGCCCTGATACCATATATGAACACATTACAAATGAGGTGTATGTGGCGCATACACAACAGTTTATGACACAAATGCTGGTAGTCACACAATGCTTATGGGGAACACCTGAATATTCCTTATGAATAGCAACACAACTGTGCATACAATGAATTCCACAAGGTTGCAAGTGAATCCGAAATTATATGTTTGTGTTTCTAACAGCATTACAACATGTGGATGAAACAAGGCATATGTGCCCATGTAATCAGTATGACGTAATACTGCCGTATGTCACATAGCATTTCATGATGGGAGGTATACACATGCACACATCTGCCATACTGCAATTGACATGGTGATGATTGAATGAGAACTGTGTAGAATGTTGATATATTCCACTACAAGAACGCATGCTTTACTATGGCAACAATGTAGATATCATCATTCCATGTCACAGTCATCAGGAGGCATATTACTATAGCTGTTAAGTTAGGAATATGTAATCAAATGGCAGTAGTGGCAATTAATACATTATCTCAAATCACAGATTGGAATAAACTATTGCAGGGCTATAGTACATCCGCACCTCAACATAGCACATGTGGATGACAGCAACATTGATATATGCACGTACATAGTGTGAAAGGACATTACTAGGCTAACTGCTAAGATCAGAAAAAATCCTAGCCATTATTATGCCATCTAAACCAAAATAGCTATATCTATATGATGAAACATAGTAGTGGTACGTGCATATCTATGCATGTATTTGATTACATACTGCCTCTGTCCATATGTGACATGTGCACCACCCCATGACAGAATTAGCAATCATTCATCCAGTGGTCTGGAGAAGGTTTGCAGAGGGTCATGGAAGGGCTCTGACCCATGATGTGTGCTTGCATCTTTAAGATGATGACATCCTTCAGTGCTCTGCAGAAATAATTTTATGTGGACAGAGAGGAAAAGGGGGATGTTGGATTGAAGGAGCTATGTTAAAAGTTCTCCTGAGTGGGATTCAAATGAAAAGAGATTCAAAAGATCATATAACACCAACCACACATAGCAGTTGACTGAGGTCAGATTTGAACATTAAACCTGTGCAAGTATAGAGACTGGATTCCATACAATATAAGACTAACACCACCACAGATGTTTGACTTTAAGTATCTTGGTGTACTTTATAAAGGATGAAAGCATCATTGTATGCTGAGAAGATGTTGGGAGGAATGTCTGTCATAGATGTGGATTCACATCTCTGTGTAAAATTGTCTCCACACTAACATTTGAATGAACACACACACATGGTGTCTGCTGTAAGAATAGAACCTCAACCTATTTAGTGGCACAAATTAAGAACACAGTAGTTAATGCTCATGCCAACTCTGACATCTGAGTGCAATACTGTCAGAGTGCACTTTATAGGGGATCATATCATCATTGTATGTCAAGACAATGCTTCTAGAATTGACTAACATAGCTGTAGACTCACATGCCATTTTAAAATTGTCCCCAGACTGCTAGTTGAATGAACATACACACAAGTCGAATGTTGTGACATTATACATCCTTCCTAGTTATATAAGCTGAAGAACACAGTACTTAACACTAGCGCCATGGTACAAGTCTGACTTCAACAGAATCAGAATGCAATTTATAGAGAATGAAAGCATCAGTGTATGGTCAGAAAAAAGACATTGATAGGACTGTCTCACATAGCTGTGTACTCACATGTTGCTCTAAAATTATCTTCTGACGTATAGTTGACTGAACACACACACATGCTGTCTGCTGTGAGATTAAACCCCCTACCTATCTAGTTACACAGTTGAAAGAACACAGCACTTAATGCTAGGTCCACAGTACAAGTCTGACTTTTATAGCAGATAACAGCATCAGTGTATGGAGAGAAGAAGATATTAGTAGGAGTGTCTCATATAACTGTGTACTCATATGCTTCTCTAAAATTGTGTCCTGACACACACACACACACACACACACACACACACACACACACACACACACACACACACACACACACACACACACACACACACACGTTAATTGCTGTGAGATTAGAATGCCTACCTACCTATCTAGTTACACCAGGTGGAGAACACACTACTTAACACACGCACCCCAGTACAAGTCTGACTTCAACAGTGTCAGAGTGCACTTTATAAAGGATGACATCATCTGTGCATGTTGAGAAGAGGATGTTGGGAGATCTGAGTGAAATTGCTGTGTAGTCATGTACCACTGTAAAAATTTGTTCTGAATGATACTTGAGTGAGAACATCAGGACAGACTCATGCTCATCTGACTATGCCCACACACAGACATACAGGAACACACACAAGCTGACTGCTCTACCATTTGAACCCCTACCTCCCTAGTTATTTCAGCTGAAGAATACTGTACCTAACATTCACACCATCACAGAAGTCTGATATTATCATTGTCATAGTGATCTTTAAAGAGGAATACATCACCATAATGTTGCAGGTAACATATACTGTTTCGAAAATTGTGTGCAAAGGATGGGCTTAAGATTTATAGAGATCCTGACAACATCAAAGTGATATGATCATGGATGACCAATGTCCAGTGTCAGTATAAACCCATACCAAATGTAACAGTTCAGTTGTGCTATTTATTTATGTAGTGCCCTTGAGAGTGGACCAGTTACTGATATATCACTTGCAAGTGCATTGTTGCAGGATACACATGACTCTGAGTAAGTGTGTCTTCAGTGAAGCACATGTCCCTGCTCTTCTATTGTGTTTATGAATGTTTTTCTATGCAATAGAAGATATTTGTCCAATAACCATAATAAGACATGCTAAACAAATCTTTACATAGAAGATCGGAGAGAAACCCATTAGTGCAGATGATGCAAAGTGTTACTGCATGTGTGATTCCCAGTTCATGAATTCAACTTGAACTCGTGAAATAATTAGGAAGATATGTTATGGGAGAAATAGCTGACATATACTAGACTGTTCCTACTGTAGCTTATATTGGAAATGTAGTGTCATAAGTTTTATTACATAAATAACTGCTGATATTGCTTTCCCCATTTGCATGGAGTTAAATAATGAGCAAGTTCAGCTCTTTGCTTAAATGACAAAATTGTAGTTTGTCAATTAGTTCACCTCACTCTGTGCAAACAGGCTAAGCATCGATGCATAGCTGTCAGCATTCTGGACAGTACTGAGTGTGGAAAATACACCTCCTGCCTAGCTTTCCCTGCGTCACCAGGTATAAGAGCAGTGAGATCCTAATCAGAGCACAGATGTGAACAGAGTTCAAATCCAGGTCATTCTCTTTTTTTTTTTAAATGACGCCATGATGGCATTACCTAAGTAAATGTGCTCAGGACTGCAAATGTGACAATCAATGACTACAGTAAAGTATGTGTATTCCACAATTTTTATGATTAATGTCTAACTCAATACAGTTGTACAACTATTAGCTGTTTTGCAGGCCTCATTGCAAATCATAATTTAATTGTGTGTACAGCTTTCTTGAAATGGCAAGGGGTGGTACATCTTTTGAAATGATTATTATGACTCAGCAGATATTTGTGTATGGCCAGATATCCTGAAAAGTGAGTGCAGTATGCTTTGTCACAGTAAAGACTGTTTCCATATCATGTTAGATGAAGATTTCAACCATCATCACCTGAACATGACACAAACAGAATCCTACAAATGATTTTAAAACATTGCACAGTCAGGAGCAGTGATAAACTACTGAATTAAGGTTACATGTTCATATTGTCCATCAGCACTGTCAAGATAGTCTGCAGACACCATCCATCTACCTAATAGATACACACACGTAAAGAGGACTTGAAGTGATGGGATGACTACAAAGAAAGATAAACACACACCTAACAGTGTTTTGTTTAATGTCACATTAACAGTCATTTTTGGTCTGTTGTCATTATTAACCATACATGCTGTGTAGCATGGAGTGACTAACATAAAGGAAAAGAAGACTTAGGAGAGGGACAACAGGCTTATGACAAGCAGAACAAATTTAGCTAAACATGTGATAGCAGTGAGGACGAATGCACTTCAGATACTCATTTCTGGTCAGTAATCAATATATCTCCATGAAAAATCATAACTGTGGCAAATGTTAATATGTGGGTGATTAAATATATCATATACATATATCATCAGGGTCTATGTCATAAAACCAAAAACGCAAACTCTCGAACGCTCACGAGCGAATAATCAAAAACTCAAAATTGGTATTGTGGGGGGCTGTGCCCCCCACACCTCCCGTTAAGTATATATTCCTACTCCAACATCACACTACAGTAAGGAAAGGGTACATATTCTGATCTTCACTGTACTGCAATCCCAAAACACCACTTTTGAGTTTTTGATTATTCGCTCATGTGAGCGTTCGAGAGTTTGCGTTTTCAGTTTTATGAAGTAGACCCTATCATCACACTGAGAAATGATGAGAGATGCATTAGGGGACATCACAGGCATATGTCTGACAAGCATGGGAACAGTGAGAATCTAGTCCTCACCCTCAGAACTGTCATCACTGTCCCCTTCCTCAGCTCCCTGTGAGATTACTTGATGTGGGGTTCTTTTTTGCATTCTAAGGAGCAAGCTCTCCAGACAGCTGAGGTAAGCACCAATACCAGTTTCTATCATATCATGCAACATCCCTGGCAGCTTCTGATGGGTGAGGTAATCACCGCCTCCACCAATACTCCCAGAGGGTGCCAATGCACCAGCAGCCAGGGCAATCCTACCTGATGTGGTGAATGGGCCAAGTAGCGCAGGGGCTGTGAGGAAGTACTCCCAGGTTGCATACCATAGGTGTTGGGTATTGGTGTAGCAACCAGTGTAGGATTGGCAGGATAAGCCACAACAGTTGGCCTACCTCCTTGCACCGAAAAGCATTTTGTTTGTTGGCAGAAAAGCTTGATATCTGAACAGTGTGTTCCCATTAATTAAAAAAAAAGAGATAAGGGGTGGGGCGAGACAGAAAAAAAGAAAACAGATGATGAGAACCATTATATGTCACATTCAAATGCTTTATTACAATAAATATACTTTTATTATTATATTAGCAATACAGCATTCCCAATCCAAAAGAGGATTGTGAATTGTTAAAATTAATCCATACAGTATGCAGATATTGACAATATATTTTTAAATATACTACAGATTACATTAACATCATGGCATTAAAGACAATCTTGCTGGAATTAAAAGTAAAAATGATATTTTTGTAATTTTAATGTATTTGTTACTTGTGGGAATAGAGCCCACCAAATCTGAATGCACTATCACACTTGCCTAATACAATTGTCAAGCACTACAAAACAAAAGCATGAATGCTTACTTTTACAGTTAAGATCTGCATGCTTAAGTTCCTAGGAATGTATAGAAGAGCAATAATTGTAATACTTCAAGTTCATTTGCGCTGCATACATACCCCTTGCCTTTCTAAGTCTTTCTAATTTTTCAGCATGTGCTTCCCTGTTCACTGAAATTTCCTGAGCAGCTGTAAAATAAAGGAGAGAACAGAGACATGAAAGTATTATGCATACCAGTCTTGGTAATAAACAGCTTTCCATAACATTTAAAGTCGCTTTAACCCCAGCTGTGGTATGTCAGCAGTTCTAAACTCATCCAGCCACTGGTTAAGTTATACATGCTTATACCATTTTAGTCATACCTTTCAACCCTACTGAATTCTTTGGTATTTAGCAGTTTTGAGGTCTAATAAATGGGATGCAATGAATTCCTGAGTGGCCCCTTCAATTTCTGATTTTTTTTTTTGTAAAAGTTTACAGTTGGAACTTATATCTAATGTCATCACGCATCATCATCAACTTGCAGGCGCATAGGGGTATGCACAGTGATGCTAGCTTCCTGAGGCAGACTGCAGCTTATTGGACTGGGCGAGTGAATGCAATACCAGCAGCAGTAAAGATGAGCAGAGTCGAGCTAGCCTGTGTGCACATTAAATTACAGTATTAAACTTTTGTTTCAGCATTATTCCTCATTCTGTTTTGAGTTTGAACTTCTGCAGAGTCCAGCAGCAGTCCACCCAGCTCACCCACCCATGTCCACAGCATCCAAGAATGAGAAAATGTGCTTTCTCCAGTGGCTCAATTTCCATGAAGTAAGTGATAAAGAATTTAAAAAAAAAACGTGTATGCCTAGAAACTACAGCAATGCAATCAGAATAAATGATTCTGCAGTCTGCTGCACTGTAGTCTGCCTTTTATTGCTAATATTGTTAATTAGTGGTGCTTTTTTTAAAGTGAATGTGTGATTACAGACAGTAAATTACAGTAACAGCATTAGCTGCTAACCTGCTACAAACTTAGCTGGTGCTGGACTGCTTTAAGTTGTGATTCGGACTTTCAGAGAATGAATGTATTGTCATTAGATCATAGGCTGGGATTTTACTTTATTTTTTATTTTAACATACATTTTCTAGAAAAGTTTGGGAAGTACAGAGCCGATTTCAGCAAAAGCCCGGGGAGAAACACTCCAGATGTATGTTTTTGTAACATAGAAAGTGGAGCACCCAGAGGAAACCAACACAAACACAGGGATGATATGCAGAATCTGCAAAGAAGGCTACCCAGCCATGAAATCGAACCAGAGAAACTCTTGCTGTGAGGTGACAATGCTAACCGCTGCAGCACTGCGACATTCTGGGATAAAATACATTTCTGTAATTTGAAGGTAAGCAGTTGCATAAAAATTATGTTTCTGTTATCTGTTTAGAGTTCCTCCCTGGGGGAAGAGGAGACTTGTGTGCTAACAGGAAGGAATCAAGAATTCTGTGATGTGCTCTAATTTCTAATGCATGCTTTTTTGGTGAGAAAATAGAAGTTAACATTTGTAACAAGTGAGTCTCTGGTAGAGCAGGTCTTCTATACTTGGAGTCTGGGACAGCCCATTAATTTCCATGAATCATTTCCCAACTGACCTAGACCCCCACTATCCCTCTGTCAATATACTACTCCCCCAAGGCTGTACAAGTTAGGATCTGTCTAAGCAAATGAATGCAGTGTTTTGTTTTGTTTTTTCCTCTGAGTAGCTGTGAGGAAAAAAGTATGGCAACATTGAGTATAGCTGTGTGAACTAGTGCCTCCAAAAAAGTGCCTGCAAAAAAATTACAATCATACCTCTCAACTGTCCAGACATTGCCTCATATATTTAATCTGTTCCTCACAAATTTTTGGTTTTCTGGCAAACGATTGGCAAATCATTGAGGATGGAAATCAGAAAACAATGACTGGCATTTGTGTTTCAGACTTTATAGCCTTCAGAAATTCATACTATTGGAAAACCTGTTATTCTATAAAGTTCGTAAGTTTATAAGAGCAATATTTAAAAATTGTCCCTATGTTTGGGCCTTTGTCCCCCTGTTATTTTTGGCTTTGATGAGTTTGACAAGATTTCTTACTGTAAGAGTTTGAGGGATATGCACAATGTGTGGTCTGACAAAGAAAACCAGAATGATTTATGACAGTGTTGCACTTGTGCACTAACACAATGTATGATTTTTTGGCACATGTTCTGTTCTAACTTCTAAATATATAATCTTGTAGCTCTGTGGTTTCACAACACAAGTCATGTGTTGGCCCTGAAATGAGAGTGAAACTGTAAATATTGTTAAAACATAATCAAGTCTTTATGACATTTTTACACATTTAATTGGGCAAAAATACAAATAAATACTTTTTCCATATTCCTGGTGTTAAGCTGATAAACAAAATAGGTATTTTTTTAAACCAAGCTGAGCAAATTAGGTAATATAGTATATAATATTCATAGGATTAGCTTTAGAGAGAAGTAGAGAAATTAAATTAGTCCATTGCAGATTAAATAGATGCACAGCATGCTAGTGGTCAGAACATATGCTATAAGAGTTGAGTATATAGAATGCTTCTGAGATGGTTTAAATAAAGGTCCTCATCAGGTAAGGCAAGCAGAAAATAGGAAATGGGAGGGAAGGACAAAGCAAATATGAGGACGGCAGACAAGAAAACAGGAAGGAGGACATGGAATAAGTGAGGTAACAAGGAGCAGTTCATTTTATTTTTATAAAAGAAAATTGTATTTTAATTTTACACAAGTTCAAAGTTTGATTCAAGTTCAAATGTTAATATAATAAAACACTATTGTTCTGGTTATATTTTGTGTTTAATATTTTGTCTGTTCTTCAATTTGCTTTTGAACGTTGGTATCCAGGAAATTCAGTTGGAGTGGGTGGGGTCGCATAACTATTTATGCAAATGTTATGTTAATCAGCATACAGATTTTTTTGGCCAGTTATACCTACTTTTCATGGGCCTTTGTCCAGATTTTTGATGATTCCAGGTTGAGAGGTATGGTTTCAGGTAATTATAATGATGCCTGCATTTCTACCCAGTGCATGGCATGCCAGTCACACTGGAGACAGACTTGACTAGACTGTTCCAAGCCTCAGCCTTATGCAGAGACCTGGCATATTCCCCCTGTAGCAGCCTCCAGCTGTAGAACTTTACAAGGTCTGCAAAAAATATTTTGGACTTCTCAACACCCCACCTTTGTGCCCTGAATTTGGCATAATCCCTCCCATCTCCTGCCACCCTGTCTTCACATGTCC
This sequence comes from Protopterus annectens, assembly GCF_019279795.1. Lineage (NCBI taxonomy): Eukaryota > Metazoa > Chordata > Ceratodontiformes > Protopteridae > Protopterus > Protopterus annectens. The sequence continues at coordinate 1,768,892,916 of NC_056735.1, read as the reverse complement.
TCCAACAATAGCAAAAGTATTTTCACACCAATTCCTGATATCGCATTTTATGGCCAGCGGTCAAACCCACACAACCATGCTAACTGCATTTGTGCAATATTAAGTGGAGAAAAACATTGCCAAACAAAGACCCATGCTGTTTATTAAATAGGAAGGATAATTTTATATTTGGCATTAATTTATAGCATGTGTGCTGCTACACCTGACAACACTATGTCCAATGGTCAACACTGATATCTTAAATGACTTGGCTTTTAAGACCCAACTTTGGAGGGGCGGGGGTCAATGGCATAACTTGACACATATTTTGTGGGGCCTTGCATATTGTTAAAACTAATTTGTATGAAGCGTGATTAAAACCTATGTAAAAAAACAGAATACATACATTTCAACATAGGTGATTTTTTCCTCATTGCCACAGAAGAAGTGTTTGCCAAACATGGTCATTACTAATATACACTTTAAAGAGTGATTGCTGCTATACTTCAATTATCCATGTATGCGTGTTACATGACAAGGTCCTGGCTTATGCATTTGCAGGTGTAATGCAGGAGTAATGTGTGACAATATACTGGAAATGGATTTTTGAGTTCTGGTTCAGACCACACAATGCTATCTGTGGTAAGAAAAGTGTGTAGATGATTGTTAGCAAACTTTGAAGTCTATCCCAAGTCTGAAAATATATTTTTGATTACACAATCATCACTGTCATGCTACAGCAGTTACACATATAATAGATATGATACCATGTATTTGCTCAATCAACCTGCTATACATAGGTATTGATATGTAGAATTATCTTTATACTCTAAATTTTGTGAAAATTGCAGTGGGACACCATTAATAAAAAAATAGAGCTTTCTGGATTAGAACCATGGCTCAGCTGGTTCTGACTATGAACTTGCACCTGGTACAACAGGTAAAGCTAGGCAGGAGGTGTACTTTTTACACTCAGTACTGTCCAGAGTGCTGACAGACGCACATCACCTCGTAGCCTGTTTGCGCAAAGGAAGGTGAACCAAACAAAATGTTTCAGTTGTTTTCCTTAAGCAGTAAACTGTGTTTGTGCACAGGTGAGCAATGTGTAAATGTAACAGGCAATAGAAAGCATACACTACTTCTGTTAATACTCATTATGATTGTTCCTCGGTAAAAAAACTACTGCTGAACACATACCATGCTTAACCTAGCTTATCTATTGTGTACCTCAACATATTTGCCCCTTTATGCTACACAGACACTTGGGTCACAGGTGTACTTTCTGCTGTCATTATCATCCAAGTTGCTGACCAACGCACAATGGTGCTAAACATGTTTGCACTTCTTAAGGAAACTGATAGTATATTTTAAATTTTTATGCATTTCACCATGTTTGCTCTAAACCACATGCTGCACAAATATTATAGACAAAAAATAAAGTTAAACAAATCTTAAGCAATTGAACAGCTTTGCATTTGAACTATCAGACAAATGAAATTACAAAACACAGTTGGAGTGTGTTATCTCTCCCTTTGCCAGATACACAGCTTTGCAACACCAATCAAATCATGTGCATACCAGCAATTCACATTTTCTCTATGGTATTAACAGGTCATATACGAGGACATTCTCATTTGGTTATACATGTGTGGCTAACATATTTAGTGCAGTGAGTGATCACACAACAACTTATGAATATGTTTTCAGAAATGCAGCTCTGTCTTCTCTTTGTATTCTGGTCACTCTTCCCTTATCTCTGCTGTATCTTCAGATAAGCAGTCTATAGCACTTGCTAGTATTCTTCTTTCAAGATGTGATACAAATACATAAAGTGAGTAACAGCTTTCAGCAAAGGCAGGAGAGTTTTGCTATTATGGACCAAAAATTATACACGTGTGGGAGTTTTGCAATCATGGACCAAACATTATACGTGTGGTGTTTTCCTTTATTTAAAAGCTCACTGAAGTTATTTCCACACTTTGTAAGCGTATCCTCACTGACACACCCACTGCAGTGAAGGGCATCTTAATTGCTGTTTTGTTTTCCTTTTCTCACACTAATTATTCACATTTGCAAGCCATTAGCACCAAACAATGATGCAGAGCATATACTATATTTACATCTGCTACACAAAGACAAAAGTTTGATAGTCAGCAATTCTAATGGTTTCACACTGCCTTTGCATCTTCACAATGCTCAGAGGGCTCAGTTTACACTATAAAAAGGTGACAGTGTAGCTAGGGAACTTGAAGGTGAAGAGACTTGTGTATTTGGATAAAACAGAAAACTGATGTTCCTTTGAAGGTGATTTCTCTGCACAGAAGGCTTAATGGCTTAATTTTGTTAAGTTATGCTTGTATTTTTCAAGTACATTCTATATTTGGTAAAATGTTACAAATATATTTATACATCTAGGAGAATGTTGGCATAGACAGTTTTGGCAGGCATTTACTGTGAGATAGATAGGTTATACTTTCAGTAAATCTATGTTCTTAACATTTGCTTTTTGAATGTCCTATGGTATTGGAGATAAATGTAATATTCATGTTGCTGTCACTAGTGTAATGCTAATGAGATGGCCCAGGTCAACATCCACAAAGTCAGGCAAAGTGAAAAATGACTGTCATTCATAAATTGACTTTTCTGTAGAAAAATTGTAGACATCATGATAATTGTGTGGAAAACATATATAAATTACTTATGTGGTATTCCTTGATGTTATGTAGTCCAATCTCGCCTACATTCTTACCCGTGGTTCGGTTCGGAGCCGAATGTCGACTCCAACTCGGCCATACTTTTTAGCTCGAAGTCTTTCTATTGGCTGAGCTAAGATGGTATCCCATACTGCACTGCTCTCTATCCCCAGATCTCGTTTGCCGCTTGTGTAGCTTGGACGTGGTCTCGCTCTTGGCTGTGGCTAAGTACCCTTTTTCTTCTTATATCAGAGAAGTTTTTGCAAAAAAGATATTCTGGATTTGGTTTGTCGAAGGGTGTGGGAAGCTCCTGACTCTGTGGAACCAGTCCCCAGGAGACCCAATAAATGTTTGTCTGCTCCTCCTGATAAGGAATTTCTATCCAAGGGAGTCCCTGTGGATGCCATGGTGGTGGCAGCTGCCACCCAGAAGGAATTAGCTGAGACTTCTTCCACTCTCCATCCCCCTAACAAGGAGTCTAGGACTATGGACCAGTACGGGAAGCATACGTTTTCTTTAGCTACCTTTACCTTACGGTTACTGAATTACTTATCACGCTTTACAATGCTCCAGAGAGATTTCCTCAAGGAGCTTGGAGATACTCTCATGGGTAACGTTTCTGAGGCAGTGGCACAGAAGGTCAACGCTCAGATGTCTACCCTCAATTCTATTGCAAACTCCTCCATGAGGCTAATCTCCTATGCAGGCAAGGAAGCGAGTAGGGCAGCAAGTTCAGTAGTTGCTCTTAGGAGGCAGGCCTGGATGCACCTTTGTCATTTTGCGGAGGCCTTCAAGTCTTCATTTACCGATGCTCCGTTTAATGGTTCCTCTTTGTTCGGAACCAAGGTGAAAGACACTCTCATTAGGTTTGAGCAGGAGGGAAAAACTCTGTCTGCCGTAGGAGTCCATTTTTCCCTTTCTTCTAGGTCTTATCCCAAGGCCCAGAGGGGTGGCAAAATATGGTTCAAGAAATCACAGAGGTTTTTTTCCCAGTGCACAAGGTGAGCCCCCCTCCAGAAGCAGGGGAGGGGGTGGTTATTCAGGGAGATGCCACCCTAGGGGCAGAGGAGGCCCTCACAACTCGGGAGACTGTGATTCCTTTCGTCGTTCTCCCTACCTTCACTCCTGATGGGAGGCCCGACTGTGCATTTCAGGAGCCAGTTGGGGGTTGAATCTCATTATACCCGGAGGCCTGGCAAGATATCACCCAGGACCAATGGGTTCTACGAATAATTTCCGGAGGATATGCCATTCCCTTCTTGTCAGATTCCCCTCCAATCAAGAAAATCCCGGATGTTCCACCCAGTCAAAGGGATTAGGCAGCTTCAGAAGTTTCAAAGCTACTATAAAAAGGAGCCATCCAACATGTCCACTCAGACCAGATCAGATTAAGGATTTACTCCAGATTCCTTTTGGTGCCGAAAAGGACAGGGGACCTGAGACCCATTTTGGATCTCAGCCGATTGAACACCCATGTGCAAATGTCCAAGTTCCAAATGGTCACATTGTAGTCTATTCTCCCATTGTTGGGAAAAGAAGTGTGGATGTGCTCCATTTACCTCAAGGATGCTTACTACCACATAGAGATGGACAGGGCATCCAGAAGTCACCTACGCTTCCGGCTGGGAGCCAGTCACTTTCAGTTTCGAGCCCTGCCCTTTGGTCTCACCACAGCCCCCAGGGCGTTTACCAAATGCATGGCAGTGGTGACTGCTCACTTGAGACATCAGGGACTCCAAGTGTTTCTGTACCTGGACGACTGGCTCCTTACTGCCATCACCAGGCATCTACTACTTCAGACCAGGAACACTACTATCAACCTATGTCAACAGTTGGGCATCACATTGAACTGGGAAAAATCAGCTTTGTTTCCCTCACAGCATGCCACTTTTATAGGCGCCGAATTAGACACTGTCCTCATGTGGGCATTTCTACCACAGGAAAGAATCAAAGTCCTATAACAACAGGTTTACGCCTTGCTCCCTCTGAGAAGAGTGAAGGCAAGATGGGTCCTCCAATTGCTGGGGACAATGGCTGCTATGATTATGTTAGTCCCTCTGGCCAGGTTACATATGAGGTTCCTTCAGTGGCTACTCTTCACCAGTGGTCTCTTCAACGTCTTCCACTTTCTCACCCTATTCTACTCACAGACAGGTGCAAACAGGATCTCAGTTGGTGGCTTTGCACCGACAACCTCAGTACGGGAAAGCCCTTCGTTCCTGCGCCCCCGGTTACCAAGGTGACCATGGATGCCTCCCAGATCGGGGGGGGGCATTATCTAGGCAGGACAGTCCAAGGCATGTGGCAAGAGCATGAGATGCATCTGCATATCAATGTCCTGGAGATGAGAGCTGTGCTACTAGCGTTGCAAGCACTTCAGAGTTTTCTTCCTCTCAAGACTATTGCAATCCACTCAGACAATATGTCAGTGGTGTGGTATCTGAACAAGCAGGGAGGAACCAAGTCATATCCCCTTTGCAGAGAGGCCATGTGAGTGTGGCAGTGGGCAGTGTCTTCCCAATGTTTTCTGGTAGCAGCACACATTCCAGGGAAGTCCAGTGTGATCGCAGACAGGCTAAGCAGAGCTATTCTGATGCCTTACGAGTGGTCCCTGAACTGTCAAATTGCAAAGCAGATCTTCCGCAGGTGGGGTCAGCCTTGCTGTGACCTTTTTACCAGCCCCCTCAATGCCAAATGCAGCAGCTACGTCACCCTGATCCCTCCTCAGGGGGGAGTCACCCAGGGATGCTCTACTCCACGATTGGCCCTCTGGTCTACTATATGCCTTCCCTCCGGTTCCCTTGCTGTCAAAGGTTATTCAGAAAGCGCAATCCTTGGGAAGCAAAATGATTCTGATTGCCCTATACTGGCCTCATCAAATTTGGTTCCCCTTTCTCCATCCCTATCTCATGGATGTTCCTTGGATTCTGGACCCACGACCAGACTTACTGTCTCACATATCAGGGCAACTCCATCCCTCTCTTCGGACCCTCTGGTTGACAGCCTGGCCACTCCACTTCCATCATTAGTTAGGCTTCACCAATTTTCGCTGGAGGTGGTTCATATTTTATCTTCCTCTCATAAGCCTTCAACCAGGAAGATTTATTACAGCAAATGGAAGAGGTTTTCAGTCTGGGCACATGCCAAAAAGATTGACCCTTACACAGCTCCAATTTCATCTGTATTGGAGTTCCTGTCTATGCTTTTTAGCCAGGGTTCAGCAGCCGCAACCATTAAAGGCCTAGTTGGCGGTGATTTCTACCTTTCATTTCGCAGACGAACCTAGTCTAATGGCACATAGACTCTGTAAGGCTTTCCTGAAGGGCACTTTGTTACTTTGCCCTCTGGTCTCGGAACCTGTTATGCCTTGGGACTTAAACTTTGTTCTACAGGATCTTACTTCACCCCCCTTTGATCCTGCAGCCACTTGCAATTTAAAATTCTTAACTTGGAAGACTGACTTTTTGGTAGCCATCACATCAGCCAGACGCGTTTCGGAGCTTCAAGCTTTATCAATCAAATCCCCTTATTTGATTTTTCATAAGGACAGGGTTTCTCTCAGACTGAACCCCTCCTTTCTTCCCAAAGTAACGTCAGTTAGTAACCTTAACCAATCTATCGAATTGCCAGTATTTTTTCCTCAGTTCTCAAACAAGGCAGAATTCAAATTTCATCAATTGGATGTGCACAGACAATTACGTTTTTATTTGCACAGAACGAAAGATCTCAGAAAATCTGATCAGTTGTTTGTTTCATTTTCGGAAAACAGAATTGGGTCTCCTGTTTCCAAAGTCATGTTGTCCAGGTGGATTTCCAGTTGTATTTCTTTCATTTATACCTCAGTGGGAAAAGATTTACCATTCTGGATGAAGGCTCACTCTACCCGGTCTGTATCTACATCTACAGCTTTTCAGGCCAGATTGTCTATGGATGATATTTGTGCTGCGGCTACTTGGGCATCTCCTCACACCTTTGTTACTCATTACAAGTTAGATGTGGTATCTAGGAACAGGTCTTCCTTTGGTTCCACAGTGCTCAGGAGTATTTTCCACTGAGCCTCCCAGGATTTAGGTGCTGGGAGACGCTGTCCCATGGGTAAGAATGTAGGTGAGATTGGACTACATAACATCAAGAAGTTATGTACTCACCATAATGTTCGATGTATGTAGTCCATCTCACCTCACATTCTTACTTACCCCCCCTCCTTCCCCCATCCTGGAGGATCTGGAGGTTAGGCCTGGTTTCAGAGTTCCCTTCATTCTTGGTTTGTTTTTCCTTTCCTTAGGTGTTGTTATGCATGGAGAATGAGTGCTGATGCTCACAGCAAACTAGATCTGGGGATAGAGAGCAGTGCAGCATGGGATACCATCTTAGCCCAGCCAATAGAAAGACTTCAAGCTAAAAAATATGGCCGAGTCAGAGCCGACATTCGGCTCCGAACTGAACTACGGGTAAGAATGTGAGGCGAGATGGACTACATACATCGAACGTTATGGTGAGTACATCTTGTTTTGTACAAACCTTTGTTTGGGGATGGGGAGAGGAACTTATCATTCTGTTATCCCAAAAAGAGAAATGTGTTTCAAGTGCTTTTCTGATGAAAATTTGTAGATATCCTGATATTTATGTGGGAAACATATATAAATTACGTATGTGGTATTCCTTGATTTATACAAACGTTTGTTTTGTTTTGTTTGGTTTTGGGGGGAGCAGCCACCTGTCATTCAAAAAGAAAACTGTGTTTCAAGAACTTTTTTGTTAAAAATGTGTAGGCATTCTGATATTTGTGTGGAAAACATATATACATTACTTATGTGGTATTCCTTGCTTTGTACAAACCTGCATTTGTCTGGGAGTGGGACATGGGACAACTACCTAACATTCAGTTGTACTTAATAAAAAGTGTATTTCAAGTGCTTGATGTTGACAAATGGTACACAGACTAATTATTTTTTGTAACAAACACATTATTTATGTGATATTCATCTGTTTTAGCCTTCTCTGTTTTATGTCACGTAGGATTATGCCACTCATGCCTACAAATCCATGAAACTCTCTTTTTGTGATGCTGAAAATGAGGTCATAATACAGGCTGTGAGAGAAACTGTGGGGGTATGGCTGCCAGAAAAGAGATTTGGTACCAGTTAGTCAACAATGTAAATGCAGTTGGTGGTCGCAGCTCCAGCTATGATCAGGTGTGGCATCGGGCTACTGATATGACATTATCAGCCTGGAGGAGGAAAGTTGCAGTTGCCCAAGAATAGCTAGGTATGGGGGGGGGGGTCCTGCTTCTGAGCCATCATTGACATCAAATGGGGAGTTACTGTCCTCTGTCAGACATCCAGACAGCTCAGTGGAGACTGCACACTTTGTTCTTGATGCACACCTTATTCTAGATATCCTGCTTCTGAGCAACGACTGACACCAAATGAGGAGGTACTGTCCACTGTCAGATATCCAGACAGCTCAGTGTGCCTGATGTCAGTGTTGATGATGGCTGGGAGGACAAGTGTGTTCCAAGAGCAGCTTCCAGGTAAGCTTAACTATGGCAACATTTATATTTACTTGTAGAATAAAACATGTAATCTGACTACTACTTCCTGTGATACATTTTTTCTATCTGTACCTATTGATAAGTAATAGAGTTATACAAGATAGTTGTTCAGTACACATGGGCATGGGTGGACATCTCAGCCAAGTTTCAGTTACAGCTATTTTTTACAGGACATATAGTTGATTGTGTATTCACTATATCTCTGTGTTATTCCCTTTGTGATGCTTAATTGCCATCCTTTCCCTGCTTCATTTCTTCTGGAACCGTCCTCCCTGCAAAGAGTGGAGACATCTGTACATGGTAAGCAAATGTTTATTTGCTTATTACTAAGCATTATTTATATATATAATTATCTGTATGTGTAATGAGTATCTGTATTGCTGTACCATAAGCAATTGAATGACCAAAGTTACTTTTTGATCATCTGTGCTGGTTTAATATCTAGTGGAATAGTAATTTCTTTCCTGTGTTTGTTCCATATTATAACAGGTGATCCTGACAGTGGAAGTATAGGACTCCTATCACCTGATGTCAGAGTATCGATAGGCTCTGGTGATGATGATGGCTAAAAAGAGGCACCATTTGGGGGTTGCAGAGGTTGAATCTGACACTGGGGTTATGACTCACACATCTCCTGGATTTCCTTCAGACACAGTCAGTATGTTTATTATACCCATTCCACTAAGCTCACAGATAGTGGACAGGTTGAGGGTGACACAGTTAATCAGAGTAGTGTGGTTAGCATGGCTTCAGTGCTTGTTGACTCTGGCTATAGCCAGTGTGTAGGTGAGGTGCCACTCATGAGGGTTGGTAGGGGTGCACACAGGAAGCCTGTTGTCCAACCTTCACCTGATCCTGGTGTGTTATTTCATGCCACTTAACATATGTTTAGGGCCATCAAGAAGGCACAGGCACATTTCACTAGGGCCTCTGAACACATACTTAGGGTTGTAGATGGGACACAAGTTGACATGTGTGACTGCCTCCACCATGTGGCTGATTCAGTGGATCAGATGAATGACACAATGGAATGTTTAGTGTCTGTGATAGAATGTCTGTTGGGAGGGGGGCAGTATCCATGTGTCCATAGGTCCACAGCATCATCTTCTGTTAGCCAATGTGGTCATGCCTGTTCCCACTCCTGTAGTGGCAGTACTTCCATTGTTCCATCAGTTATTGAGGTGTCTACACCCAGATGTCCAGCAGATAGTGCTCACATTCAGGTAGCACCAGCACGTCTGACCATAGGCTCATAGGCTCATAAGAGGTTACTAGGCTAGCAGCCCTAGGGCACTTACAAGACCAGTCATGTTAATCCCAAGTTGCCTCAATTGTCCTTAGTTAGATGGATGTAATTCACAGAGCAAGTCTATGATCAACACCGACTATCCCTATTCATGAGCACCATGGGTGCCACCCCCCAGGTGAATTTGCTGTCTCCCATCCATTTGTCCAGGTTGTACTTGAATAGGGTCAGTAAGGAGCTCTGTTTCACATGAACTGGAAGTTTGTTCCAGAGTAGCATCAATCTCTGGAATCCAGCATGTTCTGTTAATGTAACAGACTAAGTTAAGATCCCTAGAGCGAGTGACTTTTGTGCCATTTATCTTGCGGATGTGCAGAATTTCCATCAGGGCAGGGTCAGATACTGCCCTGCAGGCCAGGTGCAGGTCATCTCTCAGCAGCCTATAAGATACAGAGTACACTGACTTGGCTTTCAGCCTATCCATGTAAGTCATGGTTTGAAGGCCCTGTATTTTCTTGGTGAGAAACCTATGTGCTTTCTTCAGCTGTTGCATGTGTCTGCTGAGGTACATGCAGAAGGGAACAATGTATTCTATAAACGGTCTGATGAGGGTTGAGTAAAGTGGAGTTATAACATCCTTAGTCATGGAAGGGATGCCCTTACTTATGAGATGCACAAATTAGAAGGCTTTCCTTACCACTGTGGAAACTTGGTGGTCAAAGTTCAGATTGCTATCTACTTGTGTTCCCAGATCTTGCACCACCGGACCAGGTTTCAACTTAGGGGGGATGCTGTCAATGTTGTCATTAGCAGGGAATTCCATCTTCCCAAAGGCGATAATAATTTTTTTTTTTTTTTGCGTTTAGTTTTAGATCGTGGCTTTGGCACCAGTCATTTTTCTGTGTTAGCCCTTCCTGTAATACATTAACATCATTGAGGGACTCAGTTTGCACCCAATTTGCAGTCATCAGTGAAACTGGTAAGCCAAAGGCTGTCTACATCAGCCTGGACTGCCGTAAAATAGATTCCAACCAGTAAAGGGCCTAGCACAGATCCTTGTGGTACACAACCGGTGATGGCTCTATGGGTAGTGATGGAGTCACCAACTTTGACAGTATGTGTTATGTTGGTGAGCCAGCTGGCTATCCATCTAGTGATGTAAGGGTTAATCCCCAGTTGGGGGAATTTCTCAATGATACCTGAGTGGGGGATTGTGCCAAAAGCATTGTCTAGGTCAAGATAGGCAGTATGCACTGTCTTACCTTCATCCAGGGCTTTGGTAACTTTCTTAAAGAAGTCTACTAGGTTTAATATGCATGATGTACCCTTAATGAAGCCAAACTGGGTTGGGTCTAGAGTTTGAAGGTTGCCTAGGTCATTGTTGATAAGGTCTATGATGATTCTTTATATGGCCTTGTAGAAGAGGCTGGTTAGACTTATTGGTTTATAGTTCCCAGGGTCGTTTGATGGACCCCTTTTGTGCAAGGGGATTACTGTTGCTGTTCTCCACTCTGCTCGAACAAAGCCAGTTCTCAGGTTATGGTTAAAGAGAATGTCAAGTGGGTTTGCTAGGTCCAATTTTAGATTGTCTAATAAGCAACCTGGGATGTTATTTGGTTCCACTGAGGCCATGTTTTTGGCCTTGGAGAGTGCAGATATGACCTGATCTCTGGAGATACTAGGCAGAGGACTGCTGTCAGGTATGCTTTGTAGTATGGCTGTTGTGGACAGGGGAGGTGAAGATTGCACCAAATCTGTCAGCCAGCAGGTTGGCAATTTCCTCCAGTATAGTATGAGTGTTACCGTCTACTACCAGCTTGGTACATAGCTGGGCATACCCTTTTAGATGTAGTTAAAGAATGCCTTATTATTATCCTTAGGCTAAGGATGCTATTCTATCTTCGTAATTAGCTTTAGAGGACTTTACAAGAATTCTGATTTGCTTGTTCAAGCTGTGGAAGGAATTCTTCTTTTGGTAAGTCATTTCCCTCTTGTTCTTAGAAATCAATTTCTTCTTTTTGTTATATAACCTGTTTAAACTTAAGGTCCACCAGAGTGGCTTGTTTTTTTTTTTTTTTTTGAGAGGACTTGGTTTTAATCTGGTCAGGTAGAGCCAAGTCTATACAGGTGCTTAAATGGTTATACGGGGTATTTGTGTACACCTCCGCATAGAAGTCATTGTTGTCTGTGATTGCACAGGGTATAAAACTTTTTATACCATCACTTAGTAGACTATAGTTTACTTTGGAAAACATTTTTAGTTTTTTTCCTCATGTGGTGGTGACAGGTTCAATAGTTTCTTTGAATGAGACTGATTTATGGTCTGACTTTACTAGGGAGGGCATCACAAGGGGGAGGGGGTGCAGCAATCCCCCATCTTGATGAGTACTATGTCTAGGGCATTTGAGTCCCTTGTGGGGGTGTACACTATCTATTCCAGAGCATTTATATTGACAAAGTCCAGGAACCTCTGGGTGAGCATGTTCATGTTTGTGTATGTCACCTAGTTGATAGAAGGATAGTTGAAATCTCCCATGACTAAGGTGTTGGGCTGTATGGCGAAGGACTCCAGTAAGTCCAGGTAGGTGGTGTGCTTTTCTTAGTTCATGGTGGGGGACCTATAGCCAGCAATGATCTGGTAGAGTATTTTGCCTATAGTTAATTGGACATGGAGAAGTTCAAGAGAGTCGTACTGTTTGACTAGTCTGGAGGTGTACTTGGCTTTAATGAAGATGGCTACACCCCCACCTTTTGTTCTTTCATGCTCATTTTGAGATCTGAACATGTGGAAGGCATTGTAGCCTTGTACAGCTGGGGTGCTCTCCGCAGCCTTGAACATGTCTCAGTGACTGCACAGATGTCAATATCTTCCAAGGTTAGGAGAGCTTCCAGGGAGACCATCTCTGGCAAAGCAATGTGGCCTGTTGACCATGTCTTCCCAAGCTGATAGATACTGGATCCTCCTGGATGGACACAACAAGCTAAGCCAATTGTTGAAGTCAATAATTTTTTATTGATATTGTGGCATCATCCTGGGTGAAGATAGAATGCTGCTTATGGCTAGAGTCATGTCTGCCTGGGACACATAATCTGAGAGTTCAGTCATGTCTCTCTTCATATAGTCCAGAGAGGTACATCTCAAGTCATTCACCCCAACATGGACTATGACAGAGTCATAACAGTACCTGTTGAGTGACTTGAGTGCATGTGTGATTTGATGGATCCTGGCATCTGACAGGCAGCTGACAGTGACCCTCTCCTTGTCCAGCCTAATGTGGGGGAGATCTATGTGTTTTACTATGGAGTTGCCTATGACCAAGAGATTAGGTTTTGAGGGGTTTTGCCTTAGAGGCTTATTTGCTGAGACACTGGTATATGTTTTATTATGTGTAAAGGTTTCTATTTGCATAGCAGTGTGTGTAAGTGGTTTATATTTGGGAGGTCTCTGAACTTTTGGTAGGCTTCTAGTGAGTACCTCCATGTATATGGGTTTATATGCAGTGACGTTATTTTGTGTGAGAGGTGAAATGTGTGGGCTTCAACCTGTTTGGTGTCCAGTTTGTTGTTATGTGAGATAATTAATTCTAATTTCATAGTGTGATTACCTCTCTCACATAGGGTATTTGTTTGTTTTAGGAGTAAGTGGTTGTCAAAATACATAAGGCAATTACTACATTGCCTCAGGATGCCCATGTCAATCAGGCTGGCCGGTGAAATGATGGAAAATTGCTCATCCATTACAGCAGGTCTTTACCATATGTACTGTTAGGGAAGGGAATGGGCTAGTTTGACCATTTTTGAGCTAGGACTAACAAAGGTACTTGTTCTATTGAAAGCTATGTGTAGCAACACTGCTCAGTGTACAACTGAGTTGGACACAGTGCTGTGTGGAACCTTGGGAGGGTTTCACTGATAGATGTCTAGGGAAAAATTGAGTTGCAAGGTGTTTGCATCTATACAGGGTACTGCTAACCCCTGTTGCACAGTGCACTGCAACATGCAAACGCAAAGCTTAAATACATGGGAAAATTAGAACACTTTTAAGCTATTCTACCAATAGGAAAGCACACAATGAACCTTCCTCCAGCAATCCCCAGTTCAGACAAGGCTGGATCCACACTCTTCTGCTACAAGCGTGCAGGGGAGCCCTTCTTAAAGGCAAAGGACACCAATGCAGACCAGCACTGGTTAATTGAACCCAAACCCCATGCAAATGTGAGGCTTAAATACAGTCAAAATTAACACTTCTAAGCTAGTCTACCAAAAGGAAAGCACACAATGAACATTCACTCCAGCTCATACAAGACTGGATCCACTCTCTTCTGCCACAAGGGTGCAGGGGAGCTCTTCTTAATGTAAGATGGCTGGTTTAATGCTCAAGTGTATCAATAACAGGCTAGATTCAGCAGGTCTGAGTCTAGTATATGTTGTCTAGGTATCAGAACAGTGCAATTCAAGTGCAGAGAAGTACAAAACATACTTATATCCCTTTTATGTGTTTCCCAGCTCAAATAAACTAGGTAAACATCTACTGCCACTAGACAAATAATCACAGTCCTTCTAAAGTAAAAGCACAGTACAGGAGTATCCAGAGTGAAATGCTACCACAAACAAACTTAAAAGCTACTAAATGCCACCACCAACAAACTTAAAGATATCGATACAGCAGTGTACTTTAAACAACTTATAAAAGTATGATTATTCAATACAAGTATTTCACTTTGAATAAATGAACCAAGAGACACTCAATTGTGCAGAATTTATAAATGCACCAAAAAACAAGATAAGATGATTAATAATCCCTCCAGCCAATAAAACTACATTCAGAAATCTAAAGTGTTTCCTCAACATAAACAGAACAAGTTACATACCAGTACATTTGATGGAAAATCCACTGACCTCTTTTGATGTAAAAACAAGTGTTTGCTAGAATGCAAAAATACACTACTTTATTCAACAGCTAGCTAGATAATGAAGTCAGATCAAGTAGAACAGACAATAGGAAACAAAATGCACTTTTTTAATATAAGCACAAAGAAAGGCAAATAATTCAGGATATCAGCAGCAGTGTAGAAAGGGAGGAGCTTATTAAGCTCAATTTATAGTAGGAGTGACCAGCTTAAAATCATCAGGTATAAAAGCAGATTAACAAAGGGGAAAGGATGAGAAAGCAAAGCGGGGAATCAGCGCTTTAGTTTATGCAGGTTTGAAATCTTTCCAGACAAAGACCTAGAATTTCACTGCCTATTTAAGTATCACTCAAGAGACAATTTAACCACTAAAAAAAAAAAACAATGTGAAATGTGCAGCCCAGAAAATGTAAGTGTCTACTTCTCACATAAAACAAAACCACCAGGCCAAGCAGATTTTTTAAAACAGAAAACAAAATGGAGCAGGTAACAGAAAGCAGCTCTATTAGATGTACACAAAAAATATAGGTTTACTTTCTTCACCCATCAGGGAATTACCAGCAGTGCTTTATTTTATGCAGGCTTGCAATCTTTTCAGACAAAGGCCCAGCATTTCTATCACTCAAGAAACAATTTAGCCAATGAGAAAAACATGTGAAATGTGCAGCCTAGCTAACTTAAGTGTCAGCCTCTCACATCAAACAGAAACACCAGGCCAAGCAGATTTCTTAAAATAGAAAACAAAATGGAACAGGTAACAAAAGGCAGCTCTATCGGTGACAGAAGAAAAAGACATAGGTTTACTTTCATCACCCATTAGGGAATTACCAGCTGTGCTTTAATTTATGCAGGCTTGAAATCTTTTCAGACATGCCACTGCAGCTACTGGCAGAGCTATTTCTTGTGGTTGGGGTGACAACAATGAACTGATACTTCTAACATGCACAGCTCACACCTGTCCACCATGCCAGGACACAGAGCTAGCACAGAGATTGACTGTATTCATGCAGGCACTCACACACACATTTCAAATCAAGTGCCCATACAGACACCCACACATAACAGGTACATGAGGCATACATGAGGCTTGCAGATCAGTCTGTCTGATTGATCATTTAATAATTAGCTACATTTCTGCCTGCCTGCCTTTCTTACTCACACACACTCACTACCTTTTGTGTCAGCCTTGGCCTCCTGCCCCCTCCCCAACCCCCACCCTGTGCAAATGATGATAACTGTGCCATATCCTGCATTCTATCTTTTGGGTTCAGGGATACATAAGTTTTTTGTCTGATGCCCAGGGTGCATACCTATCTGAATGCTTAGTATATGTATTGGTGATGTTATTTTGAAATTTTTGCTGATTTCTTACAGTCTTTGTAGTGTTGTGATTGCTACCTTGAAATTGTTGCTAGATCAGTGAGGTGTAGTGTTTCACTTGTGAGAATGTAGTGATAAGCAGACTTTGGACTGCTTTCTCTATTCTAGGTATGAGACATGTTAGCTGATAAATGGCAGAAATCTATCTACATAAGTCAGTCCTGTCACATATTGATGTGATTGCTGGACTACTTACACACTTAGGTATATTTTCAAGTAACAGTATTCAAGTATCTGCCATTCATTTATGTTCTTAACCATTTATTTTCCTGTTCCAGGTTCAACACTTATCTTGATAGTCCAACATTTGCAACTGTTGTAATTTAGGGCTGAATCTGTCTGATGCTAGCAGTACACAGACATTGGTAAGAGGTTATAATCTGCTTTGAAGAAGTTTCTTAGTTTAGTTACTGCTTGGGGGGGGGGGTTCAGGTGTAATAGTTACTTCGAATGAGACTTATTTGTCATCAGATCTCACCAGGGAATACCTCACAGTGGGGGTGCTACAGTGCCCCCCCATACTGGTAATCACCAGATCCAGGATGTTGACACCTTTGTAGGGGTGTCAACCAGCTGGCCCAGGGCGTTGAGTTAATGAAGTCGAGGAACCTTTGGAGAAGTGAGTTTGAGCACAATTAATTTACCCAGTCAATGGATGGGTAGTTAAAGTCACCCAAAACCATGGTGTTCAGATGTATCTTGATAGACTCAAGTAGATCCAAATAGGCAGAGTGGGTGTCCTGATTCATGGAAGGGGTCCTGTAGCTGGCAATGACTTGAATAGGTGTCCTACCAACAGTTAATTGCGCCTGAAGTATCCCCAGGGAATCATGCTGGCTAACCAATCTGGAGGTGTATTTATCTTTAATGAATATTGATAGACTGCCTTCTTTAGTTTTCACACCTTCAGTTTGTCGTCTGAACACGTAGAAGGAGGTGTAGCCTGATATTTCTGGGGTGCTCTCCACAGCCTTGAACCAGGTCTCTGTGACTGCACAAATGTCTGTGTCTTCCAAAGTGAGGACTGCTGTCAGTGAGTGCATTTTTATGTTAAGACTCCTAGCATTTAGCAGGATAAACTTGAGGTTGCTTTTAGATGGAGTTTTTACATTGGGAATTTTGTCCTTGACACACTGCCTAAAAAAGGTACTATGCGGGTGGCAAGAGCCTTGGCCAGTAGCCGAAATCCCAGCAGTGACATATCTAGACCATCTCTGGCAAAGCATCAAGGTCTGTCGATCATGTCATCCCAGGCTGACAGATACTGTGTCCCCTTAGAATGACACCAGAAACTAAGCCAATTATTGAAGTCAGTCATTTTCTGTTTGTATTGAGACATCATCCAAGGCAAAGGTAAAATGCGGCTTAAGGCTAGGGACATACCAGCCTGAGACACATAATCCGAGAGCTCGTTCATGTCTCTCTTCATATAGTCCACAGAGGTACATCTCAAGTCGTTCACACCAACATGGACTATGATAGAGTCATAACAGTACTTATTGTTGACAGACTTGAGTGCATGTGTGATCTAGCGAATCCTGGCACCTGACAGACAGCTTACCATGATCTTCTCTTTATCCAGTCTGGTGAAAGGGACATCTGTGTGTCTCATGATAGAATCATCTATGACTAATATGTATGGTTTTGAGTTTAGCCTTATGGGCTTCACAGGTGAGACACTGATGTGTGAGCTATGACGTGTATTATGTTCTGCAGGGGAAGTATTATGCATGCTTGTGTTTGTGTTTGGGAGGTTTCTGGTGTTTAGGTATGCTTCTGGTGAGGCCCTCCACATATGTAGGTATGTGTGATGTGGGTTTGGGTGGAGTAGGACGTGAGGTGTGCATGTTGATAACCCACTCATTGCCATATGTACTGACTGATGTGTGAGAGAGCATAGATTTGAGGTTCATAATACAGCTGCATTTCTCACATGATGACTTTGTGTGGACTTGGAGTAGACGGTTGTAGGAGAACATGAGGCAGTTACTACACTCTCTCAGGGTGCCCATGTTGACCAAGCTGACTGGAGAAACTGTGGGAAATGGTACATCCATAGTGGTAGGTAAATTTATATGGTCAGGAAGAAAGGTCGCACTTAGGAATGGCTAGTGGGTAAGAGGTGTGTTAGTACCTCTGAGGTTAGGCTTAGTTTTCTACCTAACGGTAGAGCAGGGCCATGAAAAACCTCTGGAGGACCACAAGCAAAGTGTTAAGGAAAAATTTAACAAGCAAAACCTCTGTGACTATAACCACCAACAGCAATTACCACTACATGGCAATGCATGATGGTGGGCTACATGCAAGCAAGCTCAGATGTTGGGTTTAAATAAAACAATAAATAACCCCTTTAACTCAAACTAGCCAGTAAGGATAAACTCTCTGAGCTATAGTCCAGTCATCCTCGATTAGATGGGACACAGAAAGCATTGTCCTCCCACCACAAGGGTGCAGAAAGGCATGACTTGAATTTGATGCTCAGAAGTTATAAAACAGACCCAAAAACAGCAAACCTGGAACAGGGCTATGCTACAGCCGAACTAGTACAGTATGCAGTAAAATGTGGCCAAAAATAGTTCCAATAATTCAAACAGACAGTAGAATTCAAATACAAATTAAAATGAAATATATGAGCAAAACCAGTCACTTATAGTTAATTGGAAGCAACTGATGCCTCAGATCTTTCAGTATCTCAGTGAAGAGCTGGTCTTAGTGCTCAAGTGATACAAGACAGTCTAGATTCAGTAAGACTGAATCTAGCCTATGCTAAAAAGTGCAAAGGTATTAGAAATTCAAAGTGCATTAAATCACAGTCACAAAAGTAAAAGAAAAACAGTATAAATAAAGCAGCATTTCAGTAGAATACTGTTCTCAATTTAATCAGGCTACTAACAAACAGTAATAAATGCAGCAGAATAAATGCAATTGAACACGTTTAAGTACAAGCAGAAAAAGTAAAATAAAGTAATAAATTAGGAAAAGACACAGTATAAATACAGTAAAAGCAGCTGAATACAGTGTATTTTTTGTCAAGTAGAAAGGGAGGAAACAGAAGATAATTTAAGATTAAGAAGCTAAGGGGGTGGGCCTTCCCAAATTATTTCACTGTACTCAGTAGAATGAGCTGATTGAATGGGACTGGGAGGAGTGTTCAAGATCAAATTTATAGCAAGAGGCAGGCAAGCAAAAGCTACCAAGTTATAAGAAACACGACAGCACTAGGGCGGGTGGAAAGGAGAAATAAAATGGAGCTATTCATACAAGATAGGACCAAAATAAGCTCCTCAGGAAAGAGCAAATCTGCCTGCTGGACAACTGCCATTAACAAGCTTTAAAATGCTTGTGTCTTTCGGCTTTTCCCGGTTAGGGGTCGCCACAGCGGAACTCCGGTCCGCTAATGATTGGCAGTTGATTTTTACGTACCGGCTTGCCAGGCCTGATGCACAACCTTCAACGAGGGTATGCCCACTCATGCATGTCTCCACGCAGAAGACGCTCTAGCTGAGAATCGAACCGGACAGCGTCTTACTGTGAGGCGACAACGCTACCGCAGCACCACCACCACGGGTCATTAACAAGCTTTAAAATAAGAGGAAGAAATTGCTGTCTAGAGTAAGAGGGAGCAAGCCCTAAACTCGAAACACTCCCTCCTCAACTTAAACAAGCAAATAAGACTTCTTGTGAAGTCCTCCAAAGCTAACTACACATCTAAATTTGCTTCCTCAACTAAGGACAACCATAAGACATTCTTTAGTTACATCTGCAACCTAAAAGGAAAGGTGGTGCTTCTGCTAGCCCCAGGAACTATAGACCTATTAGCCTGACTAGCCTTATCTGCAAGGCCATGGAGTGTATCATCATGGACCTTATCAACAAAGATATAGGCAGTCTCCAAACCCTTGCCCTGCCCTACTCAACTTGGATTTGTAAAAGGGAAATCGTGTCTGTTAAACCTGGTGGACGTCTTTGAGACAGTCACCAAGGCCTTTGATGAGGGGAAATCTGTACATACAGCCTATCTAGACTTAGCCAAGGCTTTTGACAATATCCCTCACTCAGGCATCATTGACAAACTCACCAAGCTAGGTTTCAACCCTTATATCATTACATGGGTCCCTAACTGGCTCACTGATAGAACCCACATAGTCAAAATAGGGGACTCCACCTCCAACAGCAGACCCATAACCAGTGGTGTTCCACAGGGATTAGTCCTGGGACCTCTACTTCTTGGAATCTATTTCTCCAAAGTATAAGCTAATACTAAAGGTCTGTGGCTGACAACATTTGTTGATGACTGCAAACTGGGAATGGTCATAGAACCTGCAAAAGATGTCAACATCCTACAAGAAGATCTTACACAAACGAATAATTGGTGCCAAAGTCATGGCCTTAAACTCAATGCAAAAAAATGTGTTATCATCCCTTTTGGTAATAGCGATGTTCCTGCTAACTACCACATCAATAACAATACCCTAAGTATGCACTCAGTAGTGAATAACCTGGGCACACAGGTTGGCAGCAACATTACCTTTGATCACCATGTCTCCACAGTGGTAAGAAGGGCATTCTGTATTGCTCATCTCATAAGTAAGGGCATTGCCTCCATAAAAAAAGAAGTTATAACCTTCCCGTACTCTTCCCACAACAGGCCAATAATTGAGTACAATGCACGTTTTTGTATGTACCAAGCACCTGCAGCAATCGGAGAGACCACAAAGGTTCATCACAAGGAAAATTCAAGGTCTTCAGCATCTGTCCTATGAGGATCATCTGAAATCATTGTCACTTTATTCTGTTTCATACAGACTACTCAGAGGTGATCTCTGCCTTGCATACAAGGAAATCTTATAGAAAATACTGCATATCCATAAGCCAAATGGTATATGTGTTACTCACTGTAAAGTGCCTTAACGTGGTATGTAACATTAATAGAACTGGCTGGAGGGAGAAATTCATCTCCCAGAGGTTACCACACCTTTGGAACAGACTCCCATTTCATGTCAAGTAGAGCACCTCATTGGCTCTCTTCAAACGTAATCTGGATGATTGGATGGATAACTGTAAATTCACCCCAGGGGTTCCACCTGTATCACTCTTGGACAGAGGCAATAGGTGCTGATCATGGAAATAAGGGTAAAATGTGACTTGGCTTGAAAGGGCCCTAGGGTCATTAGCCTAGTAACCTCCTATGATCCTATGATCCTGTAAGTAAAGATTGTGAGAGTTGCCTGGCATACATTTTACTGTATATATGTGCATAGAATGAAAGTTGCACCACTGAAGTGGTCAGAATATATGCTATCCATTGCCTCTTGGCTAGGGCAAGGGCATATTGTGTACACCTTCGTCTACCTACACCCACAGCAGCTGGTGGTTCCCCCTCTGACTTCTCACCTGCATGTGGCTGTGGTGACCTTGCCAGTGGTGGTGGAATGTCTGCTCCTTTTCCTTGGTATTCCTGTTGCAGCTGTTTTCCCAGGGTAATATTGTGTAGG
Organism: Protopterus annectens; assembly: GCF_019279795.1. Classification (NCBI taxonomy): domain Eukaryota; kingdom Metazoa; phylum Chordata; order Ceratodontiformes; family Protopteridae; genus Protopterus; species Protopterus annectens. The sequence goes on along the minus strand of NC_056735.1, from coordinate 1,768,871,659 downwards.
ATAGCACAGACAGTGATAATTTCAGCACAAGTACTGGGATCATCCTACAGGGCGCCCCCTGATTTATATAGGCATTGAAAACTTGACTTCAGCAGCCAAAGCATATGCTCTATGATATTTCTTGTTTAAGCATGTGCCTCATTATAGCATTCCTCCATGGGTGTTTGTGCACATTTCTGATGGGCATCATCAGCCATAGTTCAAGTGCAACACCTTGCATCTCCCAGTAAATGGCCTTGTGGAATATCACCCTTGGAAAATCTATGGTAGAGCTGTGACTTGTGCCAGATATGGGAGTCGTGGTAACTTTCAGAGTTGCCTGCACACATATTTAGGATGATTCCCTTAGCATTACACACAACCTGGCAGTTAATGAAGTAAAACCCTTTTCTATTAATGTAGACCTATCCCTGTTCCCCAGGTGATGCTTTGATCTCAATGTACTTGCACTCTATGGCACCCAATACTTCAGGGAAGTGTGCTATGGGGTAGAACTCCTAAATAGTTGTAGCTCTGTCCTCGGGGGTACGGGGAAAATATATATAGTCACTGGCATGCTGTAGCATAGCATTCAGGAATTGATTGCATTCAGGAATTGATCCACAAAAAAAAGAGAAGTAGCTGGAAATGGAACAGAAATCCAAGCAAAGAACAAACAACTGACCAGGAAGCGGAAGACCATAGCAAATGAATCCAACAATGGTAAAAACCCCTCTTCCTGATCAGTTGTTTGTTCTTTATTCAAGAATATATGTAGGATCCCAGATGCTGATGCCTGTGACACCTCCAGCATGTCCGCTGTTGGTCTTTGGAAGGTTCCTGTAGCTAAAATTCTAAATGCTACACATACCTTTGTCCACTGGGATGGGTTCCCCTTGGCTTGCCTTTGCTCTCAGTTGAGGATGACAGAGGTATGCAGAGTTCCTGGAGTGTCTCTATTTACCCTGTAGCAGTCAGACCATGAAAAGTTAAATGGGGTCTAAACACCCTTCTCCATCTTGCCCAAAGTCCATCAGCAGTAGCATAGACTTGAACCTGTTGCACATGCATATGCAGAAGAGCAGCAGCAGCCCCTAACATTCTTTCCCTTTAATGTAGTTTCCATGGCTGTGTTTCAATATCCAGAAGGCAAAACCATACACTAAGTGTACATGATTGCTTTATAGTGTGCTGAATAGCTCCACCATCTTGGATTGATTGATTAGCATGTAATTCACATGTGTATGCTGTAATAAGCATGCCACAATGTTTACCATATTTGCACATCTCTACACATTGTGTTGAGCCACTTAATGAATATAAATCAGCACACTACCATGTGGGCATTGCAACACAATGAGCACACGGTTTTAGTGAGCCATGTAGGGTTTATTGAATTCTGCCCTGTATTTCTGCCTAACTTTGCATAATACCCTTGAATACAGCCTATGTTGCTGCATTTTTTCTGCAAAAGGCTTTATGTACTATTATTAGCTTGTTCTTTTCTTTTTACCAGTCAGTTGTTTGCATTTTGTAAGGACCCTTAGTACATGTAAATATTTTTTTTCACATTTAACATTATCTTAGGACAGCACAGTGGTGCAGCAGTTAGCATTGTCACCTCACAGCAAAAGGTTCTCTGGTTCGTTTCTCAGCTCTGGTGGCTTATATGCGGAGTCTGCATATCCTCCTTGCATCCGTGTGTGCTTCCTCTGGATGCTCCAGTTTCATCCCACATTCCAAAGACATGCAGTAGGTGGATTGGACACTCTAAATTAGCCCTAGGTGTAAGAGTGTGTGTGAGTGTGTGGTTGGGCGTCAGGCTAACAACCTGACCCTGTAAAACCCATAACTGAAACAATGAGTGCTGAAGATAGCTTGCTGCCAATGTGTTGAAAGGCACGGTGTGGAGACAAGAGAGAGAGAACATTACTTTAGCTGTGACTCTAAGGGTCTTCTGTACCTAGCATTTTGTGATTTTGCCATTTATACCATGTAAGAAAGGCAGAAGGGTGTCTAAGGAGAAAATGTTGTTGTTGTGTCTTTTGGCTTTACCCGGTTAGGGGTCGCCACAGCGGAACTCCGGTCCACTAATGATTGGTAGTTGATTTTTACGTGCCGAGTTACTAACCCTGATGTACAACCTTCAATGAAGGTACGCCCATTCTCGCATGTCTCCACGCAGAAGACGCTCTAGCTGAGAATTGAACCGGACAGCATCTTACTGTGAGGCGACAACACTACTGCAGCACCACCACCGCGGGAGCTGTCTAAGGAGAAAATATATGAACATAATTAAGTTGCCCAGTTTTACTAATTCTCTACACACACACACACACACACACACACACACACACACACACACACACACACACACACACACACACACACACATGCTAAGGATCCTTTTATTTATTTATTTTTTTTTTTTTTTTTAATATATGAACAAGTTTCTAAAGACCCAAGGGGAGGCCCTTGGAAGAATAAGATTGAATATCATGGCAAATTAGGTTGAATTCTAGTAAACTACCTGGTTTAAATGATAATAGTTAATTTAATAATTTGTTAAATATTTATAGGTTACATATTTATAGGTTATAAAATGATTTTATGGAATGCATGTAATATTATTTACTTGTCTATTAATTTATTAATGTATTTATTTATTGTACGTTACTTTTATATGCTGTTAGTTTGCTTTACATATTTACATTTTTATACTCTAACAATTTGTCTACATTTTCACTATACCTTATTCGGTAGTATTTAACACCTTATATTTTAAGCAGCACTTGTCACTTTAAAAGTTTTACTTGCTGATTCATATACCTGAGCATGTGACTAAAATGAACCAGTATTTATTCAGTCCATTGGTAACTGTTTTTCATTTCTGATGAAGTCTATATCATATAGGACAAAAGCACTTAACTTTGTGACGTACAACAAGATGTCATTGTTGGAATCTGCTTTGAGTGGTTTGGAATCCTAGTACTTTGCTGTACCCATGCTTCTTTGTTTAGTTCAGTGTTTGGTTTGGCATGTATTTGCTTCCCTTTGGGGTTATTTGACATTTTCTAAACATTAAACATCATCTGTCTGTCCAGTAGGTGCGATAATTAAAGTATTACTCCTAACTTAGACAAGAAAATTTGCAGCATAGTACATATGAGGTGATATAGTGCCATATACAGAAAGGTTACCATGAGTTGTACACTTTAGGGTAACATCCCATATACAGAGATAGCCTTACAAAAGTGCTTTTGCAAAAAGGCATGCAGAACCATAGTGGACTATCTCCGCAACCATTCTAAAAGCTAATGAGGCATTCTGAGGAAGAGGCATACGCCATTACCATCAGCTCTCTCCTGAAACTCCCTGTTTAAATTAACAAGGCTGCTGCTTGTTGCATATGCTATTGAACATGGCCAAAAGCTTGTGTTTACCCATCAGAGTAGAAGTAAGTGCTGGGGAGTATAACAGTCAGGTAGTGTTAGAGAGTATACGGGTATTTGTTTATGCGTGTATGTGTATGTGAAGGGCTGCTTGTATGACTGTACATTTAAGAGTGTGTACCTGTCTTGGAGGTTGAAGTAGAGGGGTTAGGTGTATGACTCTGTGCACATGTGTCTGTGCATCTGTGTATGTATATCTGTGTGTGTGTGTGTGTGTGTGTGTGTGTGTGTGTGTGTGTGTGTGTGTGTGTGTGTGTGTGTGTGTGTGTGTGTGTGTGTGCGCATGTGAGTCTATTGATGGTGGAGTTGTCATACCTTCACACTCCCCTACACTAATGAGCAAATCCTGGAGGAGGCAGCACAGGCCACCATGGATAACTCTTTAAAATCACTCCTTAGTGCCAGTCTGCATCCCTCAGTTATCCTCTACACCACCACTAGACACCATGGATAATACAAAACATTAAATAAAAGTGAAAAAAATAAATAAAAAGAAAGAAAATTAAAGTAGAAAGGAGAGGGGGAAGAATCATACTATGAACCCGTGACATGCAAACAGCAGCAGCAGTAACCTACTATTTTTACTTACAAGTAAGGGCAGCCATTTTTTTTTTCAATTTAATACAATGATCACGGGCATTATGCAAGGACTATATCAGGTTGTCAATTACTAGGGAGAAGGATAGGGCACCTATAAGCATTTCGCAACTTCATAGCATAAGAAATCTGAACAAGTCCACAAATATGGGGAAGAAAGACCCACAATCAGAAATTGACTTAGAAAGTTACTAGAATAAGAATAACATGTTTTGCATTAGCATGCATTTACTGAAGGATGTGAAGTGTGAAACTCAATTGTCAATCATTATTTATAAACTGCAGCCCTCAGTGGCTTGCCAGAAAACAACAAATTTTATCAGGAATAGAACAAAACTCATAGAATTATCTGGGCAGTTAGAGGTATATCTATGGGAGGCAATAGCAGGAACATCCTATAAAATCAAGGACAGTTATGAATGATGGACATCCATCTGTTTCAGAGGGGTCCAAAGGAACACTGTGTGGCACCAGGGAGAATGTGGAAATACATATGGAGTTAATCAAAGAAGTAACAGAACAACAGGTTTAGCATCCTGATGCAGTTTCTGTGCATTAACAAGTGTGAAACTCTAATGTCAGCATTGTTGATGATTGTAATCATCTCTGATTTACAAGGGCAGGAAACACATAAAGTAGGCAGTGGAAATGTACTGACACCTGAGGGACAGCCATGGGATATACAGTGTGTGTATGTGTGTGTGTGTGTGTGTGTGTGTGTGTGTGTGTGTGTGTGTGTGTGTGTGTGTGTGTGTGTGTGTGTGGGGAGGACAGTGAATGGAGGGGGATACCTATGCCAATGCAATGCATGGGCCAACAGGGTTAACTACCATAAGAAAGTGCTGATCAGTACTCATAGTACTTAAGGTTGATTCAAAGACATGCACATTAGCCAATCATTATGGCTAATGTTTTCCTGAATTGCAGAATACTGCTTCACAGAAACAAGGACTTTTTACCACAGCCCTTAATGCAAACATTGGGATTCTTCCTGAATTCCTGGGAAAGTCTCAATATGCATTTTCTCATAACTCAACTAAAAAAATAATCTCATAGAACCATAAAACACAACTAAAAACTCTCATAACACATTACATTTATCTACCATAATATTTGCCTTTCTGAAATGTATATACCTAAATTGTCAGGTATATTTTTGTAATTTATTTCTAGATTTAATGTGTATAAACTACCACCAGTATAACTATCATATTTACCATCTAGGTGAGCTGAGCTGATTCCCTTATCTTTTTCTTTCCAACTGTTCATCTGAAAGGGTTAACTTGCACTTTTTCTGGCTCCATGTGTCCCATTTTACATAATGCTTTTCCAAGTGGGTTTGCACATGTTGCGTAACTTATAAAAATATATTTGAGTTAAAACAAGAAAGAGTTCAGTGCAGTGGATGCCGTCCTGAAATAATAATGCTTTGCCTCACTGTATTATTGTAAAAACAGACATTTGGTACTACAGTAGCTTTCTACCAGTGCTACACTTGTGATAAATGAGCATGCCCTTGATCACATCTTACTATACTCTTCTTAAAGGAACTATATGAAGGGAGAAATATGATTTTGTTTCCTTGTACAATGCAGAGTTACTGCAGCACACCCGAAGAAAGCAGTTCTATAATAAAGCAAAGGAGTTGTGCAGGGACAATTTTAACCCTGGTATAATTCCCTGAAGAATAATCAATCTCTTGTGTGTCACTCCTGTGACCACTGATGCAATTGTTGCCATTATCTGCATCCATGGCTTCTGGGTAGCCAGTTACTTTTCTGTTGCTTAGTAACTGATGTGAGTAATTCACTTTACAAAAGGTCACAGGAATGTCAGAAAACATCTTCAATTGCCTACAAAATAGTCATGATGGCAAATAGTTTACGGAGCAATTTTGTTTCCGTAGTAAATCCCAAATTAAGCCGAGATAAATTGAGCTGACAAAATGTACTCATTCATTTTTCCCATTTCTAAATATACATTTTACATGTCCTTAGGTAAAACAAAATCAGAGTCTATAATGTGTAGTCCTGTTATACATAACAGGTCATTCTATGGAAGAGTGCCATTTTCTTGTTATGTGCCCTACTTCTTGTGGTTTCTGTGAATGACCCACGGTGAAGGGCATCAAAGCAATTTTCTTCCCCAATGGCACTGATATCTATCATCAGCCAACAAGTTCCTAAACCTCTCCCAAGTCATATTTGTCCTTTTGCTAATTCAAGGGTGGAAAAGATAAGTTTATTATACCCTGCCAGTGTGCAACACACACACACACACACACACACACACACACACACACACACACACACACACACACACACACGCAGTCTTAGTTCAGTACCAGACATAATGCTGTCCCATGTCAATGAATTGAAATGAACAGAAAATAGCTCTGAAGTATGTCACAATGAAATATGCCTTCATCTAAAGCTTAGATATAACTAGTTAGCTGATGCAGTTTCTCTTTTATTCAGATTTTTGGTTGAACTGAATCGTGTTTTATTTTATTCACTGTTGCTAGTTGCCATTCTTTTGTATAGTTGTTTAGAAAATACTGCCGAGAAGCACTAAAACAATATTTTAATATATTCTTCCACTTGAGGTTTGCCCCAGAGATTGTTCCTGTGCTCTGTTGCTCCATTAGTGTCACTCTTGTCCCTTCTCTTTTGTGTTATTTCCATCCGCTCTCTCTTTTTCTCTCTGGTTATATTTTCCTTCCGACCTTTCCCGGTGTCCCACTGGAAACACTTTGCTGAACTTAAATTGCCACTGCTCATATCAGAAAATGTATCTGTGTGCCTTTATTTATATTGTACATTGCAGTCTTTTATGTACCACAAATGGCACCCTTTTCTGAGTCTAAGATTACGCCAAAAATAATTAGACTGCATTTCATTTCTTTTACATATATCTGACTTGTTTTAGTATCCAAAGTGCTTCTTCCTCCACTATTAACATCCAGTATTTGATTTACATTAGTAAACACTAACTTGATGAGACATCTTTTTGTTGTTTTAATTATATTCATTAAAAGCAGCTCATTTGTCTTCATCATTTGTGTTTGTTAAAGTTTCCATAACTAAAAGAAAACAAATCATTTACTGATTTATGTTTTTGGAAACAAATGGATGAGGATATAATACTTGACAAAGGTCTGAATCCAACTGTGGCCAGTATTATATGCTGAGACAGTTAAAGTACATAAAAAAAACTGTTAAAATAAATTAAAAATCCACAAAGTAGGGATATTATTGTGCTAGTCCTGTTCAGAACCATTTAAGGTTCCATTCTTCATGTTACCTGTTGCCAAAAACCTTTTTATATATTGTAAAAGCATTGCCATTTTCTTGGTCATTCATACTTCCTGCTATTTTTTCATCTTAATACACTTCTTTCAAGTGTTTGAGATATAGCTTTTTAATGTACTTTAATCAGAAGAAATAAAATAAGCACAATGCTGTTTCACTAATTCATTTACAAGGACCGTTTGAAGCAGTTACATATATATATATATATATATATATATATATATATATATATATATATATATACACACACACACACACACACACATATACACATATATATATATATATATATATATATATATATATATATATATATATATATATATATAGATAGATAGATAGATAGATATAGCATAGAACATAATATCAACAATCTGAGCATCAGGTAATCAAAAGAACACATGTATATCTGCAAACATTCAAAAATATTCATAACACTATATACATTTAATTTTCTTAGTAACAAATTGATATTAGGGAGGAAGCAATCTCTACATAGCTCTAAACTGTACAGATTTTCACAGACTGCCCAGATTTTTGCTTCATATTTTCAGTCTGTTTCTCATAAAATTGTGGTTTTCTAGCAAATCACTGCCAAATCATTGAGGACTGAAATCAGAAAATAATGGCAGACATTTGAGTTTCAGATTTCATATCCTTCAGAAAATTCATGCTAATGCAAAACATGTTATTCTATCAACTTTCTAAGTTTATAAGAGCAATATTTAAAGTGTCTCTGTTTTGGAGCCTTTGCCCCCCATTATTTGTGCCTTTGTCCAGATTTCTTGCTCTAAAAGGTTAAGAGGTATGTCTGAGACATATCTCTGTCTCTCCAGTATATTTTACTTCAGTCGCTGACAAAGTGTAGATCCCTAGATCAGGTGACCCTTGTGCTGTTTGACTTGCAGATGTGTAGCAATTCCATCAGTGCTGGATTTATGAGTGTCTTGTAGGTTAAGAATAGGTCAACCCTTAATAGTTGGTAGGAGACAGAGTAAAGGGCTAAGGCTTTTATTCTATCCATATAGTTCATGTTGTTTACACCCTGTATTTTCCTTGTGAGAAACCTCTGAGGTTGATCCAACTGCTGCAAGTACCTAGTCAAGTACATGCTGAAGGATGCATTTTACTCGATTATTGGTCTAATTAGGGGTGAGTACAGTGGGACTATAATTTCCTTGAATCTGGATGCCATACCTTTACTTTTAAATTGTGCCACATAAAAGGACTTTCTCACTAATGTAGACAATTGGCAGTCAAAGTTCAGGCTACTATCTATCTGTATACCTAGATGCCTCACCTCTGAGTCTACTCATAGGGATGTGCTATTGATGTTGCAATTTGCAGTGGTGTTTGACTTCCCAAATGGTATGAAAATGCATTTTTTCACATTTAGTTTTAGGCCATGGTTTTGGTACCAACCATTTGTCTGATTTAAACCCTCCTGGAAGAGATCTACATCATTGGGGAGATTCAATGCTTGCCTCCAGCTTGCAGTCATCAGCAATTTTTGATGTCCAAGGGCCTTCCACATTAGCAAGTATATTCTGAACAGGAGTGGTCTCAGCACTGAGCCCTGTGGCACACCACTAGTAATTGGCCTCTTGCTGGATTTGGATTCCCCCATTTTAACCACATGTGTCCTGTCTGTGAGCCAACTGGTTATCCATCTGGTGGCATATGGATTTATGCCTAGTTTTGTGAGTTTATTTATAATACCTAAGTGAGGAATTATGTCAAATGCCTTGGCCAGGTCGAGGTAGGCATTATGCACTGTTTTGTCATCATCCATGACTTCCTCAAAGAAATCCTCCACATTCAGTAGGCATCACCTGTCCCTGACAAAGCTGAATTTGGAACAGGTTGAGTGTTTGGCAATTTCCTATGTTATTATTTATCAGGTCCATGATTATTCTTTCCATGGCCTTACATATAAAACTAGTCAAATTTATAGGTTCATAGGTTGGTACTAGGCTATCAGCCCTAGGGCCTATATAAGCCTAGCCATAATAAATCCCTGGCTATTTCTTCCCACACTATTTACTTCCCTGGACCCCTGTCTAGCAGGGCGACTGACGTGATCCCCAGGGTGAATTTTCTTTCTCCCATCCAATCGTCAAGGTTCTGTTTGAAGAGGGCCAAAGAGGCACTCTGCTTGACATGTATGGGCAATCTATTCTAGAGTCTGGGGAGTCTCTGGGTCAGGAACCTATCCCTCCAGCATGTTTTGTCTATTGTGATGACAAGGTTTAGATCCTTGGAGCGTGTGGCTCAGAGGGATTGGGATTTCTTTAAGTGTAGCATGTCCAACAGCTCTGGGTTTGACATGGCCTTGTATGTTAAGCAGAGATCGCCTCTGAGTAGACGATATGCAACAGAGTATAGCTGGAGTTTTTTAAGGCGGTCAGTGTAGGGCTTCTGCTTTAGGCCAGTGATTCTTTTAGTGAGGTATTTCTGCGGCCTTTCCAGTTGTTGCAGATGTCTTGAGAGGTACATACCAAACAGGGCGTTGTATTCTATAATGGGTCTAATGATGGATGAGAACAGTGGGACAATGACTTCCTTTTTTCTGGATGAAAAACCCTTAGTGATGAGGTGTGCCACATAGAAGGATTTCCTGACTGTTGTGGCGATGTGGTTATCGAAGGTGAGACCACTGTCCACCTGTGTCCCTAAGTCTCTTATCACACTTTCGGTGTTTAGTGTAATGAGTTATGAGTCTGTAATTTCCTGTGTCGGTAGATGGTCCCCCTTTATGCAAGGGGAGATGACAGTTGCTGTCCTCTACTTTGTCTGGATAAAGTCAGTCCAGAAGCTGTGGTTAAATAGAGATTGATCCTAATGGCCTGATAAGTCCTTATTTAAGCTGATTAAGAGGCAATCTGGTATATAGTCAGGTTCCACTGAAGCTGTGTTTCTACCTTTAGAGTTCGCTGTGGCAACCTGTTCTTTTGTGATATTTGTCAGTGGAGTCATAGAATGTATTCCTTGGTGGAGTACTGTGGGTAATGGGGAGGTGAAATTTGAGATGAATTTGTTGGCCAGCAAATTTGCTATATCTTCAATAAAATACAAGTGATGCCATCTACAACTAATTCTTCACATTGTTGGGTGTTTTCCTTAAGATTTTGGCCATAACTGAAAAATGTTGTAAGGTTATCCTTAGCTATGGAGGCTATTTTTACCTCAAAGTCTGCTTTCAGTGACTTGACTAATTAGTTGATTCACTTGTTTAGGCTAATGAGGGACATTTTGCTCTATTGTGCACATTACCGTTTACTCCTCAACATGATTTTCTTTCTTTTGTTTTACAACCTACTAATACCTGGGGTCCACCAGGGTGGCTTGTTTTTGGGGTTTCAGCCGAGTTTATTTTGGTCTGGTACTGCCGTTACTCTGCAGTTGTTTATATGGTCAGAAAGAGCTTTGTGTACACCTCTGCATAGGTTTCTGTGTTTTCTGGATTTGGAAACTAGGTATGTCATCCCTTATTAGGGTATAATTTACCTTATAGAATTTCTTAAAGTTTTTGGGATTAGGTGTGGAACTAGTTTTTACCTTTATTTCAAGTGAAACCACTTTGTGATCTGATTTTACCAATGAGGACATTACACTGGAGGGGGGGGGGGGGGGCTGCAGCACTCTTACATATTTGTGAGTACCAGATTTAGGATATGTGTCTATAGGTTTAGAGTACTATGAAGTCGACCAGATACCAACAATATCACATGATATCAAGTGGGATTATGACATTTACTACAACATTGAAATTTTAAGCCTTTGACCAGCTTTACTGCTCTTATGGCTTTAAGGCAAAATGTAGTCTGTCTGCTTCAGTGTTAGAGAAGAGCATGCAAAACTATAAAAATCACCTCCAGGACCAAATAAAGTATTTCATTATTACAAGACTGTGCAAACAACAATGCATTTCTAGTTGCGTTTATATGACAAAATAAATACTATAATACTTGCCTCACATATTTTAATTTATTCACAAGACATATTAGTGAGATCTAAATTATGCATGCTGAATGTGTAGGAATTTGGATTGCTTAAAGTATGTATTATAGGATCTTGTCTTCACTACAAGTTACTGCTTTAGAAAATATTTATGCTAAAATGATAGACTCTCACATAAACTGGGAGTGTGCAGTCCTCTGTGTATTTGTGTTGGTCTGGGGAATTTGGTAGAAAAGTTATTTGATTTAACCAACTTGGTTCCCCTAAGATTAATCACAAAATTCTGTTTCTTGAGCCATGCATTGACTTCTATAGTGAAAATTGTCAGATGGTTAAAATTAGATAATGTCTTTTGAAAAGTATAACCTTGAAACAGAAAGTGCTTATGGAGGTTGCTAAGCTCTTTTAAAGTGTGAGTATAAAAGAGATTAGGGATGTTATAAATTTTGTAGATAGGTCATCAGTTTGATTACATACTTCTTCTCATTGTTTGAATGGTATAGATGTTCAAAGCTTAATCATATATATGTAAACAGTGCAGCATATGGGGCAATCTTCTTTGACCCCTGCACAAGCTTACTCGTGTGCTGACACCAACTCTAACCATATCCCTAATAATAACCTTTCCCCTAACAGTAACACTACCAAAACAACAGATGATCTCAATTTTGTAGTTGAGGTGTATGACATTGTATGATATAAAGTATTTTTATGTAGAGATGCATAGAAATTAAACAAGGAATTTATTACTATTCAATGGGTAGCTACATTATGGTTATTTGTAAAATAATATTAAATGGTTACAAAAAGTAGTTACAAGATATCTGTTGTCATAATATTGATTGAAATCATATATATATGGAAACAGTGATCAGAGACAACAGAAAAGTGTACATATTTGGTATTTGAGGGAAATAGTACAACTGTAGTATATTAAATAACATGAGTAATAATTGGGAATAATGGCATAAAATACTCTTAAAAGTTACCAAATAATTAAGATGGGTTTAAGTTTCTTCTCATTAAATGTCAATATTTTATTTTATTTATTTTACATTTGTTGACCAGGCTAGTCTAGCTGGATATATGTCCATTTTCAGTAGAGGCCCGGGGAGAAAAGCTCCAAATAGAATAGAATAAATAAACAAAAAGCTACTTAAATAAATATTTGAAAACTAATAAACCCCAAGTAATCTTTTCATGTTAAATAAATACATAAATACATAAATCATAATGATAGAGAAAACTGGAAAATTAGACAGTATAATATATTAGCCCAATCCACTTTTAAAAAGAAAAGAGGTAATAATTTTTGGGAAAAATATGATTATGTTTAAAATTCTTTATAGATAAGTAAGAGAATCAGAATGGTATGTTTAACATGGAAACATTTAAATGTGATAATAGAATTCAGACTTTAGTTAACCTCTACTGGTTTCCTAGAATGGTGGTCAAATTAGCTATAAGCATTTCAACATAATATTACATAAGATTAAGGAAAGTTAACATTGGATAGGGACTTTGATTGTGTCATTTAATAAAACACAAACTATTGTAGCTAAAGAACCAAAGATGTTAACTACAGCAAAACCTCTCAAGAACTCTATGAAAACATAAGATTTCAAAGACATTTTTTTGAAAAGATAAAGAATTGTTAATATACTCTCATTATTCATATGCCTTTGGCACTCATTTGAGACTAGATAAAATAATAATAAAATATTTAATATCTAAAATACAATTATTTTTAAATAATCCCTTGCCCTTTTTCAGGCCACAGTACCATGATCTTTAAAATTTATACCAATAGTAGCAGAATAGCTAAAACTACTAGAATGCCTGCATATGTATATATCAAGAAGACTATTAAAATGGCTTAGATGAAACAGAACAATTTATAAACATTTAAAATTAAAGAAAATAGTGATGAGATTATAGTTTGGGATTCCTTAAAGGTTTGTATTTATGGAAGAACAATTTCCTTATGTCGTAGAAAATAAAACATAAGAAAATGAAAAGCAAGTTGGGTCTTAGAATACTGGTCAAGGTGCTTACCTCCTAAAGACAAGGTACAGGTTTTGATTTTCACCTTTAGAAAGGAAATTGGCTAAGTTTAAAATGGCTACCATGGGCAAGTAGCCTAGTACTTATCTATGAACCTTCAACCAACTAAATATTCAAAATAAATTACATAATGCAACTGTAAACATCAAAGGTGATAAAACAATTTTAAACCAAAATTAAAACATAAATAGTGATTATTAAATGCTTAGCTCTTGCAAAACAGCTATGGCATTAGAAAAGGTAAGACTTTATAATAATTCAATAATAACTAGAGGAATGCTCAATTTAATTAAAAGATATTAAATAACATAGAGAAAAAAAACACATAAAAGGTACCAAAAACATTAAGGATAATAAAATAAAAACAGAAATAGGAGAAATCTTATCAGAATTTAAACACCACTATGAAGAATAAAAGCAGAAGAGTACAGGATGTACTTGACAGGCTCTTCAATTATAACATTTGCAAAGAAAATGGAAATGAGAAATTAATATAACATGTTATTACTGGCATAACTAAACCCATTAGTTTTATTAAAGTAAAAATTAAATAAAAGAAAAAGAAATACAATATTAGCTTTTTCTCCATTTTATAGGGAAAATAAAGATGACACAAAATGTAATTCTTACAGACTAAGCTTATTGTTTAACACAGACTGTAAAGTATTGGTCTGTTAAACGTGTCCATGTGTTAGTAGTTTGCAACCCATTTGCTGCAATTTGCTTGAGAAGGTAAGTGGTGTAACTCTCACTAACCTTTTCTTACAAGTCTACTTAGCACCTTATCATATTAAACTGTATAGCCCTACCAGAGCTCTAATCATATCCCTAAAACTCACACCCACTTCCTAATCCAAGTCCTTACTCTCTAACCTTAAAACTCTCACTGAACTTAAAATCCCTGATCATTTCCTACACCTAAAACTCCAAGAACCTCCCTTAAACCTAAATTCCCTGATCAATGCCCAGCCTTTAACACCCCACCCACTCCCTAAGTCTAAAAATCACATGCTAGTCTATAACCCTAACCTTAAGCTCCCCTGTTATACCCTAATGCTAAAACTCATCTCCTGTTTGCTAACCCTAAAGCTACTTTCCTGTTCCTAACTCTAAAATTCCCATCTAGCAAGGCAATGTTTAAATTTCATTTGTACTCCCTAAACCTAAATACCATTCCCAATCAATGCCCTAATTTACACTCTCACCATCACCCCTCCCTTTCTGTGGCTGCCACACTTACCACACTCAAACACAAATAATGTGTTTGGGTAAGGAGTGGCAAATGCTTGCCTGAGCTCAAGTCCTGTGCTTTGAGACAGTACTCTTTTCTTGTGCTTGGGACTCAAAGGCTTGTAGTAGGACCATAAAATACTCATATCCATAATTATTGATGCACTTAAAAACATATCACAAGTAACATAAATAATGACCAGGCATCATTTATACCAAAAGGACAATACATGCGGTTTATCTTTGTCAATCACAGTATGGTCGACCCCGTTTCCACAAATACCGAAGTGCAACTGTCCAAAACGTCAAACACCACATTTCTAAATGGCAAAATCCCGCCCCCTTTTTGACCCATGGTAGCACTGGTGTGGAGGTGTATCATGGTTGGAAATGTTGAAATTCAAAATTTGTTCGACATTTGGAAGGATTCGCTGGTTTCACAGAAATGGTTCGTTGAAGTGGTCAGTCAATCATGTGTGATCGACAATATGAAGGTAAACCAATACATGCTAACATTAAAAGAGTGTTAACTCTAATAGATATAACCATAAATGAAGACAATATATATATATATATATATATATACATATATATATATATATATATATATATATATAGCAGACTACACAATGATAAAGTTTGGTTCAATAAAATGGATGGATCTATTTCAAACTTTAGATTTATTCAGTTTTCCAAAGGAATTTATTCAATTATTAACTATGTATATATATCTAGAGATATATAGATATATATACATAGTTAATAATTGAATAAATTCCTTTGGAAAACTGAATAAATCTAAAGTTTGAAATAGATCCATCCATTTTATTGAACCAAACTTTATCATTGTGTAGTCTGATATATATATATATATATATATATATATATATATATATATATATATATATATTTATTTTACATTTGTTGACCGGGAGAGTCCGACTGGATACATGTCCATTTTCAGCGGAGGCCCGGGGAGAAAAGCTCCAACATTAACAAATAGGTATACAATATGTTGATATAATACAGTTTGTTCTCTTAGGTAGTTTACACAAAAAAGGAGACATTTTAGAATATTTCTACTCATTCCTCCAAGATATATAAAAAGATACAAAAATACAAAAAAAACACATAGTATAACAGAATTTTTTCTCCTTTTATATAGACCCTTCGTATAGTAATAATGGGTATTAGAGTAGTATGCAAAGACTAGAGATTTGCATGGAAAAGGGGATAAGAGGGAAACAGATGTGTGAAGAGGTAGTGGTTACATAGTTAGACCTGTAAGGAGGAGAAAAAAAAAAACTTGATTAGGTGAAGTCAGTCTGGGCTTATGCATTGGCAGAGCCAGTGTATCTGGAGGTGGTGATGTAGCCTCTTTTTGAAGAGTTTTATGGAGGAAATGATGGTGAGGCTAGGTGGAAGGAAGTTCCATATTTTTCCTATTGCATTGGCAAAGAGAGCATCACCCCCTGAGTTGTTGGATTTTACCGTTTGAGCTAGTAGTTTGTTTGAGGAGCGTAAGCTACTGAGATTGTTGTAAGGTTTGATTATATTTTTCAGAGCAGGGGTTTTGTCAGATTGTTTAAGAATTTTAAATGCTACTATGAGTTGGCTCTGCTGGAGAAGGTTAGGGAATTCGATCCAACCCAGGTTTTGTAGGTTGGTACAATGATGGGTTCTATAAGGCATGCCAGTTGCAAATCTAGCAATATGATTATAACAACATGTAAGTTTGTTTAATTCAGTTATGTTAAGATTAGTAAGAATAGGGGAAGCATATAAGAGGGTAGAGAGGAGATGGGAGCGGGCAGTGGCCATTTTTGCTATTGGGGTAAGAAAGGATTTTATTCGATAGAGCGAACCAAGTTTTTTGTTAATGGTTTTAATAGTTTGATTAATATGGATATCATATTTAAGTTTATTGTCAATGGTAACTCCCAGAAGCTTAGTGTAGGCGTCTGGGGAGATGTTTGTCCCATTTTTGGATTGAATAGTAAAAGGTGTGGGTATGACCTTGTGAGTGGGGTAGAAGATTAACAGTTTGGTTTTGTTTGGATTAAGAATAAGTTGACGTCCCAGTAACCAGTTCTCTACTGCTGTAAAGCATGATTGTGTTTTTGATAATAAATTAACTGGGGATGAGTCAGAACAGACTAATGTTGAATCATCAGCGTATTGAATACAGGTGGCATCTGGAATGGCTTTGTAGAGGTCATTTATGAAGACAGAAATATATATATATATATATATATATATATATATATATATATATATATATATATATATTGTCTTCATTTATGGTTATATCTATTAGAGTTAACACTCTTTTAATGTTAGCATGTATTAGTTTATCTTCATATTTTCGATCACGTCAAATTTCAGAATATTAAGCTCATGAAGTGGAAGGATCGGAAGATCGCAACCCCAGAAGCTCGAAATTCAAAATCTCGAATGCCGGAGATTTTGAATTAGCAGTTCTGATGTTGCTCTGTGTTCATGAATTCAGGAAAGTGTTTATGTTTAAGGGTGTTGTGTAGTGGCTGTAGTGTGTGTGTTAATCTGTGTTGTTACTGTGATGTGTGTGTGCGAGAGGAATGTAGTTTGTGTGGAGGTGTTTCGTGTGTGTGTGTGTGTGTGTGTGTGTGTGTGTGTGTGTGTGTGTGTGTGTGTGTGTGTATGTAGTGCGACCTTGGAGTTAGGATATTTAAGTAGGGAGGTGTGGGGGGTGCAGGGGGGCTTACCCCCCTGCATATCATAAGGGTAGGTGTGTGTACTTGTTTAGTTGTGTACGGGTGTATTGTATTGGTGTTTGAAAATGTTGGCAGTTTGAATTTCACGTTTTTTTGATTTCGGGATTTAGGCTTTCGCGGTTTTGTGGTTTCGGGTTTTTGGATTTTCCACTTTATGGGCTCGAGATTCTGAAATTTGAGATTTCAGAATTTTCCAGTTTATAACATGAATCCATATATACATATATATGTGTGTGTGAGTGTGTGTGTGTGTGTGTGTGTGTGTGTGTGTGTGTGTGTGTGTGTGTGTGTGTGTGTGTGTGTGTGTGTGTGTGCGCATATATATATATATATATATATATATATGGGTCCTATTTGTTTTGTTGACAGAATGGTTCATCGAACTGTACTTTGTTGAAATTACTTTAGCAAAAGTGCATTTTGTCTAAAATGCACTTTCACTAAAGAAAACAAACAAAAAAACTGCTGTTTGCATGTAGCATTGTATATCAATGTATACTGTTGATGCATAACTAAGAAATAGTAGGTGTAACACTATCAATGCTGTTGGTTTAGATACAGATGTAAGACAATGGCAGTTTTCTGTCACACTGATTGTGGTTTGTTTTGATTCATGCATGCATCCCAACTGCTATATGAATGAAGCACTAAATAAAGAAATATTTGGTTTACAACACCATTGATAGCTGTTTTAGGCCTTAAACAACATGTAATATTCACATTTAGTAGTTTAGTGTATAAACAACACACTGCAGCTGCATATTTTTATAATTTGAGTTTCAATGAGAGACGAGCATTAGATTATTTACAGAGTAATCCTGGTTTGTCCATTAGACCATCTGACAAAGGCGGAGCAATTGTATTGATGAACAAGGCTGACTATTTGAAAGCAATGCATGGACTTCTTAATGACTGTGATACCTATTCTAAATTGGGATGGTCTCAACTGAAGACCATCACTAATAACATCAGTGATTGTCTCTATGATTTACTCATGGGGAGACAGATAGATGAATGTTTGTACAATTTTTTGAATGTGCCCCATCCAGTAGTTCCCCTCATAAAGGAATTACAAAAAATACACAAATCTCCCACAGCACCCCCAATGAGACCTATAGTTGCTGAGGGGGGCAACTGAGCCCTTGTCCATGTATGTAGAGGGGAAATTGAGGCAAATAGTTCCAGCAATTAATACAATATTGAAAGATACGACCCATTTTTGAATGATCTAAATGATTGTGTTAGTAGTAATGATGTAATTACTTTTTTGATGGTAACAATGGACATCAGAAATTTGTTTACCTCCATACCAAGTGATTATGGCATTGAGGCAATATGACAGGTCCTGAGTAACCAAAGTAATTTTTCTAATGATGATGTTAGTATGATATGTACATTTTTAGATTTGATCCTATACAACAATGCTTTTATGTTTGAAAAATGGCTATATCTGCAAAAATGGTGTGTTGCTATGGGCACCCCATGCGCAAATTCTTATGCAAACATAGTTATGTATTTCTGGGAGTGTAGATACCTATAAAGTAATGCACTTAGTAAGAAAATTAAGTTGTATAGGCACTTTGTGGATGATGTTTTTGTTGTTTGGGAAGGAGATGAATGGTATTTATTTGAATTTGTTGAATACCTGGAATCGACCACAGACTTTTTCAAGTCTACAGTCTCTCATTCATATTCTCATATTGATTTTTTTAGACATATCCATCTCCGAAGATGTAGGTGGGAATATATCTACTACACTGTTTAGGAAAACATGTTGGCATAACGGATTATTGCATAATGACAGTATGCATCAGAGACACATCTTTCCCAATATAGTCAAAAGTCAGTTTTTAAGTCTCTAGAATCTGTAATAGGAGTGAGGATTTGATTAAAGAAACAAATATGTTTGATAAATTGCTTGAAGAAAGGGGCTATAATGAACAAATGGTAAGAATATGCGATGAAGTGGTCTATAACCAACCAGGTACTCACCTCAGAAAGACTGAGAGGAGGACCAGGGGTCTACTGGTGTCATCAAAAATAGTAACAGAGTAAGAAAGGTTTAGTTTGTTACTGATTACACTAGTAGTAATAGTACAGTGATGGGTATCATTCAAAAATTCTTGCATTTATTAACTATGGATGATCCACAGCCAACATAATAGGTGACATACCAAGTTTCACTTATAGGAATAGCAAAAACCTCAAACAGTTGTTATGTAATGAAAGAGTACAATCACACACAGGGGGAGAAGATTAAGTACATATCCTTGCAGGAAATGCAGTATATGTAAAGTTATAACTAGAGATCAACAGTTTATCTACCCCAACTTACCTTTTGAATTTAACTCCAGATTCTATGCAGACTGTAATACTACTAACTTAATATATTTAGCTACATGTAGTCTCTGCACCTGCTTTTATGTAGGAAAGACTATACAGCGATTGAGAGAGGGAACTAGTAGACATTTATATGAGATTAAGAATAAAAACATCAAAAACGCACTTGCTAAACACATAATGGAATGCCCAGATCATTACTTTTCTTTTAGAGTTTCACAATGTGTCCAGAAGGTTGTGAGGGGTGGTGATAACAACAATTATTTGGAGCAGGTTGAGTTAAAGTGGATACTGAGACTGCAGGCACATAGGTATCCAGGGATCATTAGCAGAGTTAGTATTAAGCCTGTTTTCAATGGGCATAAACTTCAGAAGAAATAGAAGCACTGAAATATGATAATGTCAACAACATTTAATGAATGTGTTAAGATTTTGCTTATTGATTGGCTGTTATACACTATATAATGTGCATAGGATTTTAATTTTGTATAGGATTTTAACAAGCGTAGTTATTCACGAAAGCATGTGTCCTTCCTTTTTATGATTATTTTGTTTTATTAAAAGTAGAGTCTACTGTTGTGGCAGTCCTGCTGGTTTTTATTCCTACAGCAGCTAAATAATAGTAGTTGGGCATTTGCATGTCGTACTTAACCTGGTCATCTTCTTCAACAAGTTTACTGAAGCAATAGATGAGGGTGAATCAGCTCACAACATGTATATAGATCTCATAAAGGAGTTTGACACCATCCCATACTCAGGTATCATAGATAAACTCTCACAGCTAATTGCAAATCCCTATGTATCTCATTGGTTGACGAATTAGCTCACAAACAGAACCCAAGAAATTAGGATAGTTGGCTCTACATACTCCAAAAGATTTGTCAATAGCAGTGTACCCCAGGCTTAAGTTCTTAGGCCACTCCTATTCTTTGTTTACTTCTCAGAGGACAAAGCAAATTCTGTGAGTTTATGGCTGGCAAAGTCTGCAGATGACTGTAAACTTGGTGGCATCAATGACTCCCCAGAGGGCACCAAGATCCTCCAAATAGGTATTTTCCAAACAAATTGCTGTTGTCAAAACCATGGACTAAAACTAAATACCAAGAAATGTGTAACAGTATCCTTCAGCAAGCAAGAATTCTCTTGCAAGTATCGTGTTGACCACATCTCCCTGAAAGTTGGTCCTGTAGTCAGGCTCTAGGAGCCTGTGTAGACAATGAACTGCCATTTGATCCCCATATATCCACTATTATCAGGAAGTCCTTTTTTATTGCACAGTGTATGGTGTCCAAGTCAGAGGATCTAATCATTCCACTGTGCTTGGCTCTCAGTATGCTTATTGTTGAGTATAATGCCCCTTTTGGTATGTACCTGTCCAAACAGTTGCTACAACTAGAAAGACTGCAATGCTTTCTCACTAAAAAATCAGGGACCTTAATCAAAAAACTATCTAATCCATCTCAAAGCTTTATCTGTCTTCTTGATATTGCACAGGCTGCATGTGAAGTGACCGCTGCCTTGTGAATAGAGCCTTAACAGACCCTCTCCATTCTGCCTATTACACATTGTCTAATCCAATGGTAGTGTGAACACCCACTCAAGGGATCTCAAGATCTTTTGCAACATTAATAAGACATGTTGGAAGGATAGCTGTGTAACTCCAAGAATACTGCCTCTGTGGAACCATTTTCCATTCTACATAAAGCAAAATACTTCTCTTACTCTAGTCAAATGTAATTTGGATGAATGAATGAATGAATGAATGAATGAATGAATGAATGAATGAATGAACAAATGAATGAATGAATGAATGAATGAATGAATGAATGAATGAATGAATGAATGGGAAACCAGAAATGTACCCCTGGTTTAACATCTATGTCCCTCCAGAGTAGGTGCAATAAGTAAATGTCCCAACATATCCTTGTTCTGCCCACCTCTGGGTTACTCCTTCACAAAATTCAATGGCCACAAAATTACCATGGGAATGTAAGGCTTGGCTTCTTGAGATCCCCACAGATCAATAGCCTATTAAGTGTCTATGAACCTACGACTGACTAAAACATTTATGTGCACTGGTATTTAAATGGCAAAATTAGAATTGTTTATACATATACACATACAAACTATTCTACTTTAAAAGAATCAAACTCCAAGGCATGGACAAACTGATGTGTACCCCACAGGTCATAGCTGACCAGGACCGTATGGCCTCTAGTCTTGGTTATCAAACTGTGTAACAGACCATCACTCCAGATACATAACCTGATACATCAAAAAATCTTGTTATTCTACAAATTAACTGCCTCCCTCAACTCAATATCTTTTTTGTGTGTCTTTCCTCCTCATTGCCTGCTGACTATAAGCCTTCCTATGACTGATCCAACCTATTCATTCCCCATAGATGGTGGGAAGCAGTCACCCAGGCAGCTATTGGGGTTTCCTTCTGATACTAGCTCATCTGTCAACAACTGATAATCAGTGTCATAGCATGAGTGTTGCAATGCCTTTCTGTGTGAATGTGTACATCCTACAGGGCCACTAGCATATCCCCATGACATACTCTGCATGTTTTGTGGCTCTCTCCAATATGTGGCAGAAATGAGATGGGCCGTACCACCTCCCTCCTCCCAAGATGCATAAGCTAGCATCAGTTGTTAACGCCAACCTACCATGATTGGTTCTAACAGCACACAGACTAATGTTGATTCCAGTTCACTTAGGCCACAATTGTGTCTCACCAATCTAAATGCCTAGTTTTAGGTCTATCGCATTTCATAGAGTCTAGGAAAACTACCACAAAAATGGAGCCATGTGCACTCATTTAAGCACCTACATAATTAAAGTATTCTGTCTGTGCATCGGCAGGAGTTGTAGGCCGGGAAAAATATTATGACAGCATCATATCCTCTGATGATGTTTTCCAAAACATGGCTAAAGGTCATCTAACAGCAGCAAGTTTAACTATCTAATAGTAACTTTTTAGCTAGTTAGCCACCATCAAATAAAACCCTACTTATACAATGAAGGGTTTAGTTCAGGGCTAGTTCATCAGTTTTCTAACAACATACTTAGGAGATTGTTCTCAGACAAATCTGTTCCTTCTGCTCTTCACAGTCCTATTCAAGACCTTATAGGAACTTCACCTCAAAAGTTATCAGGCTAATATCAAAGTCAAGGTTTCCTAATTAAGCTACTGAAAGTCAAAGTAATGCTGTTTGGAACTGGACCATGTTTTAAAGCAACTGCTATACTGAGCACTGACTAACTCTTTCGGTCCCACTTCCAAACGACAGCCTATTTTAAATACCTGAGAATATGGTTTGAAGAATCACTCAGTTTTCACCATCATATTGAATTAATTAAACCAAAAATCAACAGCCGTCTTTCATATTGTTGGAAAATTCCATACTTCTTCTCCTATGAGGACAAAAATGCAACTGGAAAGCATATAGTACTAAGATACAATATGTCTCCTCCTTGTCAGGCCTGCCCCCCCTAAAAAAAAAATAAATAAATAAGCATATTCCAAATCACAACAAATAGAATGTGCAGATTTATCTGATTGGCTCCTAGCAGCATTCATTCTTATTGTTCATCCCTTCTAAAAGCATGACTGTCATGTACATTGTCCCAGTACAACCTTAGCTCATAATCCAGTGATTAAATTATGCTAAAATAGCCACAGGCATAAAATCTAATCACGCAATCGTTCTTTCATTGTCTTATGGCCTAGAACATAGTAATCATACCTTTCCTTGCTGAGAAATCTCTCAGATTTTAAACAATTCCATACTTGGCTATGAGAGTTATTTCCTTGAAAGACTTAAATGCTGGTATTTCACCCAGCTTACCATTTTGTGATTAACTTACTATCCGTCTTATCCTATTTACTTCTTCATGTCTGGCTTTTGCAGTTTTCAAGATACTTGTAAATATTACCGTTTGAAAATATTGGAGTTATTAAGTCCTTTAGTTTATTGGAGTAATTTTTGTATGGTTCTACCATTCATGTATAGCCCTTCTTACCATATTACTGAAAACGCTTAAATATTTCTATTGTATATTGGATTCTCCTGTTTAACAAACTGTACTTTGTATACAACCTGTGTATAAAATAGGTCCATCTTTGATCAGCACATTACCTCATACAAATCATTAAAGATAACTTAAATAAATAGTTAGCAGTGATTCAGTTTACTATATTACCACAATTCTTCAGGTGAAATACACATTTTAAATTCAGTGAAAATTTAATATAATTATAAACTGCGATCTTGAAAATTCAGACAGACTGAATACATTTGTATTTCTTTACTGTCAGTTATTCACCATGATGTAGTCTATTTCTGAACTGTTTCACTTATATGCTTTCTTTATACAGGTTTGGAACAGTCGTGTGAAAAAAGAAGAAAAATGACTGACCACTGCATAGGATTATTTCTTGCACTAGGGAGACAAAGAGAGGGAAAGCTGTATGCCTTGTATATCTGCTAACATGACAGGCAGCAGTTGTCCAAAAATAAAGTGAAGAATCCTGCTGGTAGACAATGCTGACCTGACCTAGAACTGTCATTAATACTACTCCAGTATTTAAAGCTGGTTACCCAATTGAAAGCTATAGCATCCCAGCCAGGAGGACCACTGAGCAAGCACACAGCAGAAGGCAGCAAAAAGAACCAAAGAAAAGCTGTCACCAAATAAACGCAGTTCTGTACATAAGGGGAATGGAAAAGGACATACAATTTAATTTTATTGTGGAAATATGTTCTACAGCACTATAGAAACAGCTTTTCCAAGAAAGACAAACTGTAAAAGAGAGTATATTTCCTAACTAGACTCATAGGAAGAAATATGAATAAACAAAAAATGTTATTATAAGTAAAATATTAGTAATGGAATGCAGTACATATATGACTGGTTAATACATCACACTTTTATCAGTATTTGACAAGTTTTTTTGTAGAACTGTGCTAAATGCCTGCTTTTTTCTTTTAAAAATTAAAATTTGTCTGATAAACTACATAAAAGATGTGAACAGCATTTAATAAAATGAAAAATATATTTACCATTTCTCCCCATTTAAGTTCAAAATACTTACAATGTGTGGCCACACTCTATAGAATATATTAAATGTCTGACAAATAGCATTCAAAATAATATACATCCAAAAAGGACCCAACGATAAATGCAAAAACACAATGCTCTCCTCATGAAAAAGAAACCACCAGGAATAAGATGAAATAATGTATTCTTCTCTTCATCTACCTCTATATATATATATATATATATATATATATATATATATATATATATATATATATATATATATATAATCTATATTTATATCTATATCTACATCTATAGCTATCTATATCTACAGTATATCCATCTATCTATATAGAAAGATGTGATAAATTAGACAGGAAAACAAAAAGGATGTTCCATACTCATCAAATGATTTACAAAAATCAGTGCATACCAAGATTATATATTCCCTGTTTTGAAGGAAGTATGGGCCTCCTTGGAATTGATTACATTTATAGATCTGGAATCATAGGACTGCACACATATCTGCTGACCTCACAAGACCAAACATAGTGAAAGGTTTGAAACATGAGTAGAGTAAGTCTAAGATGACTTGCCTGCTTAGTCTAGCAGAAGCATATCTGCATCAAGCAGGAATGGAAATCAAACCAGAAGTACATAAAATCAGGCAGCAACTGAATGTGCCAAAAAACAAAAGAAAGAATATAAGGTGAAGGATCAGATGAGAAGGCAAGAAACATGGAAAATGCTTAAATATAGTTGCAAGTATAGAAAACTTCTGGAACAACCTCATGTGGATCAGGATCGAATGCAGGAATGGGTAAGGAGAGGCAAATTCAAACCAAAAGATGAAAAGTTTATATCGGCAGCCCAAGACAGTGGACTGACTACTTACACCATGGTTTACACAGTCCATTGAATGTGTTGGAGGAAGAGACAAATGTAGGTTTTGTAAAACAGAATTGGAAACAGTTGCACATCTTGTTGCTGGTTGTGGCATACTAATGGCACAAGGACTGTATACTGAAAGGCATAATAATGTGGTAAGACTGTTGCAATGGGGATTGTGGAAACATTATAATATTTAAGTAGCTGAAAAACACTGGAAACATGAGCCAGAAAGCATCATATAAAATGATAAAGGCTACATCACATGGGATCACCCATTACCAACAGTTCAAAAGACAGATTCGAGAAAACCGCATATAGTGGTCCACGAAAAGAAGGCAAAAGTATTGCTCATTGAAATCGCCACACCCAGTGACTACAGTGTCCTGTGTACAAAGAGAAACAAAGTCACAAAATATCAGGATCTGCAGGCAGAAATGAGAGCAAATTAGAAGAAAGATACCAGGCAGTTCCAGTAGTAGCAGGAGCAACGGGTCTTATAAAAAAGAATCTGCAATCATATTTAGATATGTTACCGATGCATGTAGCTCCATACAAATTGCAGCAGGAGTCATTGCTGGGCATATTGCAGGTGCTGCAAAGAACATTTCTGGCTAACATCAAAGATTGAAATAATATTATTAATTTCATAAACTTTAATCGTACTTTGACTTAGGAATGGAGTCCATTCCCTTCATGGTATTAGAAACCCAAAAGACTTGGAGAAATAAAAAAAAGAGAAAGATATATATATAGATAGATCTATATCTATAGGTAGATTATATATCAGTATATGTATATAGATTATTCTGTATATATAGATATATTGGCTTCGGCTAAAAGAACAAGTGAAGAAATATTAGTTTGAAAGTTAAACCAGCATCATAACAAATTTTCCTTTGTAGTCAGGTGTATCTGTTTTATCACAGTCTGGCTTCAATAAGAGTAAATAAAAAAGGCAAGTAAAAAATAAGTTATTCATTTTTGATTATGTAGAGTTTTGCTGACTCTCTGTTAATATGCTCAACAAGCACTCTACACGTCTGTTACATTTAGACTAAGGTGGTTATTCACAAATTAGTTGCATTTACACAAGGTTGTAATTGATGGAAGCTGGTTCTTTTTTTCAGTTTCCTGGAATGCAATTAAAGGGGCAAGTTATGCATTTCAAGTACTTGTTTTTGTTTTTGTAAGTAACCCCAAACAGCTCTCATAAATTTTTTGACACAGCAATGCCTTTCCAATACAGCAAATGAATCAGGGCACTCTATCTGGCTCTGAAAGATGCTTTACTTCAAAACCTAGATATTATTATATAGCATGGGATGCACATAAGCAGAAGTATTTTTCTCAGTGGATGTCTCATTAAGAAGATAAAAGATGTCTTCCCCAATGAAGTTCTTTGACCGACAAGTTCTAAACTTAGGCCTGAAAAGTATTACAATTTAAAACCTCAACAGGAAAAGTCATTTTCTTCATGTTAGACAAGGTACATGTGACATGCTTTAAACAGTCAAAAAAGTGAACAAAATATAGCATAAATGAATCAGTGATAACATTAGCCAAAGTACTTAAATACACCTTTTATAAACTGATATTATATGAAAAGTTTCTGACAAGAAAATATCTTATACCAGTTTGAATTCACTGTTATGTATATATATATATATATATATATATATATATATATATATATATATATATATATATATATATAAAACAGGACACTGCTTTATTTTAAGTGACCCTAGTTGTTAAATTAATTTAATTTGTGTGCAAGTCATAATTCTTATTAAACATTGATGTGGAACTTTTGGATTTGCATCAGGGAGGACATACTAACCAGAAACCTAATGACTTTTGCTTTGTCCCTAAACCAGTTTTTCCATTTATATTGGCCACTAGACCCACAATAGAAGTACTTGCCATTTTCCTTAACAGCAATTTGAATTGCGTTGACAAAGGTTACCATTTCATTTCTAAAATATTACTCTGGTTTTATTAAAAAATTGAAAGATGAATAAATGATAAAAGTCAATGACTAACATCACAGCCTTATATTCTGGCATTCCATAAGAAGATGACACTTTTCCTAAGACAGAGTATTTACTATAACCATATTTTTTTTTCTAAAATTAATATTAAAGGAAAACTACATCCTAGAAGTAAAAAAATCTTTTTTTTTCACTTGATCTTTGTTTCCTGATCTATTTTAGCACCTCAAAATCACTTTAAGTGCTTTATTTGTAATTTTAGCCTGTTTTCCACAACATGGCAACCAGTGGGGCTTGATGTATCAATGTGATCTTGTTCTCCCTCAGCCCATTCTCTTTCCCATAATGCGTTGTATGACTCATGCCAGACATAAGGAAGTAACTTTGAATTCCCATGTCATTGGCATATAATGGAATTTGTGTGAGTCACTGTTATTTTTTTTACCTTCTGTAAAAGGAATGCTTATTTTCTGTCTCTAATCACCCTAATTTATGTTTGGCTCAGACCTTGTTTTACACTACACTTAAAAGTTATCCAGCTACAGTCAGAAAAGTAACTAACTTGCAGGCCTTTGTTCAGAGTTTTTCTTTGTATTATAAGAGGAATTGATTCTGCAAGGGTCTCTCAGTGCAGTGACAGTTTTAACACCTCTGCATTAGTCTGGGGGGAGGGTCTCTTAATTCCTCTTGAACTGACAAATTAAAACAATAAATTTATTTTTATTTTATTTATTATTTTTATTTTACATTTGTTAACTGGGCTAGTCCAACTGGATATATTTCCATTTTCAGTGGAGGCCCGGGGAGAAAAGCTCCACAGTATCATTAAAACATGTATAATGTACAAGTATAAGAAGGAAAAAAAAAACAAAATAATCTTGTTGATAAAAATAATGAGAGATCAGTAGTTACAAAGTCATACAATTTAAGCAAACACAGTATTCAGATAGAATTCTTACAGAAATATAAAGAAAAAGTATTTAGTTAAATGTAGGCAGAGAGCATTTGTCAAGGAGAAATCAGCTAAATATGAAACATAATAAGACTTTCTTACATTAAGACATGTGAGGTTGTTTACACTATGTTCATAGTTTAATACATCTGCTATTTGCAACAAAAACTTGAGACAGTTACCACTGCTTAAGGTAAGTGGAGAGAAAAAGGAGAGGGGAGGTAGTATCGGGAAAATGGCAAAAGCGAGAGCAGACCAATTCCTCTTTGTTTTTATACACCCAAAGCAGGTTGATCTTCCCCATTGGTTTTAGTTCGTGACCAGAATATGTCATTAATCTAACATCTGATTCAGATATTGAATACCTCAAGCTCATTTTTCTGACTGCACATTTATTAGAGACGCTACATTCAGCAATTGCATTTACTTTAAATGTTATAAATGTAAAATTTAAACACAGCTTTTAAGTCCAGTGATTGTTTTTTTTTACATTGGCACTGCTGCTGCTTGTCTGAGTTCAGTAAAGAAATTGCATACGCCATCTTAATTCACATATTGGCTGCATTCATAAATATATTATGGTTTGCCTCATTTTAAAGAGTTAGGGAATTAAAAGCATAACACCTTGTATAGTCATTAGTTTTGGTTGCATCCATTACTTGTAAAGTAGATCTGTGTCTTTTTTCCTTGATGTGCATACCTGAAAAAAAAATGTTTAGGATGGCTGTACTTCTAATACTCTCTGTTAAAAACTGGACATGGAATTTTATCACGCTAAGCTATCCTGAGAAAAATAATGCTTGCTGGTTGAACATTTTCCAGATTATACTGCATCATCACACTCATGCACAGTTGAAGCTCTGCTTGCTGCCATACTGTTTGAAGAATTTATCATATCATACTTTGCCTTGATATCATTATTGTTGGTATCAACAGATTTTAGCTTAATTTTAATTTTGCATACACCTAAGACATTTGCAAGATCTTTCATTTGTATTGCTGTGTACACAATCACATTTTTCTGGCATCAAATCCTATTCTGAAAAGTTTATTTCTAACATAAAAATGACAAACTGTGCTGTTGTACGTCCTAGATATCTTGAAGCAATCTATTGTGGTTCCAATCCATAAAGGAGGACCTTACACAAAGGCCACTATTTATTGACTAATCAGCCTCACAAGCATGTTGCTCTAGAAGACTGAGAGAATCTTCAGAGAGCTTGCCCTAACTTGATAATTAAACATTTGTTAAAGGTAGATCTTGTTGTATGCGTAACCTTATAAAATATTTTGTGAATTGACCACTGCTCTAAATGAAGGCTTATCTCGCCATGCAGTTTAACTAGTTCTGTCTTAAAGATTTGACACTATACCAACGAGGGGGTCACACATAAATACATGAGCTGAAGGAAAATGAAGTCATAATAATTTTACTCACAAATTGCTGCATGTTCTTATAACAAAGGAAAAAAAAACACAAGGACTCCTTTTCTCAGCACCTCCTCTCACTACTAGAGTCCTTCAAGATTCTGTCCTAAGGCCATTCCTTTTTCAAGTAGCACTTAGCATTACACATAGAGGATGCAGTAGCATTAACCTTGTCTTCAGTGTCAAAACATGCATTATTTTGCAGTTTGGCAAAAAAACAGCAATGGCTAAAAGCTGCCAAAATAGTAAAGACCTTGGAGTCATTTTGTAAATGATGACCTTTCACTTTCATATTCTCATAGCTGCTTCTGTCCTGAAAGCATATGGATTTGCCGCATTATCTTCCATAGAGTTAAGACCCATGCCAAATAAGTGATATATCTCTTTACACAGCTCTTATAAATCCAGTTATAGAATATGCTATGTTGTTCTATAAAGTACTCACACACCAGCTTGTGTTATTTCAGAAGTTGCAAAAATTCTTTACAAAGAGAGACAAGAGGCTTTAAGCCTTATTCTATAGCTAAAGACTAAAGCAACTGTCTCTCTCTCTCTCTTTATATGTGTATATACCTGTTATATCATATATTTTGTAATGCAATCATGTATAAATATATCGGCATATGTATAACCACACACACACACACACACACACACATATATATATATATATATATATATATATATATATATATATATATACACACACACACACACACATACATATATATATATATATATATATATATATATATATATATATATATATACACACACACACACACACACACACACACACACACACACACACACACACATATATATATATATATATATATATATGTTTGTTTGCATGGTTACCTTGCAACAGATCACAGGTAAAATTGAATGAGACATAATACATACATTGAGCAATTTCATTTAATACAGTATACATCACAGAAAATATAAAGATTACAAATATACATATTCATAACCAAACATTACTAAACTATATATAGTGTGTGTGTGTGTGTGTGTGTGTGTGTGTGTGTGTGTGTGTGTGTGTGTGTGTGTGTGTGTGTGTGTGTGTGTGTGTGTGTGTGTGTGTGTGTGTGTGTGTGTGTGTGTGTGTGTGTGTATCAGCAAACTGTGAACTCTCATAAGAGTGGACACAGACCAAGCAATCATTTTACATCAAACTGTGAAAATGACTGAACATCAAAAAAAAAATGAAAACTTATTTTCCTGCAGGGGGGCAAGCACCTACAAGAGAACCCCCCTCCCTGCTAATTATATATAATAATTCCAAGATCACATAGCAGTTTAAGGGCACATTTCCTACCACACTGCAATGTGATCCAATGCAAAATGCTGCTAGCAGAAACTCCAGCTAAAAGAATGTCACTCACATGACCGTTTGCATTTTTTTTTACAGTGGTAATGCTTTCGTTCATGTGAGAGTTCACGCTCATCAACTACAACCATATCTATATGTGTATATACATACATTATTTCTATACAGAGGGAAGTGGAGCCTATTTGAGTGTGTCTCATGTTGTTTGTACCCCAAGGTAGCAATCTGCATTTGCTATATGCACTTAAGGCCAATCGTCTTATGATAATTATTAATATTTGGAACAGTGCTGAAGGCCAAAAGACTGTGGCTCCTGATCCAGATATATTAACTGGTGGCAGTAATGTGTAATTAAAGCCCATAACTTCATGGATGCACATGTTGACCACGTGCAGTGAAGGTTATTACAAAAATAAAACACAGCAGCAATATGATGGTGTCCTGGGTTGCCTCAGTCTCTTTGCTGCCCCTAAACTGTCTGAGAAAGTTTGTAAGAATAGAGGAAAGGTAAGTAGTCCAAGTGAATGAAGAGAGACACCAGTTTGTATTGATGATCAGCTGCATTGTTCTTTTTTATCTATAAACTCAAGCTCAGCCCTATCCTGATACTTACAATATACACATTCATGGTACCTTCAGTGTGTCATATATATATTATAACTCTTATTACAGAACCAATAACATAACTAGCCATTACTATTTACAAATGAGCAATCTTCCTTTTAGCAAGTCTTCTGTCCCCATCCTATTTATTTGTACCCTTCCTATCACTTTTAGGATCCATCCAATAATAGCAACTGCAGTAACCATCTGTTAACAAACTTTTTTCTTCATCTTCCCTTAATTAGTATACAGTCTGTATTGTGTCTGTTTTCATCCATTTGTCTTGTTTTTTTTTCCATTTTCAGGTTATTGCCTTCTTAACAGCCAAAAACACTACTATTAGGAGTTATTTTATATTCTTTGATACTGTTAAATCTATCCATATTCCTAAGAAATAGTTTTATTCTTTCAGGTCCTTTACAGCTCACAGGTTCCCCAATACCATTCCCTGTAAATTATTTCTAAACTCCCCGTGATAGTCACATGTCCACAATATGTCTCTGATCCCCTGGTTCATTTGTCCTACACCTCCAACCAGCATTACTAGCCATGAGAAATGCTTTAGTAAGTTTCACTGACATATAAAAATATTGGTGAAAGCATTTCCATGTAACTATTCAGAACTTCCATGACTGAAATGCATAGTGGGGGAATATGTAGATTTCCTTCCACTGTCCTAAGACTAATTCTACATACAAACAATTTTCCCATCTCTGTTTCATTTTGTCAGTTTTTTTTCATCTTCTCCTTCAATTTTGAATAAAGATATGACATATGTTCATTTTTACAGCCCTTGTCTTAACATCACCTCATTTATTTGCTATACAATTATTGGCCAAGTCTTCTTTATTTTAACCACTTTGACTTTAGAACATAAATCAGTAGATCAACAAATATATTTATTTTATCAGCTGGAATCCCAGATCTACCCATAATGCATTCTAGTGCAACAACACTTGATCCCCTTAAAGCTATTCCAAGTATTAAGACAGTTCCTGACTACAAATTTGGAACAAAGCTGAATTTCCCAACCTGTCCCCTGTCTTAGCTATGACTAGTAAAATGTCCACACCCCAACCTTTAAATCCTTATTCCTAAACTCTCTTTTGAGTATACTTCTCAATGTAGTTAACATGGGTGATACAATCTTTTCTAGACTTTCCACTAAAAAACCTGTTAAAGCATTCTTCTTCTTTGTCAGTCAACTTGATCGCATGTCCCTGTGGCATAAGTTTCCATCTAGCTTTATAATATAAACTTTGCCTTTTTTACATAAAAGAGTAGTATACCTCACAGGTATTTCTTCAAGTTTTATACTAATATCCACCCCCCCCCCCCCACACCCCACACTCCCTACACATACACACCACCAGTAACTCTTTGGTAATATAATTTTTCCCAAGAAACTCTTGGCAGAGATGCAACCCAAATAATTAAATTAAGGAAATGAATGAGTGATTTTATATATATATATATATATATATATATATATATATATATATATATATTATATATATATATATATATATATATATATATATATATATATATATATATAGTTACTGTTGGCTGCCTGACAGAAGCCAGAATTCGCCACATAACACAAGCACTCAGGTCACTCCAGAACAAGTACAAGTATGACTCTGTCATTGTTCATGTTGGTGTGAATGACCTGAGACGTACCTCCCTGGACTACATGAAAAGAGACATGGAAGAGCTCTCTGATCATGTAGCCCAGGCTGGTATGACTCTGACCCTGAGTAGCATCCTGCCCTCACCAAGAATGATACCTCAGTATAAAGAAAACATGATCAATTTCAACAATAGGCTAAGGTTCTGGTGTGATTCAAAGGGGATCCAGTGTCTGTCAGCCTGGGATGACATGCTCGACAAGCCACGTTGCTTCACAAGAGACAGCTTGCACCTGTCACCCCTAGGCTTTTGAATACTAACCAAGGCTCTTGATGCCCCCATAGTGCCTTTTTTAGGCAAGGCTCAAAAGTTAAACCCACATCCGTAAGCACAATTAACAAAAAACTGATGGTTATGTTACTCAACTCCAGAAGTTTAAATCTTAAAATGCACGCACTCGAAGCACTCCTCAGTATGGAGAACGTTGACATCTGTGCAATAACTGAAACCTGGTTCAAGGCTCCAGAGAGCACCCCAGCACTACTGGGCTACAACTCATACCACATGTTTCGGCCACAGCACACGGACCAAAGCACAAAAGGAGGGGGTGTATCCATATTCATCAAGGATACCTACATCTCCAGGTTAGTGGTGCACCATGACACCTCTGAGATCATCCATGTGCAACTAACATCAAGCAAATCTGCAATGCAAATTGTGGCCTGGTACAGATCACCCTCCATGACCCAGGACCACCACTCCACCTTTCTGGAGACACTGGAAAACATGAAGGTCCTACCAAACACCCTTATATTGGGCAATTTCAATTACCCTACCATTCACTGGGAAAACTACTCAAGTACAAATTCCCAGGCCCAGCGCTTCCTGGAATTCATCAACTCAAATGCCCTGGATCAGCTGGTAAACTTCCCTACCAGAGGTGAAAACATATTGGACCTGGTCATCACCAACATGGGCGACAGGTGTTCCCCACCAGAGGTCAACCCGTCACTGGTTAGATCAGACCATAAACTAATCACTCTGGATGTCCACACCCCACCACCACCCTCAACTAAGGAAACCACAGTAAAATACTTTTCTAAAGCACACTTCACCTTATTTAAGACAGAGTTGGTAAGTTTCACAGCCCCCACGCTACAGGATAACACTGCCCAAGATGCAGAAACCTTTACAAATGCACTCTATGAGCACCTACAAGGATGCATGGATTGTGCCAAACCAAGACTAACTCCTGTAAGAGAAGGAAACCAGTTTGGTGGACACCTGCAATAAACAGGCTATACAACAGAAGGAGGAAACTAGTTCAGAAAAAAAGCAAATCCCAAGAAGGAAAGACATCCCTGATCAGTATCAGTAAGGAAACTGAGGTCCCTCATGAAATCATCCAAGGCTAACTTTGAAAGAAAAATAGTCAAGGATTCAAAAGATAACCACAAAGCCTTCTTTAGCTATGTTAAGATTCTAAGTGGCAACTCTCAGATATGCACTGAACTAGTGCAAAACAGCACAAAATATACCGAACCTACTGATGTTGCCAACATCCTGGCAGATAGATTCAGTGCAAACTTCACCCCCCCCCCCTCACCTCCAAAAGGGCCCACAACAATACCGGAAAAGTGTAGTGTCCCAAAAATCATACACACAGGTGAAAACAGCCCTTTCAAAAGCCAAAAACACAGTGTCAATGGGACCAGATGCTGTCCTAGGCTGTGTCTTGCAAGAACTACAGAATGAACTAACCCCTGACCTAAACACGCTGTTCAACCTCTGCCTCTCCACAGGCTACGTGCCCATAGAATGGCGCACAGCAACGGTTATTCCTCTCCACAAAGGAGGGATCATAACTGACCCTGGTAACTATCGCCCCATAAGCCTGACTAGCCTGGTCTGCATGGCTATGGAGAGCATCATCATGGAACTCATTAAAAAAGACATTGGGAACTTCCAAACACTTGACCCGACCCAGTTTGGCTTTGTTATGGGCATATTATGCCTACTAAACCTGGTTGACTTCTTCGAGACAGTCACCAAGGCCATAGATGAGGGAAAGGTGGCAGAACTCACACGGTAAGAATAGCGGGCTCCAGGTCTGACTCTAAACAAGTCACAAGTGGTGTCCCACAAGGCTCAGTCCTGGGACCTCTACTGTTCGGCATATACTTATCAGAAGTACAGGCAAACACAGGAGGACTATGGCTAACCAAGTTCGCTGATGACTAAAAACTGGGAGCCAT
This sequence comes from Protopterus annectens, assembly GCF_019279795.1. Classification (NCBI taxonomy): domain Eukaryota; kingdom Metazoa; phylum Chordata; order Ceratodontiformes; family Protopteridae; genus Protopterus; species Protopterus annectens. The sequence goes on along the minus strand of NC_056735.1, from coordinate 1,768,835,836 downwards.
AACTGACTCTCCGGCTGACACAGACATCCTCCAAAAGGGCCTTACTGAGACGACACCTGGTGTCAAAGTCATGGCCTCAAGCTAAATGCCAAAAAACGCATAGTCATCCTGTTAGGGAAAAACAAAACACCCATGAATTACCACATAGGTGGCAGCCCCCTTAATACAGAAGAGGTAATAAGAGATCTGGGGACTCAGGTAGATAGTAATCTTTCCTTTGTTTCAGTTACTGCTCTCCGTTGTTGACCTCTTTGCATTCTATGCTTGCCCTGATGACGAGGCACTAAATTGTACAATGTATTTTTCATTGTTGTTTTTAAGGCTATAGTTGCATGAGCTTACTACATATAGGCTTTGCACAGCAAAGCGACTTTACACAGGACTTCAGCTGTGAACTGCAGTCAACTGACAGTAAACTGGAGGAATAGGGACCCAAACCTGGTGATAACTCTATGTCGACCGATTCTTTTGCTGATTATTTAGACTTCGGTAGTCTTTTAGTATAGTGCTGCAGACATGTTTTGTAGCCAGTGATACTAACTGGACTGGACAAACAAATCTATTTAAGACTACCTAAGCACTGATTTGTACTAACCCAGATGACTGGGGGGGTCTTGCACTTAGGTTCACAAATCTGTAGTTTACTTCCTCATTTTACTTTGCCACTAGCAGCTGAATAAAATATTGTGAACCGCTAGATGCTTTGCAAATGTGTAAAGATCGACGGGCTGTAACCCCTTAAATTGGTGGCTTGGACTATGTTCAGGCGAAACTATCCACATGGTATTTTACTGCAATATAACAGTGCTGGCATTGGGCTACTTTGAGTAATAGATGTGTTTTTGAACATTTTTTGGGATTATTTTCAATTGGAGGGGTGTATTTTACCTGTGCAGTACTGAACATTTCAACTTCACAGCCAGGGTGGTGTCTTTTTCAAGGAAATATCTGAAGCAGATGCAGCAGTGAGATTCTTGACATTGAAAACGGAGATATTTTATGGATCCACAAAAAGAATCTGAAACATTCCTCCTCCCTAAAAAAAATAAGAACTTGATGCAGCCTGAAAAAAGCTCTATGTTGTCCACAGTTCCTTTATGTTTGGACAAATGTGAGCTATAGACCTCCTTTCAAGTTCCAGCTTTAGAAGGAAAGAAGGGGAATTCGAATGAGAGGCCCTAGGATCAAAGTTTAGGATTCCTAATGCTTCTGCAGCTTTCTTATCATCATTTCATAGACATTAAATTACTTCTTGCATATGTTTTGGAAACTTTGAATGAACTTCGCCTTTATCACCTCTGTGAACTCCTTGGAACTGCCTACTTCACTGAACTATAGAGCTCCTGAGGACTGCCCTTAAAAGATTCTGCTTGAATGTAGGTAGCATTCAACCAATTGTTTTTTTTGCCTGTACTACCTACCTAGTAATCCAATTATCTTAATCTGGTCTCCCTTGGAGGTGACTCAGCAGCCTACCGTGTACCTCTAGTGGACCCCTTTTCCCCCAGACACCTTAGTTCCACATACTCTCCCTGCGAAGTGGTATGTGACTTGCTCAACTGGTTACCTGCTTTCTCCCTTCTCACCACAAGGTGGCAGCATCTTCTACCCAACTACGGGTGGCTATCCAAGGTTACCTGACTTCCCCTCTTTAAACCTACAATCTTACTTAAAAGCTTGTAATTCTTGTTTTCTTTACTGCAAACTGGCATTTTTCTCCCTCTGAACAGCACTAACTTATCCACCTCGAACAGCTCTTTCATCCACACAAAGTGCCTGTCCCTATCTGATTCTATACCTTCTATCTTTTCTTACCATTACTTAACAGCAGTTGCTGATACTTTTTTGCTGTTGATCTCTCTTCTCTTGTTCTTCCCAGCTCTGTTCGCCCTGCGGGCTCATGCCACTCCCCTAACCTACCCCCAATTCTCACCCACCCCCACTACATCTACACTTATACCCACATAGACACACCTACTTCCTCCACTCCTACCAAACTCCACCCCTTTATCCTCCTTTCACCCCCCCTCTTTCCTATCACACCCACATCTCATTACCCCACCCCCTTACCAAACTCCTACTGGCTTATTAAAACCCAAATATGTTCATAAAATATTCATCCCTTTCAATCCTACTAATACTTCTCCTAAACCTTACCTTCATCTACCATCTTACCCAACCTTATCTCTTCAACCACACCCTACTACACACAACCTACTCCCTCCACACAACTCATACCTATTATACCAACTCTATCTCTCATGAACTATACCCCACTAACCATATCCTATGGTTTCACTACAAACCAATCCCCTCTCATAACACCTCTAGATATAATCACCTTCCCATGTCCTATACTAATCCACTAGCCCACACCTCCCAACCTAAACAATCCAAATACCTCTGCTACTTAACACAACTCCTAACTTCCATACTGCTATCTGGTGATATACACCCCAACCCAGGCCCAAACCATCCCTCCTCAATACCTAAATCCATCCTATTTGCATCTCTTAATGCACAAAGCATAGCTAACAAAATTCCAAATCTGCATGCCTGGCTATCTCACAACAAACCAGACATCTTAGCTATTTCTGAAACCTGGCTAAAGCCACACATGAAAGATTCCGAGATAATGTCACCTTACTACTCAATCATTAGATCAGACAGAACCCATAAAAAAGGTAGTGGAGTAGCTCTACTCTACTCATCCTCCCTAAACTTAACACCCTATGATAAAGCTATTCCCCAGATCCAAAATGCAGAACTAATACTGGCTCACCTCCAGCTAAACACCTATCTGCATTGCCTCACTGTACATTCCCCCAGGAGACAATATCCCAATACTAGAATAAATCCTCTCTTGGCTTTCAGCCAACATCAACAATGAAACCATAATCATGGGAGATACCAATATTAACTGGTCCTCCATTCAATCCTCCTCCACTCCCTTAACATCAACCTATACAACTACTCCCAACTCATCAATACCATAACTAGACCAAGCAAAGACTTCTCCAGTGGCAACATCCTAGACTGGATTCTAGTCTCCCACCCCCACTACTACCCAGATAATGGAACAATACCTGACTCCCTCAATGACCACCTCCCCATTTACGCAAGACGTCTCCCTTCTCCCTTACAAGTCACCCATAATTACATCACTACCCGATGCCATAGGAGATTCAACCCTGAAGCTTTCTCAGCTGCACTAAATTCACTGAACTGGTACCCCTTAAAGACTCTTCCCCTTGAAAATGCTATCACTCACTTTAATACCACCTTCCTCAACCTTCTAGATACTCATGCCCCATTAAAAACCAAAAGAATAAAAAGGAATTCCACACCCTGGTTAAGTATAAACACCCTAACCACCATGCAACTTAGAGACAAAGCCTGGACACAATATCAAAAGAACAAAACTACTTCTTCCCTCAACGAATACAAAACCCTTCGTAACTCAGTTAAAAAACTTATCTCTGCAGACCATCGTAACTACTTCACCCGACTTCAAAGCAATTTCAAAACCAACCCTCAGAAGTTCTGGAAAGGCATAACTACCCTTTTAAAACCCGGGAACACAAGAAACCCAATCCCTTGCCCAAATATTGATGATACTGATCTTGCAACCCAATTTAACTCTTTCTTCATAGACTCTATTTCCAAACTCACCAACTCTTTTTCAAACAACAGTACTCCTCCAACCTGCATTTCCTCTCAGGTATCTTCCCCTACAACTTCTCCCACTCCTCCTCAAGCTCTTTCATCTCTAACTTCTCCCACATCACCTCATACTTCTCCTCCCCCACCTTCCCCCACTCATTCCACAACCCCACCTTTCCTCATCAAACCTATTCCTACATCCACCATAAAAAAACTCCTGCAGAAACTAAAACCATGCACCAATGCCCCTGATAACATTCCCTCATACTAACTGTGTATAGCTGCTGAAGCCATTGCCCTCCCTGTCAGTATCCTAATTAACCGCTCAATCCAAGAAAATTTTGTGCCTCTAATCTGGAAAAAAGCATCATTCCCCTGCACAAAGGTGGAACCAATACTAATATTTCCAACTTCCGTCCTATCGCCATCCTTTCTCCCATTTCAAAACTCCTGGAGAAATGTATCCATCTTCAACTCCTTCCACATCTTCTGGATAACAATCAACTAACTCCTACACAGCATGGATTCAGACCCCATCATAGTACTATGACTGCCCTCCTATCCTTCCTTGAAACTGTGAACAAAGCTAAGGACTCTGGCCTCATTGTATCTACCATCCTCCTCGATCTCTCTAAAGCTTTCGATACTATCTCTCATAACCTCCTTCTTACTAAGCTTTCTAACCTAAACCTTTCTCCCTCTTCCCTCTGTTGGTTTACTAGCTATCTCTCCAATCGGCAACAAGCTATCAAGTGGAAAAAAGCCACCTCCTCCTTCCTTGACACACCCACAGGTGTCCCACAAGGCTCTATTCTGGGCCCCCTCCTCTTCAATATTTTCATTAATGACTTTTTCCGCTCTATCCCCCATGCAAATATTATTCAATATGCTGATGACTCCACTATCATATGTGCTGCCTCATCCATCCCATCTCTCTTAAAACTAACTCAAGATGCCTTCTCCACCACAGAACAATGGATGAAAGAGAACCACCTTGCACTCAATGCTGCTAAAACCAAGCTTATGATATTCTCCACCTCCAAAACTAATAACTTTGACAGAAATTTATTCTCCATCACCAGCCAGAACAATACATGTCTCGAGCTGGTATCTGAAGCCAAACTACTCGGGATTCAAATTGATGACAAGATGAAATTCAACTCCCATCTACTCCTAAATATAAAAAAAAACCATCAAAAACTAGGCATGCTCTACCGCCACCATTGGTTCCTCACCTCTACTACCAAAATTACCCTCGCTACCACATTTCTCCTTCCCTCCCTTCTCTATGGCGCCCCTCTTCTAACAAACCTACAATCTTTTCTGAAATCCAAACTATCATCTTGCTACAATAAAATAGCCAGATTTGCAACCAGCAGCAAATCATCTACCCATCACTGTGAACCTCTCCAGAAACTCAACTGGCTAGAGCTACCCCACTACCTCTCCTACACTCAACTCACCTATGCACATAAACTCATCTTCCAGCCAGCACTCTGTCCCTCTCTTTCAACTACCTTTAAAATGCATCAAACACAAAGACTTCTAAGATCTAACAATCAAAACCTCATAGACGTCTATAGACCCATACACGCTCCAGGACAACACCTCCTGTCCTTCTCACTAGCACGCCAATGGAACTCCCTTCCCCCATACATTCGTACAATTGCTAGCCTCCCACACTTTGCAAAATTACTACACTCTCATCTAACATCCTCATGGGAATGCTCCTGCTCACATCCTTCATAACCTACCCTACTTCCACCACTACTCCTCTTTCTTTTTCCATTCCCAGCTAGCAAATTCATGCTTGCTTCCACCATTCAACTCCTCACTTGTACCAAGTAATTAAAAAAAAAAAAAAACAATACTATTTCTTTTTATATTTCGCCTCTATTACTTGTTTTGTTTGATACTTATGTTTTTCTCTATATAATCTATGTATTGAAATTAATCTTTGTATTTTATGTATTGTGTAACATAATCTTTGTATAATCTGTATGTGGAGCTTTTCTCCCCAGGACTCCATTGAAAATGGGTTCTTTGGGCCCAATGGACTATCCTGGTTAAACAACAGCAAATAAAATAAAATAAAATAAATAAATAATATTGCCAAAATAGTTTGGAAATCCTTCTATGTGGCCCATCTAATTACTAAAGGGTTCACATCTAGAAATAAAGAGGATATAGTGCCCCTCTACTCATCACTCATTAGACCCATCATAGAGTACAGTGCCCCATTTGGGATGTACCTCACAAGACACTTCCAACAGCTGGAAAGACCACAAAAGTACCTCACCAAGAGGATTACTGGTCTCAAACATATGTCTTATGCAGCCCGACTGAAAAAACTCCGGCTGTACTCAGTGGCATATTGCTTACTCAGAGGTGATCTCTGCCTGACTTACAAAGTCATGTCCAACTCAGAATTGATGGACATGCTCCACCTAAAGAAATCCAATTCACTGTGAGCCACCCGTGTTAGTGAGCTAAACCTCACCACAACAATAAATAGAACATGCTGGAGGGATAGATTCCTGTCACAGAGACTCCCCATGCTTTGGAACAAAATTCCAAATTACATCAGGCAGATCCCCTCACTAACACTCTTCAAGAGAAACCTTGACGAGTGGATGGGTAACAGAAAATACACCCCTGGGATCACTTCATTGGCTCTGCTTGACAGAGGATCAATTAATCAATGGGGCGGCAAAAGCCAACACACTCTGGCTAGGCTTATAAATGCCCTCAGGCAGATAGCCTAGTACCTACCTATGAACCTATATATATATATATATATATATATATATATATATATATATATATATATATGTGTGTGTGTGTGTGTGTGTGTGTGTGTGTGTGTGTGTGTGTGTGTGTGTGTGTGTGTGTGTGTTTGTAGGACCAAATGCAGTTTTTAAAATGTGCACCTTTTGATTTAGTTTAAAGTTCAGGTTCCTCCATTTTTTCAGGTTTGCTTCGGTGTCCATAAACATTTTATGATATGCTTACCCTCTAGATCCCTCATATGTGTTATTTATCCAGTTACCTAAATATTTCATTTTTTTTTTTATTCTTCTTTAATTTTTTTTTTGCATTTACTGTTATTATGGCCTGGTATTCTTCCAAAGCTGTAAATAAGATAAAACGTTGTCAGAACAATTATAAAGCCAAAGAAACACAAGGTAATCACCAAGAACGCCAAATTTAATGAAGCTTTCGGGCTCTCAACCCTTCATCAGCATACATAGTTCATATTTAATTTCATTAAATAGAGGTCTCCATAAAATCACATGATCAGAACCAACAAGGACTGATGATACGAAGGATAGTGAATGAGAATAAAATTAGGTATGTAATGACATGCAGTGGATATACACATCAAACATGTAAGATAATTGAGAAGAACTGGCCAATACTGATGGCTATGCCAGAAATTGAAAAGTTGGTTGGATCTAAACCTAGCTTTGCATTTAGGAACCATCAAGCATTAAAAAGTATGCTATGTTACAAGGACTTTAAGAAAGAACGGAGGTTACCACAAGGTAGGTTAGGCACTCATAAATGCCATAATTGTACTTGCTGCATAGATATATTGGAAGCAGATCAATATTTTAGACATCCTGTTACAAACATTAGATTTGAATTTCACTCTATGGCTACATGTAACACAACCAGATTAGTATACCTTGCCACCTGTATGCACTGTTATGCGTTTTATGTAGGGAAGACGATAAGAAGGCTTAAAGACCGCATTATAGAGCATAAATCAGAGATAAATAGGAAGGTACAAACAAATGCTTTATATAAACACATAATGGAATTTGAAACACATAGATTTAAATTTAGATGTATAGATACTGTCGAGATTGGGACAAGAGGGGGCGATGTAAATAATCTCCTAGAGCTTAAAAGAGCTAGAGTGGATAATCAGATTACAAGCAGATGTTACCCCAGGTCTCAACAGTGCTATTAGTATAAAGCCAGTGTTAGTTCAACGACAGTTAGATAATTTATAACACTATAGATAAGTTATTATAAAATTAAGTAATTTTTTTATATATTTTATTATTTTTCATTATGAACTTCCTACCAAGTTGTTATGAATTGATTATGACAATATTAGTGTTTAATGTTTTTATATTTTATATTGTTAAATTGTTTTATTAGACAACAAAGTCTAATGGCTGGTTCTGATCATGTGATTTTATGGAGACCTCTATTTAAATGAAATTAAATATGAACTATGTATGCTGATGAAGGGTTGAGAGCCCGAAAGCTTCATTAAATTTGGCGTTCTTGGTGATTACCTTGTGTTTCTTTGGCTTTATTCTTCCAAAGCTGACCAGGATGCAAAACAATCTGTCAAAGTCTCTCTCTGGATTTGCCAAAGTTAGAATTATGACATCTTTGTAACTCCTCTGCTTCTCATGTAAGACCTTTATATCTTGAGCATTTTAGTTCTATAGCCAAAGGCTCTAGTTACACAGCAAATAACATGAGGGATATAGGACAGCCTTGTCCTGTTCCTCTAGTCAAGATTTATTCCCCAATAGTCTGGCCATTGCTTTTTCTCAGGCTGCAGAGTCTGTATATATCTATATCTATCTATCTATCTATCTATCTATCTATCTATCTATCTATCTATCTATCTATATCTATCTATCTATATGGTTGCAGAGTCTGTATATATCTATATGCTATATAATTTGTGTGTGTGTGTGTGTGTGTGTGTGTGTGTGTGTGTGTGTGTGTGTGTGTGTGTGTGTGTGTGTGTGTGTGTGTGCTTGCGTGCGTGTGTGTGTGTGTGTATATAAAGATATATATATATATATATATATATATATATATATATATATATATATATATATATAAAAGCACTTCTAGCCAGCCCAGCAGCAAGCCCATGTGCTTCAGCACTTCAAAAGGATATACCCACTCCTTCTGATTGAAAACTTTTTCTGCAACTAAGATAACCAGCAGAACTGGTGTATGCTTTTTATTTGCTTCATGGACTATCATAAATACCCTTATGATATTGTCAAACGCATTTCTCCCTTGTATGGATCCACATTGGTCACTATATGTAAGGTTTGACAGAATGTGTTTTAGATGATTAAATAATATGGTCATGAATACCTTATAGTTATGATTACATTCAGCACTAGCTCCTTACACCTTCTCATTGTTGCCATCTGATTCATGTAAATTTTTATTATAATCCCAGAATGCATTGGCTATTTTATCTTCTGTATACATGGCACGTCCTCTGAGGTCACACTACAAATGAAATAAACTTGTCTCCAATTTTTGAACTCTTATTCTACCTACTAATGCTTTGATGCCCCTTGAGGTGTTGGCATAATATATGTCCTTTTGTTATATTCTGCATCAGTATTCATTTGTCATCCATTTCCCATATTTACCTAGTTTTCACTTATAGCTGAAATCTTTCCACATTTGTCAGCCTAGGCTAAATCTTCTGAAGACTTTATTTCCTCACATAGTTTTCTCTCCATTCCCATTCTGTTTTTTTTCCCCTTATTATAGTGATAGGTCTTTATTCTTTCCAGCATGTTCCTTTCAGCTGTTCCTGTGCTTCCGTTTGCCCTTCCTCCCATTCCTGTAAGTGCTGTTCTAATGTCTCTTTAATTCACTTTAAAAAGATTTGCATCTTCAAGTAATAAGTAGGAATTTTCTACAATATTTCTATATTTTCTTCTATATTACGTGCTAGTTCAGTTATTATATGTGCATGATCAGAAATTATTATTAATTAGATGCTTTTTTTTTATTTATTTATTTTATATTTGTTTACCAGGAAATTCCAACTGGACTAGGTCCATTTACAGCAGAGGCCCAGGGAGAAAAGCTTCACATTAGCTAACAAGAGTCAATATTTTTATACAGAGTTGTAAAACAGACAAGATACATTTCAACAACACAATTAATATATTCACACTGAAACATAAAAATAGTTAAGACACATTTCAGCAATAAGTGAGGTTACAAGCACCATGGTTTAGGAGATTCTTTCAAGCTGGAAGAATAACTGTTAAGAGTTTTAATACTATAGTATATTACAGTGGGTAAATAGGAAAGCATTCCTGGGTAGGAGGGTGAAAAGGTTAGGAAAGCTTTAAATTTTAAGTAATACATGGACATAGACAGGTATTCGTAGGATGTCATTTAAGGGAGTTTCTGAAGTGTGAGGTGGTGGAGGCAGAGGTCAGCAAAGGGGGAAGGCAATTCCAGTTTCTAGCAATGGTGTGGGAGAATAGTGCTTTTCCTGCAGTATTGTTAGTCCTAGAGATAAAGAGGAGTGATTTGTCACTAGAGCGGAGAGAGCAATTTGCTGTGTATTGACTGAGTAGTTGACTTAGTGATGGGGATTTATCAGGATATCTGAGAATATTGTAGGCAATGACTAGCTGGTGGTAACTGAGTAGCTGATGAAGTTCTAACCATTGAATGTCCCTTAGAGCTAGACAGTGATGTGTTCTGAAGGTGGAGTTGTTGGCATACTAGGCGATCTTATTGTAGCATGACTCAAGTTTGTCAAGGTCTATTTTTCTTATCTGGGTAAGAACTGGTGCTGTATACATTAGTGTGAACAATAGGTGAGTTTGGGCTAGAGTGATTCATGCTTGATCTGAGAGGAGGTTTTGGGTCTATATAGTGTGCCTATTTTTTGTGAACCTTTTTGATGGTTTGAGAGATATGGACATCAAAGTGAAAGTTATTGTCAATTTCAATGCCGAGGAGTTTGGTATGGGCAGAAGGAGAAATGGTAGTGCCATTTTTAGAAGTGATAGTAAAGGAAAGGGACATGTTTTTTGATTTGTTGAGGGTAAATAGAAGCAATTTATTCTTATTTGGGTTTAGGATGAGTTGGATCTCAGTAATCCATTTTTCCACAGAGTTAAAAGATTCCTGGGTGAGTTGTTGGAGAGTGGAAAGATATGGGGCTGTGAAGATTAAAGTCAAATCATCTGCATACTGTATAGGTGAAGTATGCTGGGTTTAGGTATGCAGATTATTGGTGAAAATATAAAAGAGAAGTGGGCCCAGTATTGAGCCTGGTGGTACACCTATGGAGGTTGGAAGTCAAGGGCATAGTACACCTTGCCATTGGACAGATTGCTGCCTGTCAGATAGATAGCGCCTGAATCAGGCAAAAGTAGATGGGGCAAAGGATAGGGAGGCTAGAGTATCTAGCAGTATGGTGTGTGAGACCAAGAATATGGCAGATGTATAGTTATTGTTGTTTCTGTGTTGGTTAACTAGATTAGTAAAAGAGAGAAGAGCAGTAGTTGTGCTGTGATTTGGCCGGAAACCATGTTGTGTGGTGGAAAGGAGTTTATGTGTGTTCAGGAATTTCATGATTTGAAAGTGAATACACTTCTCTATAAGTTTAGACAGGGGAGATAGAATGGCGATGGGATGGTAATTTGAGAAGTCATAAGAATTACTGCCTTTATGAAGAGAAATGATATATGGAACTTTCCACAGTTGCAGGATATAGGATTCCTGTATGGAGTGGTTGATGAGGATGGAAACAGGATATGATACAGATTCAGCAGCCATTTTTAGGAAGTTAGCAGGTAAACTATCAACTGCAAGGGTGGTAGGCTTCAATTTTAGAAGGGTTTTTTTAATTGTAGAGGTGGGAACAGGTGAGAGAGTAAAGGGGGGAATATTATCTAGACAATTGCTTAAGGTGTACAAAGGTTTACTTTTGGGTAATTGGCTGGATAAAGCCAGAATGGATTCTGTGAAATGGTGGTTAAATTGAGGGGCTATGTCCATAGTATTATTGGTGGAGTTGGGAGCTGGAGTGGTTGTTTTGCCTGGTTTTAGTAAGGAGTTGATAGCATGCCAAAACTTTTGTGGGTTTCTTGAATGTTTGCTTTGGGCACCAAGGAAGTAGTTCTGTTTATCAAGTTTGGTTTGTTCCTTAGCCTGATTCCTAAGTTGTTGGTAACTTTGTTTGGAAAGGGTGGTGTTTTTCCTCTTCCAGATTTTTCAGGCCTTATTTCTGGACTTTAGTAGGGCTCTAGTGTCCCTACTTAGCCATGATGCATAGTAAGTTTTAACTCTAACTTTTCTAGCAGGGGCGATTGTATTAAGAACATTGGTGAAAGTATAGTTAAAGTAGTAAACTACCTGGTCTAATTCAAGGGTTTGTAGTGGTTCCCAGTTACATGGGTTTAGAATAGTGTTAAGATCATGAGGGTTCAAGTTGTGGTCATCTCAGATTACTCTATGAACTATGGGTTTGGGTATGTTAGTGCGTTTGCGTAGTAGGAATGTGGAGAGGTGGTCACTAAGACCATCTGGTAGGCAGCCTGTCTGGTAGTTTTTTGGGGGCAACTGACCAGTGTTCAATCAAGAATGGATTGTTTTTGAGATTTTTTTATCTACTCTATTGGGTTCTTAAATGAGTTGAGAGAACCCAAAGAGATTAATGTGGTTAGTGGGGCTATTGGAAGTGCAGGCTAACCAGTCAGTATTTAGGTCACCTAGTAGGATAGTTTCCTGTGATAGATTATCTCTAGTCCACTGTAAGATTTCCTCAATTATGGGAGAGTTATTTCTTGGAGGTATGTAGCAGCAGAGAAGGTTGATTTTTTTCTTTTGTTTATGTATAGGACTGAACCAAGGGTTTTGGCATTATTAAATTTAGGTAGAGGGTTATGGAGAGGTTGGAGGTTGAGTGTGTTTATAAAGAGAATGGCTACCCCATCTCCTTTTCTACCTGCTCTATCCAGTCTTAAGATATTATAACCTGTAGGGAGGATTTCTTCATTTTGGGTGCTAGGTTTTAGCCGTGTCTCTGTAATGGTCAGTATGTCAGGAGTGTAGTGGGTTGTAAATGCATTTAGATCAGGTATCTTGTTAGTTATACTTCTTGTGTTAATGTTAAGAATTAACAGGTCAAATATCTTTTTGGTTTTGAGTGGACCTAGATTTGGGTGCATGTCTCTTGAGATAAGTAGCCTCTTTATGATTGATAGCAGATGTTTGGTTATGTGTGTTACTTCTATGTTGGATATAGGTGAAGTTTTTCTAGTGTTGCATCTTGGTATGCAAGTCTTGTATACATATAATATTGTGCTATCATTAAGAATTGTAGAACTGATAGAGACGTTTATGTGTGTTTTTGTAAGTGTGGCAATATGTGTTGTATGGAATATAGTGTTGTCTAGTGGTAAGTTAGATTGTATGAATGTGATGTAGGCTATTGTGAGAGCTAATGAGAGAGATGCTAGCATGATTTTCATGCTGTATGGGAGTGATGCTTGGGTATTGGCAGTAAAGTTATTGAGATATAGAGGTGGGTGTGAGGGCGTGTCTAGTAGGTGTTATGTGTGAGCTGAAAGCAGGGAGTCAGATAGATGGTGTGGATATATTTTATAATGTGGGCTAGGTGATTGGTATGGTTGTAGTCAGGTGATGAGGGGTTAGAATAAATGTAGGTATAATGGGACTGGGTGGGAAAAGGGGGTAGGGTAGGGAATCAGAGTGAGCCGAGCGGAGCAAGGTGAATGGAGCAGGGCCCTACCAGATCACGAGACTGCAGAGACAATCTGTTTGCACTTTTCAGGGTAGGTAATGGCCAAGAGTTAGTTATAATTGTTTGTACAAATTTCCTTGGACTTTAGCTGCAGGATTAATTGGAGAAGGCCTAATGTAATACTGCCAGTTGTACAGACCCCGAGCGGTACTTTACAGAGCTATGTCCCAGACCTCATAAAGAATAACAGTAATAAAGCAAATAAACCTTGTTTCCTTGCAGTTGTCAGTAATTTTAAATGAAAGTTTGACTGCTTTAGTTTGCAGTGTATTGCGAGTAGCAGTCTCTTAGCATTTCAAGCCTTTCAGTGGGGCAGCCTGGGTTGGGTTACAAGGAGAAAGTATAGTATTCTTAGGAAAGGAGAAGATGATATGGGTGCAGGTTAGGATAGTAAATAACACTTTAGCTACTCAATTTTATAGTAAATTCACTTTAGAACAGTTTGACACAGCTACATTAATTAATTATCATTTGCAGAATATATATTGATATTAGTGTCACTAGGAAGTTAGAAAAAAAGCACCATAACATTTACTATTGTTAGAAATATAATGATCAGGTAATTACACAAATTAGGCTCCTACTCATACATTAATAACTTAGAAACACAGCGTTTATAGCAGGCCTGAGTGTTGCTTGATTCCCACCACGTTATACAATATCTAAACATGCATGTCTTGGCTCCTGTACCTGGGAAGGCAACTTAAAGTACCATTTATCTTGCCACATAATCATTTATACAGTACAACGTACATCAGCACTTGAGTCGTTATGTCCAAATTTAGCAATACTACTATCCTATCTACGTGTTTAGAAAACTAACAGTTTTAGAGCCCTATCACTTGTATACATTAATCCACAGATCAACTACTTTAACATTACATTGCAAACTGGTGAATATCCATATTCTAGTTCATTGCAACAAAAAAATTGTACTGTTCACATTAATATGACAGCTGAAATTAATAAAATTAAAGCAGAGGCATCCTTACTGCAGGCAGTGGGTTCCGCAAGCATTAATAGTTTAAAAAAAATAGAGCGAGATAGGTAGAATATAATACCTCGCTTCCGTGTCACAGTTGTTATGGGCGACAGTAGTCTGAGTGTGGAAATAATGTTACATAGTCAACAACTCTTTACACATTTCTAGCACCTAAAATCCACCCATCCATTCCTCTATACCGAACTTTGAAAGGTTGTGTGAGGTTGATTTGAGGAACTTACAGAAAAAGTTTTTTCACACTAACCTGAGTAAGGGTGAGTTGGATGGTTTAACTAAATTAAAGTTAAATAAGGATGTGAGAGTGATTAAACCAGATAAAGGTGGAGGGATTGTAATTACGGATTTGTGTGATTATAGTATACGAACGAGGAAAATCTTGGATGGGGTGGCATATAAGAAAATATCTTTGAATGAATTAAATGGTACTTATAATAAGATTCAAAATGAGTTGAATGACCTGTTCATTGAAGGTTCCATTTCTATTGATGAATTTAATTTTCTGTCTGTTCCCCATCCAAGAATTCCATGTATTTTTGGTTTACCCAAAATTCACAAGAGTGTTTCAGATCCATCCATGTGTCCAATTGTGGATGGGCGAGGTTCTATCACTTATCCCCTTGCTAGGTATTTAGATATTAGGTAAAAATATTTTGTAGCTGATGAGCCGAGTCTATGTAAGGATTCATGAGATTTCTTACAAAGAATTAAAAATTTGGAATTTGTTGATAATGGTGTCTTTATTACTGTAGATGTCAAAGATTTATATACTTCAATCCCCATGATATCAGGGTGGAATGGGTGTGTGAGTATTTATTACAAAGAGGGGTATCCCAGCCTAACATTAATGTTTATGAACAACTTTTTAAAGTGGTTTTAAAAAATAATTGCATATTTTTAGAAAATGAATTTTTCATCCAAACCGTAGGGGTGGCTATGGTCTCCCCTTGTGGTGGACTTTATGCCAATATGGTTATGCTGCAGTGGGAGAAAAAACTCCTTTTAACTCACAATTTTATGACCACTGCAGGATGTACGTATGGTTTTTGGATGATATTTTTATATTTTGGGATGGGCCTGAATATCTGATTGGTGAGTTTTTGAACTATATTAATGATTCAACACCTTTCTTGAAGTTTACGCACACAATTGGTCTGAATGAGATTTCCTATTTGGATGTTAGGCTGTTAAAAGATTTTGCCTCAAAACATTTTTTTTCAGAGATTCACCGTAAAGAAACATATTCCAACAGTTTCTTACATTTCGATAGTTCTCATCCATACAAACAAAAAAGAGCAGTAAGGGCTGCCCAGAAGGTTTCTTCTTTTGACTATTTTCTTATTGAATGTGAGCTATTAAAAAATATGTTTCTGAAAAGGGACTATCCAGTGGATTTAGTTAATAATTTAATGCTGGAAGTCATTATCAAAAAAGAGAGAGGTTTCTTTCAGGCCATTCTAACTGCTGAGAATAGATCAGTAGAGCATAAGGATTCTTTCGTTGAACTTAACATTGTTTCTGAATAGGTTAGGATGGTGTCTAACACAGTGTTTGAGGCACAGAGTGCTACTGTTTTTAATAACGTCAACTTTCGTTCAGCTTTTATCACAACTTATAATTTGGAAAGGAAGGAAATTATGGGTATTTTGTTTAAAAAAATGGGTTATTTTGTCTTCATGCAGTGATATTAGACTGTGTTGGAGAGAAACTTATTGTGGTCTATAGGAAGGGTTAATCTCTTAAGAAAATGTTTGAAAGTAGTGGCCATTCACAAGGGTAGGGTTATATGAAAAAATGTGGCCTATGTAGTTATTGTAAATACATAATAGAAGGGTCATCCTTCAATATAAATGGGGTAAAAGTGAATTTAAGGAAAAAGTGTAATTGTTACACTGATAAAGTTGTGTATTGTGCTTTTTGTTGTAAATGCCCCTGTTTTTACATTGGGAAGACAGAAAGGAAATTAAAAAGTCGCATTTATGAACATCTTAGGGATATTAGACAGAAAAACGATTTGAATGCCCTAGCAAAGCACTGTAATGAACTACCTGGCCACATGTTTAAATTCACTGTGATTGAGCCCTTAGAAATTGACACTAGGGGTGGACCATGGCCTTTGCATTTGGAGAGAAATGAAGCCCTAAGGCAACTTAGGACTAATGCAACCCAGTGGCCAGGCTTGAACAAGTCTTTATCGTTTTTTTTTTTTTAATTAAAAGCACTTGATAGATGATGGATTGTATTTTATTTATTAATTAATATTTTGTATATTATATATATTTATTTTTTGTATAAATATAAATATTTATGTATTTTGTATTGAGCATACATGGGTTCTTAATGGTAATAAGCATTGTATGTTTTATGGGTTTTAGATGGTTGCATTAATTAATTTATCTACATAAATATTAGTACAATGGTTTTATATCTGGTTGAATGTCTCTCCTGTGTGATTTAATCTAATTTAATTCATTTTAATTCAATTTGTCATCAGATGCTTGTTTCGTTTATGTTATATTTTATTTGAAAGGAGGTTTTGATTACATGCTTGCTGCTTTTATATCTATTTTATAGGTTCGTAGGTTGGTACTGGGCTATCTGCCCGAAGGCATATATTAGCCCAGCCACATTGTGCGGTATTCACTGCCCCTTTAGTAGTTCCCTACACCCTTGTACTAGCAGCTAGTACCCTTGGCTCCTATTTAGTAGTGCTGTTGGTGTGATCCCCGGTGTGAACTTTCTGTTACCCATCCACTCATCAAGGTTCCACTTGAAGAGTGATAGTAAGGGACTCTGTCTTATGTAGATTTTATAATATACATAGGTGTATATTTGTTGGGGGGCAACTTGAATTTGTATAATAATGTTTATATCTATTATTCATGGGTACAGAGCTGTGATTGGTCCAATTTGTGGTTTATGGTCTATTTAAACTGACTACTTAACGGACTGATCTTGATAAAGTCTCCAAATTCGGAGACGAAAGCACTTGATTGAATTGTTTATTGGCTGATTTTTATTTTTATTTTTTTATTAAAGTACTAAAATATATTTATCTGGAAGTTCTGACATTTTTTTGGACATTTGAACCCCTTTCCTGGTTGACCGAATTCGTTTGTATCAGTTTTGTTTGTGACTCTTGGATTTACTGTTACGTAGTCCCCGACGAGCTTGTGAGACTTCAGAGACAATCACTTTTCAGGGTGGGTAATGGCTAAGAGTTAGTTATAATTGTACAAATTTACTTGGACTTTAGCTGCAGGATTAATTGAGGGAGGCCTAATGTGATACTGACAGTGTTGTGGACCCCCGAGCGGTACTTTACAGAGCTATTTCCCAGAACTCATAAAGAATAACAGTAAGAAAGCAAATAAACCTTGTTTCCTTGCAGTTGTCAGTAATTTTAAATGAAAGTTTGACTGCTTTAGTTTGCAGTGTATTGCTTTTAAACTATGTTATTTTGTGCATGCACTTCTGGAATAAGAATCCTTTATCTGTTAGAGTAATAGCTGAGTAAATGGACAGGCCATTTAATTCAGTTTGTCTGTCAGAGCTTGTAACATCTATTAGGCCCAATCTTATTACATCTTTCCTCCCTGTAGAATAACTTGCTTCTCTCTCTTTCCCTCTTACATCTTTCCCATTAGTAAGTTAATTCCACTCCCCAACCATTAGAAGTGACCCCTCAAAAATGTGTAACACTTCTAACATTATTAGTCTAAAACTAGCTATTACAATTTTAGGAGGAACATAGATCAAAACAATAGACATCTGTCCCATTTGTATGTCACGTTTTGTAGTGACATAGGTTCATAGGTTCATAGACAGGTACTAGGCTATTGGCCCTAGAGCCTATAAAAGCCTAGCCAAAAGGGTACCCTGGCTTACGCCACCCAAGAAAATTATTTCCTGTGCCCCTGTTGAGTAGAGCCACAGAAGTGATCCCAGTGGTGAATTTCCTATCTCCCATCCAATCATCAAGATTTTTCTTGAAGAATGCTAATGAGGAGCTTTGTTTGATATAGATAGCTAGTTTGTTCCAGAGTATGAGAAGTCTCTGGGACAGGACTCTATCCCTCCAGCATGTTCTGTTTATTGTGGTGACAAGGTTTATGTCCCTAGAGCATGTAGCTTGGAGGGATTGGGAATTCGTTAAGTGGAGCATGTCCAACAGCTCTGGGTTTGACATAGCTTTGTATGTTAGGCAGAGATCGCCTCTGAGTAGGCGATATGCGATGAAGTAATGCTGGAGTTTTTTTAGACTGTCTGTGTAGGGCATCTGTTTGAGGCTGGTAATCCTCTTTGTGAGGTATTTCTGTGGTCTTTCTAGTTGTCGTAGATGTCTTGTGAGGTACATACCAAAAGGGGAGTTGTGCTCTATAATGGGTCTAATGAGTGATGAGTAGAGGAGAACAATGACCTCTTTTTTCCTGGATGAGGCACCTTCCCCCTACCTGAATCAAGAAGCTTGTTCCCATTAATAACAATACCTTTCTTCTATAGGTGCCTTGATAATTAGAGCACAGCAAAGCTCATAGCCTTTCATTGTTGTTTTATCATGTTTGGTGCTATTGAGATGAGTTTCTTGTAAGACAACTATAAGTACTCTTTCTCATTCCATTTTTGCTGCATAATGACCCTTGAACATTTAATTGAATTCATCACCCAAGTGACATTCTGTCTGAAAATCTTAATTTGAGCCATTTGTATATGCAGGTTTACAATACTAATAAAACTTGCGTGGGTTGACTGTTTCCTACTCTCTTTGGGATCCAGGCTATCTGATGCATCTTCATAAGGATTAGCTCATCCTCCAGTATTTTAGTACATATAACCAGCTTCCTTTTCATATAATCTCACAAATTGCTGCCGTGTAACCCTGTCAGAATCCCACTAAATCTCAAGTTTTTCGTCACAGATCAGTCTTCAAAATCTGTCAAGTGTTGATAATCTGTTCCATCTTTGCTTCAGTTGCTAACATCTTTACTTTGAACAGTTCATTTTCCTTAATTAAGGTTTATAATGCATCTGAGTATTCATTTGCTGCCTCAGTGACCTCTTTAAACGGATATACGTCTTTAATGTAACTCCCTATCACTGCATTCATCCTTTGCTTTTCTTTAAAGATTGTCAGCAAGGCTACTTTTGGCTCGTCAGGTTTCTCTTGAACCATTTGCCTTGGCTCCTCCATTTTGCATTTTGGCTGAAATGCTCCTGTCATTGTTAAAGTAGCTGCCTTACTTTTGTTTTTATCCTGCTGCCTTGTCATGTGTCTAATCTAACTACTGAGTTCAGATATTAATATCTGGCTGATTGTCTGAGCTTCTCCCATAATGCTTAACTTTTATTTTTGTGTAACAGTTCGTGCATAGCTGCATTGCTGCACTTAAGAGCAGACCATACCAGAAGTCTTGTCTTTGCTCTTTTCTGTCCCTGCAAACTCTTGCTGAGCATCTGTTGGAATGATAGCGGCATTCACAAAAATTCATTTATTGCAAATATTTCACCTGCACTCCTATTCAGCACAATAGCTGTAATGTGTATATACTGCATATTGTAGCATCTAGACCTTGCTCAGTATAAGGATGGACACCTCAGCCATCAGTGCCAGAAGCATGTCCTTATCCTTAGGCACTGTTAATTCTGTGGATGATCCAGCATAGTCATGTTCCATTGTAATCTCAAATTGCATGACGTCATCTTCATTTACCCCATCATGTCAGTGACTTGCTGGCAGTACTGCAATGTTAATTTTTCATGTCCATTGACTGTATTCATGTCAGCCATGATTTCTTCTCAAGGACAATGATATTTGATGCTATATCATCCCACAAGTAATGTAGCATCAGCTTTTATACTACATTTAGCAAAATAATATTTCCTTAAACAAGAAATTCACTATCCAGTTTTCTGACACTTCTCTATATTAAATAGATGAAAACATATCCATGAATGTGTAAAAGTGGCAATAACACATATAGTACACACACACACACACACACACACACACACACACACACACACACACACACACACACACACACACACACACACACCCACATACACATACACACATACAAGGATATTTGCCCTGCATATTTATTTGTTAATACTTTGTTAACTGGATTAGACTAATGACCTCTTTTCAGGGGAAACCCAAGATGGTATCCATAGGGGAGATTTTGCCAGGGCACCATAGAATGTCCCCTACTCATTAATAGAGAGATTATTCCATTCCTAGAGCAGTGGCAGCATTTGGGAACAGCACTCAAGCAGATCCAAGATAGTGGATAGCACAAAGATGAACACCACTGCAGTGCAGTATTTGAAGCTCTACAAGATTCTCAGAAGCTGTTTCAGCAGAATTTGTTTTGTTCATTGGAAGCAAGCATTCAAAACAATGATGGATATCAAAACCCTCATGGCAGGAGGGTTGTAGTATGATGTTGTAGGAGCACTGGTGTTGCAGAGTGAGCTGGAGAATGGAAGAAATGTTTTATGGGGCAAAATTATGGACAAAATTCAACTGGAGGAATCGGAAGCTATTTTGAAAGAAGATTGCCAGACAAAGAAATCACATGCCAAGACTGTTAAAGAAACTTCAGGGAAAGTACTGAGAGATGAGCAGAGGAAAGTTAATGCCAACAATCAAATGAAATTTATGGTGAGATATCACAATAAAGAACAAAGAGGAAAAAGAAATGGACAGGTATGACATTTGGGATAATTTAATTGTTCCGTTGGGAGTGAAGGCTCACAAGGTTAAAATGAGACATTTGGTGACACTATTTTTGAGACTAGTTCTGTTCTAGAAACTTTTTAGTTGAGTATGAAAAGAAAACGATCTGTAATCCATGGAATTATTATGTGGTTAAAGCATTTCACAGAGAAACAAAAAAATATATATTCAATTCCAAACTGAAATTGAAAAACAGGCTTTCAAGAGACAGTTCAGCAACCTTTGTAAAGAAGTTATGAACGTTAGCAAAAATATGGTAACAGGATTTTGGACTGGGGGATGGGACTGGACTGTCATATTATACTGAAAATGAAGAAATCAAAAAATGTTCATATCGCCTTGTATGATAAATGTAAAGGTTAACACATGCTATAAAATATTAGGACAACCAAAAACATGTTTTTCTGTGGAAAAGATAATCATTTGATAAGTATTTGTGATAAAAAGAAATGTTATATTTGTGGGGAAACGGGTCATGATGCAAAACAGTGTGAACTGAAAAGTTATACATTTAACAAAATTGGGTATTTGTGGATGGATTGTAATCTAGAGAAAAAGGATGAAGAAGAAGAAAACAAAAGTGAGGACATTATATGAAGAGAAGAAACAGTCCTAATAAAAGATAAACAGGAAGTAGGGAAGCAAGATCAGGGTAAAAAGTAACGATAAGGATAAAGAGAAAAATGAAACAAAAGATAATATAGAAAAAGGTTCTGGAATAAGAGGTAAGGAAAATATAAAATGGAAAATAATTAAAGGTAAAAATAATTCTATTGGCAAAAGAGTAAGAGACATAAAAAAGAAAGTTTAAAGGGATAAGTGTAAAAGAGAAAAACAAAAAGGAAATGGATAATGCAAACAAGATAAATATTTCAAATTTGCACAATCTTGGCGATTCAATAAACTCTGTGTAGACTTAGCACAAAGCCTACATGGAGTTTATGTCCTTGAGCATTGAACTGCAGCACTTATTGCATGTGCATGTTGTGCACTAGGTTTAAATGTAAATAAGTGTGGTTTCATGGCCAGCAACAGTGTTGCCAGTCAAGAAACTGTGTAAAGCAACACGGACAGCAGCAGACATGCAAGCCTGTTTACCTACTGGCAAACCATGTCTGTGTGTTTGTGTGGAATCCCACAATGATTACCGGGGTTATTAATAAAGCAATGTATATAGTTCCAACACATTACTTGAAAGTGTATGCAGTGCAGAGTATTGTGGAAACCTGTGTCAGGCATACTGAACAAAAGTTGTGTAAATGATCAGTAAGGGTACTTAGACTGCGTTATTTATTGAATAAGGACACAGAGATGAATTGTAGAAACGAACAAAGGGAAAGAGGATAAGTGAAACTTGGTAATGTACAGCAGATGAGGGTATGTCAATGAATACAGCTGTAGCACTAATCACATATCGACATGATACAGTACAGACTACACAGTGAATGTATATGTAGAATGTACCTTCAGCCAGGATAATGCCACAATATAAACAAAAAATGAACTACTTCAACAATTGGCCTAGCTTCTGCTGTCAGTCTAGGGGGATCAAGTATCTCTCAGCTGGGGATGAGATGGTCAACAGGCCACACTGTATTACCAGAGATTGTCTGCACCTGTGCCCTCTAGGCTGTCAGATACTGGCAAAGGCACTTGCATCCCCCATAGTGCCTTTTTAGCCGATGTTAAAGCAACAAAAGTTCTAATGTAAAAAAAAACTCCAGTGGAGGCAAACTCAAGGTTTTGCTACTTAATACTAGGAGTCTAAATATGAAGCTGCACCAGAGGAAGTTGCCATCCTGTTAGCTGACAGATTTGGTGCAAATTTCACCCCCCCCCCCGGTTCCACAGGCCATACCCAAAGCATGCCTGACAACAGTCCTCTGTCTAGTATCTCTAGAGATCAAGTCATATCTGCACTCTCCAAGGCTAAGAACATAGCCTCACTGGTACCAGATAACATCCCAGGTTGCTTACTAAGCAATCTAAAACAAAATGCAGCAGACTCACTTAACATCTTCTTTAACCATAGCCTGAGAACTGGCTTTGTTCCAGTAAAGTGGAAAACAGCAACAGTAATCCCCTTACACAAAAAGGGGGGCATCAATTCACCCTGGGAACTATAGGCCCATAAGTCTAACCACTCTCATATGCAAGGCCATGATGGACCTTATTAACAAGAACATAGGTAACCTTCAGACTCTAGACCCAACCCAATTTAGCTTTAAGGGTAGATCAAGCTTATAAAACCTAGAAGATTTCTTCAAGAAAATCACCACAGACATGGATAAAGGTAAGACAGTGCATATTGCCTATCTTGATCTGGCCAAGGCTTTTGACAAAATCCCCCACTCAGGTATCACTAAGAAATTCTCCCAGCTGAGGATTAACCCTTATGTCACTAGATGGGCAGCCAATTAGCTCACCAACACAACTCATAATGTCAAAGTTGATGGCACAACCTTTAACAGTAGATCCATCACCAGTGGCATGCCACAAGGATCTGTGCTTGGCCCTTTACTGTTTGGAATCTACTTCTTGGAAGTTTGGCTAAAGTAGATGGCCTTTAGCTAACCAAGTTTGCTGATGATTGCAAACTGAGTGCAATCATTGACTCTTCCAACAATGTTAACATATTATAGGAGGGAGTAACACAGACAAATGATTGGTGCACAGTCTACAACGTAATGTAAAAATGTGTCATTCTTATTCCCTTAGGCAAAGTGGAATTTCCATCTAATTACAGTATTGACAACCCTCCCCTTAAGCCCAAACCCAGTAGTGTGAGACCTGGGAACACAGGTATATAGCAATCTGAACTTCGAGCACCAAGTTTCCACAGTGGTAAGGAAAGCCTTCTACATCATGCACATCATAAGTAAGGGCATCGTGTCCATACCTCTCGACCTGGAAACATCAAAAATCTGGACAAAGGCCCATGAAAAATAGGTAGAAATCTGTATGTTGATTAACATACAATTTTCACACATAATTATGTAACCCCACCCACTCCAATGGAATTGTTGGATACCAACTTTGAAATACAAACTGAAGAACAGACAACCAAAATATGGCCCCAGCCCAGACCCTGTAGTAAATGATAACCATTTCTTTTTTGATGTTCACTGGGAAGGGGAAATGATTATGAATCTTAGGATTTTGTTTATGGTGACTTGCAGTATGTGGGTTTTGTGGTAAAAGTAGGGCATTTAATGGTAGGCAATATTCTAATCTTAGCAAAATAATATTACAGTTTGCTAGGACCTCCAAAAGTCATTCTCCATGGCCTACTGATCTGTGGCATAGCTTGAGTTTATGCCACCTGGGGCTGTCTTTGAGTTTGCTGCCCTTCACAAAATCATGGTTGAATGGGGAGCCCCCATACACAGCCCTCTCCCCTGCAGCTATTCCAATGTCCTATTATTTGGATATTTTGCCCCGTTTACCATAAACATTGTAATGTGTGTACTGCTTTACTTCTACGATGATTACTTGAATTTCATTTATGACTTTTATTTTATATTTTATAGCACAACCACTAATAGACGTCTGCTAAACAAAGCAATACAGTCACACTATGAAAATAGACTTAGCATTAAAACTTCTCTGCTCTTGAAACTCATATTCATTGAAACAGCATTGAAACCCATATTCAAAGAAAATGCACCTGGCCAGTGGCAGATAAAGATTACCTTTGGGCTGTTTTCAAATCATAGGCCCCTTGCACACGAAACATAACATGTGTTCTTTGATACACCTTCCTGATTGTATTAAATTGCATTCCTTGCATAATACAGCACCCTTGTTAGAGCTGGTTTCAAATTTATTGTTTTGAACCTTTTTCCAGTAAGCAATGAAACAAAATGCATGAACCGATAATGACAAAACTGTCCAATTCAGAACATTTCCATCATAAAAGTCTACTCAAACTTTTACAATCCACCAGTATCAGTAAATATGCACAATCTCTGCAGAAGTAAAAGTCAACTAAATAATTCCACATTAAAGAGATCTGTATCTAATGAAGAGGTTGCGACTAGCAAACAACTTAATATTTCATTGTTTCATCCACAAATAAAGAACCTGTAGCCTTTGAGGAATAAAGTGCCTATGTTACATGAAAAAAAATGATAAGCTAGTAATACTACAATAGGGAATAGATGTCAAACTGATAACAGGTTCATAGTTACTGGGTATCTCCACCAAAGAGGACATTCTCAGGACTGGAGCATCCACCCCCTTTTTAAGTACAACACAGTACAGTATCAGCAATCCACCCACATACCGTGGGAGTAGAACCCACAGCCTTCTGCAACAAAAGGCAAGCATTCTACCTGTTGTGCTACTAAAACACAAACAGACTTGGTATAAGCAGCAATAAACTTCTCTCTGCCTGAAGAACTATGCAGCATAGGAAATCTGGAAAAAGCCAAAATTTAATGGGGGGGGGGCAAAAGCCCAAAACCAGAGAGAAGTTTTAAACATTGCGTGAATAATCTTAGAAAAGTTGCTAGAATAAAATGTTTTGTGTTACCATGCATTTTCTGAAAGATAAGAAGACTGAAACGTAAATGGCTGTCATAAATTCAGTTCTCCCTGATTTGCCAGAAAACCCCAACTTTTAAGAGGAACAGACCAAAACAGTGCAGTTGCGAACTAGTTAACTCCTTGAGTCACAAGTGGTAGTGGTATGGGTAGAGAATTTAGGCTCTTGCTCCTTGTACCTAAGGTACAGGGTTTGAGTCTGAGTAACTCTAACCAGCAGTTATTCCTAACTGGAGCTTTTTCTCACACACACCCATTAAGTGCATAAATAAGTAAAAGAAGCTGCTGTTTGAGTACATAAATAATAAATAGAACCTTGTCTCACATGCAGTTTCTCCTGCCTGCAGCCACTGTTAAGTAAAAGAGACACACAAACAAATTTCTCCTGCCTGCAGCTAAGTACATAAATAAGTAAAGGAAGCTTCCATTTGACATATTTTTTACCTGGAGGGTGGAGGAGGACTGAAGCTGAGCCAGGGAAGAAAGATGAGTGCCTGGACACAGACTGGTCTGCAGAAGATGACATCATCACTCATGCCCTGCACGTGATGACATCAGGAGTAAAAAAAAATTTAAAAAAAAACAGGAAAGGGGCCACGTAAGAATTTGTGGCACCCCAATATTTTGCCCTCAAAATCAGTAATTACAGAGGAATTCGGCACTGTTGAGAGGTATGATCATATCCAGGTCTGAGGATGTTATAGCACCACTGTATTCGACTCTCGTCAGACCACTAATAGAGTAAAATGCTCCCTTTTTCATGTACCTCACCATAACCTGCAGCAGCTGGAGAGACCACAGAGGTTTCTCACCAAGAAAATATAGGGCCTTCAAGCCATGCCATGATGTACATGGACAGATTGAAAGCCCTATCACTGTACTCTGCATCATATAGATTGCTGAGAAGTTTTTGATGTCTGGCCTAAAGGGCAGTCTCTGACCTTGCCCTGATGTAAATGCTGCACATCGGTAATTCTAATGGCACCAGAGTCACTCACTCTAGGGATCTTAAACTAGCTTGTGACATTAACAGAACATGCTTGAGAGACAGATATATCTCCCAGAGACTGCCACTCCTCTGGTATATACTTCCAAATCATGTGAATCAGTGGTCCTCACTGACCCTATTCAACCATAACCTAGACAAATTGATGGGAGACTGCAAATTCACCCTGGGTGTGGCACCCATGTCCCTCATGGACAGGAGTAGTTGATGTTGACCATAGACACATTCTCTGAATTACATCCACCTAATAAGGACAATTGGGGCTACTTGTGATGAACTTTGCTAGGCTTGTAAGGGTTGTTGGGCCACTAGCCTAGTAGACTCCTATGAAACTATGAACCTATGTCAACAGGGGCAAATAACTACAGCTGTTATAGAAAGAGCATGTAATGCAATGGCAGCAATGGCTATCAGTACTTTAGCTCACATCCCAGACTGTAATATCCTCTTGTAGCCATACTGTACATTCACACCTCAATATATCATATATCAATGACAGCAACATTGACATGTCAATTGATGATAGGGTCATAAGACACTATGAGGCTGATGGTCAACATCACATGAAATCATATCCATTATTATAACATGAAAGTAAAAATGCCTATATATATATATATATATATATATATATATATATATATATATATATATATATATATATATATATATTATGGAAGATGGTAATACTATTGTACATATGTGCATATTTCTTGGATTGCATTACATTCTGCCAGTGTCCATATAGGACATGTGCATCAAACCATGAGCGAATTAGTAATCACACATGCACCAGTCTGGGGATGGCTTGCATAGGCTCATGGAAGGACTCTGCTTCATGATGTGTGTATGCATATTTGACATGAGGACATCCTTCACTCTTCTGCAGGAAGGATGTCATGTGGCCAGAGGACAAAGGAAGATGCATGGGGTTACGTGAAATGCACCCCAACTGGTAGTGAAATGAAGAGCTATTCCAAAGATCACACAATGACTATGATGTACCAGCAATCAAACATGCAGCAGTACACTGTGCCTGATAGGAACATTATTCCTGTGTAGGCATAGAATATGAATGCCATGCAATGTCATAGTAGCAACACCACATATGTCTATAACATTGTCACATTGAAGTTTATGGAGTATTATAGCATCATTGTATGCTGAGGAGCGCATGTTGTGAGCACTGTAGGGCATGGATGTGGAGTCACATCCCTGTGTAAAATTGTCTTATAAGTTATAGTTGTATGTATAGACATACAAGTAGCCTGCTGTCAGATTAGAACAACTATATGTGTAGTTAAAGTAGATTGCAAACACAGTAGTTAATGTTTTTATACCACAGCTACAGTCCACATACTCTCCACCACACAAAAAAGCCAGTGAAATTCCAGATAATTTAATAAATGTGACTTGTAGTTTATTAAATTGTTTATCTGGAATTTCACTGGCTTTTTCTCGTGTGGTGGACAGAAGTTAATGTTACTGCCACAGCATAGGTTTGTCTTTAATACTGTCAGGGTACATGTTACACAGGATGACATAATCATTGTAGGCTACAACAAGATGTTTGGAGGAGTATTGGACATATCTTTGGACTTCCATATTGTTCTAAAATTACCTATTTACAGAGCACGGTACTTAACACAAGTGTCAGGGCACAATTACAGCTTTTATAGTGTTGGAGAAATCAGCAGAATTTGGTGAAAGGAAGATGGTAATAGCAATATCCCACAATCTGGTGTAAAATGCTCTCTCTAATGTCAAGCAAATGCAAAAACACACACACACACACACACACACACACAAGTTGACTTCAGTGAGAACAGAACTCTTACTTATCTAAGTGCACCAACTAAAGACCTCAGTAGCTAATGTAAGTGCCACAGCACAAGTCTGACTTGGATAGTGTTAGACAACACTTTATAAGTTATGAAATCAGCAGTGTCTGGTGAGGAAGAGATGACAATAGCAATGTCTCACATGTTCTCTTTAATGTCAAGCAAGTGCTCAAACTCACACATGCCAGTTGACCACAGTGAGAACAGAACCCCTACCTATCTAGGTACACAGACTCAGTATTTAACACAAGTGCCACAGCACAAACCTGACTTTTACAAGACTGCAGGACAATTTACGCTGGATGGCATAATCATTGGATGTTTGAGAGAAGATGTTGGGAGGCCTGAATGAAATGGATCTGTAGGCATATACAACTGACAAAATATTGGTACTCCATGGGATTGTAGTGATGACACTAGGATACACAGTTATGGTTTTCTCACTAGACCAGCAGACACATACCAGTTGACTGCAGTCAGATTAGCACCCGTACCTAACTAAGCACACAGATTAAAGAACTTCATAATTAACACAAGTGCCACAGCAGAAGTCTGTTTTTTATGAGTTTGCAATACAGTTTGCAGTAGATGTTTGTGAGAAGATGTTGGGAGCCCTGAATGAAATGGATAGCTAGCCATTTACAACTGTCAAGATATTAAAGATCTGCATGTTTCCAAATTTATGAATGCATAAAGTGTAGCATTTGCTGTTATGTTTCCAATGTGCCTATGTACCCTAAATAGACATCTTTGCAAACTATATGCCAACAGCTGTCCACATTACTACAAGTACTGGAAAATCGAATGTGTATTACCAGTATAAAGATATCCATGGCATATAATAAAGCATTTTTATTTATTTTTGTAGTATAGTTGATATATTTGGGAAAAAGTACTGAGGCACCAAGTTTCCAGTACATGGCTACATTGTAAATATGTGTTATTTCCTTAAAAAGTGCCTTCCCTTTGTTTTGTTTTTTTTTACATGTATTTCATGGGATGAAGACTAAATGGACAGTAAATATAAGTAGTGCATGCTATTGTGCAGCTTCCATAGCGCACTGCCGAGCAGTAGATTTGTGCAGTTGCTGGAAAAGTGTTTCACATGTGAGATGCACAGTTCTATTGGTTTCCTTACCCCCATACAAACATGTTAAGTGAAGAAGTACGGCAGTCAGCCATGTGTATAGTACTGAGTGTAAGGAACACAGCTACTGCATAGCTGACTCTGGCAGCAGGTGTAAATGCACTGATGAATTACTTTTCTAGCCCAGATGATATAAGGTTTGAATTCAGATATATCTAATAGTTTAAATATTAAATTATACTGCAATGAAATAATTCTTTATTTGATATTCACTGCGTGTTACCTTAGAGCAGTGTGTTTAAGCATCATTGCGAGAAGGTAACCACACTGATGAAAAGCCATTCACCATCACTTGGCATTGATTTATTAAATGATTAGAATAATATACAGTTTTTAACAAAGGCAGGGGAGTTTGGATATTAATGAACAGAAACTGAGAAATTTGTGCTGCTCACTGACATTTAAAAACCTTGATACTGACATTTAAAAATCTTGATACAATTACTTCCACACTTTGTAAGTGTTTCCTGACTGACAAAATAAGAAAAAGGCCTCTGAGGCATAAGAACAAAGCTGCAAGGGAATTCTGTTAAGCTGCTACAAATTTATTCAATGTTTTTTGTTTGATATAGAGTTCAAACTTCTTTAGACTGTCTAAAGAAGTTTGAACTCGGTATCAAACAAAAAGCATTGAATAAATTTGTAGCAGCCTAACAGAATTCACTTGCAGCTTCATTCTTAAGCCTTGGAGGCCTTTTTCTTATTTTGTAGTAGTTTCAGTGTTTTTTCTTTGCACTGTTTCCTGACTGACACACCCAGTGCAGGCAAGGGAATTTGAATTGTTGTGTATTCCTTCTCCCTCCCACTAACCATTCATAGTTGCAATCCATTAGCAACAAACACTGAAGTAGAGCCTATACTATGTTTATATCTGCTACAGAAAGTCAAAAGTTTGGGATTCAGCAATTCTAATGAGTTCACACCTCATTAGCATCTTCACTGTGCTCAGAGGCATGAGTCTATACCATCTACACCATAATAACATATCTGTGTAGCTAGGGAACTTGAAGTTGAGTGAACTTGTGTATTTGCAGAACACAGAGGATTGGCATTCCTTTAGATTTATCTGCACAAAAGGCTTCTGATGTTGCAAAACTTTGCTTGTATTTTTTCAGGTACATGCTAGATCGGTTCACATGTTACAAAGAAATCTGCTTTATATATATATATATATATATATATATATATATATATATATATATATACATTAGGGGATTAAACTGTTACCTGTGTGCACTTCTTATACTTCACTCTTGGCATAGGCATTTTTGCCATTCATTGACTTTCACAGATAGACAGCTTTATTAACTGTCATTACAAGTATTATTGTTAAAACTGGTTATCTTACAGTCTTTTCTGCCTTCATAGGTTCACAGATTAATACTCAGATAATTGCCTTTGTAGACCATTTTAAGCCTAACCACTTACCTCATGTGAGAATCAAACCCTGCACCTTGTGTCTGTAAGGTAAACACCTTAAAAATTATGCCAACCTCTTCTTCCATTACAGTATAAAGTACTGTATTGTCAATGACACAGGGGTGTAATGCTTCTAAGATGGCCCATAGACACCACCAGAGGAGTACTGAGCACAGTAGGAGGTGCCTACCAATCATATACAATTTACTTTTGAGCTGTACATGTATGCACATTTTGTGAAAATTGTGTGGGAAGCATTCATAACAGGTGAATTATGTGTTATTCCTTGGATTCTACAAACTGTACTTTTCTTGTTTTTTAGGTGGTTGGGGGAGCCAAGTACTATTGGTGTGTTTCCATATCACCAGTTGGGTTTCAAGAGTTTTGTTCTTGCAATTGTGCAGTCATCCTGGTATTTCCATGTGTGTACGGAGAAAATTGTAGGTAATTAATGGCATGTTGTTGCATAGCATTCAAAAATTGATGTAAGATCCTGGATGGTGATGCCTGTGATATCCCCAACATATGCCCTATTGGCCTCTGAATGATTCCTGTAGCTAAAACTGCAAGTGCTACACACATCTTAGACTCCATAGGTATTGGTTCCCCTTGGTTTGCCCTTCCTCTCAGTTGTGGATGACAGAGGTTGCCGAGCTCCTATTATGTGTCTCTTTTCACCCGGTAGCACTCTACAATTTCCACACCATCCAGACCATGGTAAGTTACTTTATACTCTTTTCCTTTTTAGCTGAGGTCTATTTGCAGCAGCAGCAACATAGACTTGTGCTTGCTGCACATACAGATGTATAACAGCAACTGCAGCCACTAACAGTGTTTCTATGTAGAGTACCTCCTGTGGCTGTATTCCAATAAGCTTTGGAATTCTCAGGGACTACCTACACTGAGTCTACATGATTACTTTATAGCCTGAATTGGTTGATTAATATACAGTTCAGCTGCTCATGCTGTAATTTGCATGCCACAATATTTACCATGTTTGTGCAACTCTACAGGCCATCTACAGCTGCTTACTGAATACAAAATGGTGTGCTGTTGTGTATGCATCATACCACAATGTGAACACAGTCTTAGTGGACAGTGTAGGCTTTATTGAATCTGCATCAATGTCTGGTAAACTACAACACAGACATAATGATAACTTTAAAGTGCTTTCAATAACTGCGAATAGTATTAAAATCTAAGTAGAAGAATATGCATCCTAAATTGGTGTAGTAAGCGTGATGTTGATGTAATAATATTAGAAGATTTAATATGTTTGACACAAGAAGACATATTACAAACAAAGAAACTTTGAGGAGGAAATACAGTATGGAACCTTGGAAAGGAACTGTGTTCAGATGTTGAGGCCGGAAGGCACAAATGGCAAGGCATGGCGGCACAGATGGATTCAGTAGAAAGTTAGTGAAAATACTGAACATAACATTAACAATGATGGCCAGATGGCATAATCAGGTATGTTAATTATAGCATTGTATACCTTTGATACAAGTAATGAAAGGGAACATTTATTTCACAAAATTTTGGATTATGTAGTAATTAACATGAATATAATATTAACAGGACATTTAATTGTGATTTGAGAGGAAAATAGAAAAAGAGAGAAAATGGTATTAAGAAAATGTCTGAAGTTATGAAATGTGGCAATTTTAAAGATTTGGAATAATAATTTGTGGACATATGGTCAAGGTATATATATGACACAGAAATAGATCATTTTATTATATCACAACATTTAAATATAGCTAAGGGAGACACTTGTAACAAGCATTTCAGATCACTCAGCCATATGAATAGAAATACAAGAATATAAGGAGTATATTAGCTTATAAGGAGTAAAAAGAATTAATGAGAAATTATAGCATGAAAATAAAAAAAAATAAGAACATATTTATGGAAAGATCACACATTTCCACTAGAGTGTGTTATAAAAACTATGGGAACCATTTGGAACAAAAGGCTACATGAAATATGTTTAATGGTAAATGGAGACCATCAGTCATTTTACAAAAAATTAGATGGTAATTGTAGAAAAAGGAGTAGGCTCCAAATAAGATAATGAAGGTTTAACATAATAATAAAAGCAAGGTATCTATGACTGTATGACAATAATGGAAAGGAATGAAAATTTGTACACCGTATAGATTTGTAAAAATGTAAATATGTAAGTTTGTAAATCATATTGTACATAATGTTTTTTTTTTTTTATATAAAGAACCTGTATTCTTTTCAGTAAGTGCTATGGGATCTTTTACATCCATATACCTGAGGTACCAATAACTCATGCAGGTATGGCCTAGGTTTAATGTCTCATTCAACATTTCCCAGATGGTATTCCGATTATACCCTTTAGTAAATTATTTCTAGAGATGAGATGTTGCTCCACAAAATTTTCACTGCATTGGGCATTAATGTTCTCTTCAACAACATTAATGATATTTAAATAGCCACTGTGCACATGAATGTGCAATGGGCAACTTTTTAAAGATTTTTTATTCTCTTTAATCACATTCTAGCTACAAGGATACTATCATTTCTAATGCTGGGAATGTTGCATAAGACTACATAGAAGAAGACTGACCAATGCGAAATACATGCATGCTTTGCTATAACTGACATGGTATTTTGGAATAATGTTGATTACATTGCATTGATAAAAGGTTTGCATCACAGCTACACCAGTAACAGTCATATTTACTGTATGTGTTCCAGTATTTCAGTGACAAACATCAGACAAGTCATTTTGATGAATGACCAAATATCCACAGCAAGTATCTGACTGTGCATCTTGGACCTGCTATTACATTACATTATGTTGTGGCATTTATACAGTTTCAAGCAGTGTACTAATTAGTAATTCATGACAAAGATGATGTGCAAGACATGCCCATGATATACCATTATATACCGAGTGGCAGATAAATATTGGGCACAGGTAGATACATGTCTTGTTCCTAGGCAATGCAAGACATTTTGACCCGGCATTGAGAGAGCCTTGGTTAGATCATAACTTATGGATCCACAGATGGTGACACGTGCACAGATGTTGAGGTTGGGAGGCACAAATGACAAGCCCTGGAGACACAGATAGATTCACTGTACTGAATGTCCTGATAAATATTTAGTACCCTTCACCATTGTGCCTATAGTAAACTACTGCATATTAATATAAACACCCAATCATGCACTTCACAAACAGCAACACAAGCTGTATGCAGCAAAGTTCAGCTTCACAGAAGTTACTTAGGTCTGGAGTACATTGTAAGATTTTTCAGTGTCATCTCAGTGATATATGCATGTTTTCTGTATGACATGATTCACAGTGACAACATCCTCTACAGCTGCAGTAATGGACATATACCAGATAACAGGGTGCTTTTATACACCTAAACACCAGTCAGTATTTCATGTATAATTAACAGCCCATACAGGCAATACTGTAAGGAAACACATCATGAAATGTGTCATTATCCAAATAGCCATCTTTGAATTTCAAATTCAGAAGCTATAAAGACAGGAATTCTGTAAGCTATCAATATATTTTCTAAGCAAAAATGTGCATTTATGCATGTATTTACATATTTATTGTAGTTTGATAGTTGGGTCACTAAGCTGGTCAGCATGTTCTGGTCTGAGGGAGGAAGGAGACAAGGTCCTTTGTTGGCCAAAGTCTATGTTATTGACAGCTGTTGAGTAAAGCACCCTGTGAAGGGGCACTGTCCCATATATGGGTATCCATAATGAAGACCTTCTGGTGGCCAGCTGTATGCTCCATGATATGGAATAGTGTTAAACAAAAAGGCCTTATCTGTAATGCAGAGAAATGGGCAGAATGCATACACTGGTGATGGTAAGATGACACTTACTCTCCATGCACTTGGCAGATAAATCAGGAATATTTTTTGCTGACCTAGATTTTTTTGTGCATTAAAACATGGGTGGGGAATCACAAATTCATACCTGGCATGACTCCTATGTCCTTTACGGACAGGTGCAATCTGTATAGTACTCAAGGCATAGACTCAAACTCATGCCATCCTCCTGTCCCTAGGGGCATCCTCATGCCATCCTCCTGACCTGGGTAAAATCAGGTTATATTGCCTAGGCTTCTAAAGGGCTCTTGAGCCATTAGCCTAGTAATCTCCTATTAACTTATGTAACTAGGAACCTATGAACCTATCTGTAATAAAATTAGTTCAATTATACAAGCTCTGAAGGAGACACAGCCAAGAGTGCAAATGAGCAGCTAATGTCAGCTCACTCGTCCCTGGAAGAGAAATTGGTGTTTCTGCTGGCAACTGGGCCATACCTTAGTAGAGGCTGGGCATGTTTCCTCATTGATTTCATGCTGCTATTGTGATGGTAGCATCGGAATCATGACTGATCTGGTATTGATCTGGTGTCAATGTTGGTGATGCCTGTGAAATCATACTTGAGCCACTCAGTTAGGAATTCCCCCACATCTCAACAAAAAAAAATCTCTACTCCTGCCACATTTATGAAACTTGCCTCCTCTCTCTCTCTTTCTCTCACCTCTCCTAAAAGGGGAATGTCAGTCTTAGAGGAAGTAGGTCTCACTGGTATTTTATCCCTGAAGAGAGAAGGCCCACCTGGAGGGTAATAGCAGGATTATGCCACATCCTTACCCAGGTAGATATGGAAGAGGGAAAGTCTGGAATTCTTAAAGGTGATAGACAATGTTCCTTCTCTCTCTGGAGAGGAAGGGGACTCTTGCAGCATCACATCTAACTCCCCCGTAATAAGGGCAGTGAGAGGGCTGAAGAGATTTTAAAGTTATGGGCAGACATGAGTGGTGAAACTTTATACATACATACATACATATATATATATATATATATATATATATATATATATTCACTTTATATCCTCAAAATACTGTTATCGAAATTCATAATACCTTATGGGTAACTATAAAAAGTAAATATGCTTAGCAACCATATATTGTATAGTCCATCTAATAACTGGTAGATAACTCTGTGTCATTTAGATTTAGATTATTGTCTTTAAAGTGCAATGCATTTCTATTATACTGCATCCATACTGGCATGAAATGCTGTCCTTCAATCTCAAATGCATAATATGAGTACAGTGCTTTTATTGCTTAGTACAAAATATATACGATAGTTAATGGATCCTTCCTTACATCTCCTGCTCTACACTTGCTTTTTATACAAGTTTCAGACTTCTTTATACCAGTGCTTCAGCTTTGCTGGCCCGTTGAACTTGTAAACTCCCGCATCCATTTTATTCCTTAATGGAACACTGTAGCTTATTTTAACCCTTTTTGTTCTTGGCTCTTTTTCCACAAACTCTTATTCATTTCTGCCTATAACTAGATTTTCTGCATTTGCTGCTTTCTCAGTAGTTATCCATCTCTGCTAGCCTAATAAATCTAGTGACTATATCAGAAGATATTTAGCTGTTTATTTATTCACTAAGCAAAGTGCTTAATTTTCACTTAATGATAACAGTGCTTTTAATGTTGCTGCCAATATTACTATAATCCAAACTACTCATAAAAATGTAATTTTTTAAAGATTTTTTTATATCAATTTGATGAGTTTAACTTTCCCTGCTTCTCTCCCTTGCGCATCTGCCTCTTCCCTTCTTGGACACCATAGGGTGTGCTGGATAATTATTAACAGACTCATTTTAGTGGATCATTAAGCATAAATTCTTCCTGGAGATTTATTAAATGAATTTTAGCATTGCATTTTAATGACTCCTTTGAAATTGTACATGCTGTCTGATTAGCGTCCTGCTAAGATCTTTACTAGGAATTCCCAGGTGCTGTCTTCCACCCCTACTAAAATAACTACACCTAAACCTCCCTTGCATTACCACTACTTTGATTTTACATTAATAGCCAGTGTCAGGCATGAAATAAAACAATAACAAAAAAAAGTTTCCTGATGATGTTGTCATTTAACCTTTTTGTTTATTATACAACTGCCATTTAGCTCCCTTAACCTGGAAAACACCCTTTTCTTAGCAAGGTAAACAATCTTCTTTTACACACTGCACATATGTAGTTGTACTACTGGTGTATGAAGGATGCAGCCATGCCTGCAATTGTACATAAAATCTATGTAATTCTTTTTTTTTTTTTTGAATGGATGAAATTTAAAGAGGAATTGCAATGGGGCACTGTGCATATTTTGTTTCATTTGCCTTTCTCAAGCCTACACAATGTTTTTATTTTATTGTTGGACCATATTTTAAATATATTATGCCTAAATGTTGCATTTATTAAGGATGATTACTGTAACTTAAGGTGTTTACCTCACAGACATAAGGTACAGGGTTTGATTGTTATCTTTTGGGTTGGAAAATATGGCTAAGCTTGACATGGCTCACAAGGGCAGAAAGCCTAGCACTAACCTATGAACTTAGACCAATGAATCTCATCTGGCCCTATGAGTTTGTATTTGCATGATTCTTGGTATGTCTGTGTATGTACCACAAGCTTCTGTCAGCCAGGTACCTTTTTTTTGGGGGGGGTGCTGTTTTTAAATACTAACTGCTGGAAACTGTGTATGTACATAGCTAACAATGACTTACTTTATTGTTGCTAACATTAAACTTATTTATGCATATTTTTAATAATCATATTTTAACATTTTCTTATAAAACAGTATATAAAAAAATGGATAAAGCCAAAATCATTCTAGAAAGGAAGGACAAATGGATCTCAAGGCAGAATATCAGCACTGCTATCAACATTCCAAGAAGCATATTTCAGACCCATTGACATGTATCACGGAAACTGTCATTGCAAAAACCCTAGATATTAACAATGCGTGACTGGGACTGGAAGTCCAAATTTCATACTGAAGGTGTGCTAACAGATTGCATCACTTACTGTAATAATCAGAAGTGTAATTACATAGGATAATAATATTTCAATGTTCAGGGCACCAAACTATATTTAGTTTAGATTATAACTGAGGAAAATGTACTAGTGACTTGAAGAAGCTATTGCAAGGATCACCATAAGGAAAGCAAAGACTTTATAAATGAATACACTATCTTATCTGTGAGATCTTCCATTTTCAGTCCAATGTTTAGCCACAAAATCTTCACCTAAGAAGAGATTAAGCATTTCCACAATATTGTCTTACATTTAAATATATGATATAGGGATGTCTAACAGAATGTTATATCATTCACAGTTATCATGCAGTATTTTATAATTTTTATGCTTTTTCCAACACAGATGATCAGTTTGATTGAACAAATTTTCATCACCAAACATATAAAGGGCATCAGCAGTTTTATTCAGAGCAGCTAATTTGTGAGGAGTCGGGTAAACATTATAGAATGACATGAATTGCTGATATATAGACCTTGAAAAGGGCAGGACTGCATATATATTATACAAAATTGTTTCTCAATGCAGGTAAACAGTCTTTTATTTTAGCAAAGACAGTCAATAATTCAAAGAATGGATTGTAGAGTAATACTGGGAATTTAATATTACATTATACAAAAAAGAAAGATAATGTTTCTTCTTGGAGTGCCCCTACCAAGAAAAAGTCTATTTGAACATGTTATTATCCAACCACAAAAGTAGAAAAATAATGCAAATGCAGTCTGTATGAAGCTCAACAATAGAATATCACTGTTGTGAGATTCATTAAGTGCAAGTGGTGTATTTATCTTCTGTCATTGCAAAGTCTACAGATCTGAGGAGCTCTTTGCTAATCT
Organism: Protopterus annectens; assembly: GCF_019279795.1. Lineage (NCBI taxonomy): Eukaryota > Metazoa > Chordata > Ceratodontiformes > Protopteridae > Protopterus > Protopterus annectens. Next base: position 1,768,797,153 of record NC_056735.1, on the reverse strand, counting down.
TAATGTCTGGTTCAACTGTAACAAGTTGAAAAAAATAGAACTTCCTTAAGTGGTCCTTTTTTCATTGAATTGTGGCCATCAAAAATTAATAATTTAACAGATGAAGGAAGTTTGGAGAAAGTATCTGAAGGGTAGATATCTAACTAAGATATTAAAATTGCTTATAACTGACCTAAGAACAAAATCGCAAACAGGCTACTGAAAGAACAAAAACTCAAGTGTCCTGATAAACAAAAGAGTTTCCCTGGGATTCAAAAAGTCTTACTATACTGTGGTAAGTCTGAATAATTCAGGGACTGCTTTTCTATTACAGTTTTCTATTAGTGCTGGCTGTAGCATAGAAAGTGGTCTAACTGGAGGAGCTGTTTGCAAATGTAGCAGTCTGGGGGAGAGACTAATGTTAATTAGCCATGGGTCATGAGCTCTTGCCTGAAAAGGGAGGAGGCTCCACATTAACTTGGCAGAGCAATTCAGAGAATCCATCAAGTTATTCTTCTGCAGGGAAGAAAATGTGTACATCGTCTTTTGACTGGTCTGGATCATGCCATGAAGTAAGTAAAGCAGAGCCGTGTGTGTGTGTGTGTGTGTGTGTGTGTGTGTGTGTGTGTGTGTGTGTGTGTGTGTGTGTGTGTGTGTGCATGCGTGCGTGTGTGTGTGTGTGTGTCTGTGTGTGTGTGTACTGTTGTGTGAGAGCAGAGAGAAGGTAGGTGTGTGTGTGTGTGTGTGTGTGTGTGTGTGTGTGTGTGTGTGTGTGTGTGTGTGTGTGTGTGTGTGTGTGTGTGTGTATGAGGAAAATGGTGCCTATGCAACTGTGATACATGAGCTGGTAGGGTGAACACTAGTGCAATGAGGTCTGGTAAAAATAACCACATAATAAAAATAATGATAATAATAATCACAAAACCTTCTTTAACTATGACAGAAATCTCAGGAATAACACCCCAGAACTGTACAGAGCTTACAGTAAAGGAGATCACATTCTCAGACCCAGAGGACATAGCCATTCTACAAGTAGACAAATTTACCCCCTGTTCCTTCTTATATTCCCAGATCACATAACTGCATCTACATTGCCAAAATCTCCCAAGAACAAGTTCTCAAAGTACTATCCAAGGCCAAGTACTCTACTTCTGTTTGGTCAGAGAAAACACCAGACTGGATACTGGTCAGTTTGAAGCATGACTTAATAGATCACCTACAGAGGTTATTCAACATCAGCCACCAAACAGGCTTCATACCAGATGAACGCAGAACAGCAACAGCCATCCTCTTGTAAAAAAGAGGGCATCCATATCATCAACAGAGCCTTTTTACCACTTTCTACATGGGGTTGGGGTGCCATGTCACTTGTCACCATCTCTCCCTGTTCAGTGTCACTCTCTTACCTTCTTTGATGCTCGTGCCTCACTGTCACAGGTCTTCTCTCACACATCCCATCCACCTGCTTGCTGGGTGCCCTTGTTTCCTCTTGCCTTCTTCCTGTCTGTCCCAAGTCTTCTTCACCAGATTGTCTTCTGCTTTCCTGCACATGTACCTGAACCACCGTAATCTGTTCTCTTTCACCATTTCTAAGACTGGAACTACTTTGGCTTCTGCTCTTATGTCCTTATTTCTTTGTCTGTCCCACAGCATGCATCCGACCACCCATCTCAGGTAATTATAGACCCATAAGCTTGTCTAGCAAAATCTGTAAGACAATGGAAAGGATCATTATGGAATTAATAAATAAGGACATGGGTAACTTACAAACTCTCAACCCAAGCCAGTTCAATTTTGTCAAGGGCAAATCCAACCTAGTTAACCAGGTTGACTTCTTTGAGAAGGTTACTGAAACAATGGATGAGGGTAAATGAGTACACACCACATATCTAGATCTCACAAAGGCATTTGACACCATCCCTCACTCAAGTAATATAGATAAACTCTCCTAGCTAAATGTGAATCCCCTAAGCAACTCACTGGATAGCAAATTGTCTCATGAAGAGATCCCAGAAAAGTTAGGGTGAATCATTATATCTCCTCCAAAAAGGCCTGTCACTAGCAATGCACAAAGGGTTCACCATTGGTCCACTCCTCTTTGACATTTACTTCTTGGAAGTCAAAGCAAATGTTAAGGATTTATGGCCGGCCAGTTTGCAGACTACTATAAACTTGGTGCCATCATAAAAATCCCAGAAGATACCAAAATCTGCCAAGAGGGTATTTTCCATATAGCTGGTGCCATGGACTAAAACTAAATGTATAATCATATAATTTGGCAAGTATGATTTCCCTTGTAACTATCACATTGACAACACACCCCTGAAGGTTGATCCTGTAGTTAGGGATCTGAGAACCGATGTCAACAAGAACTGTCCTTTGATCACCAAGTATCCACTCTTACAAGGAAGTATTTTTTCATCTCACAGCTTATATCTAAAGGTATTGTGTCCAGGTCCAGACCAGTCATTGAATATAATACCCCATTCAGTATGGACCGGTACAAATGCTTGTCACAATGCTTTCGCAGTAAAAAAATTGAGGTCCTGAATCACAAAAAATATACAGCCTTGTACCTCTTTTCAGTGTTATACAGGTACTAAGAGGTGACCTCAGCGTGATGTATAGAGCATTGACAGACTCTGTCCTGCCAGACACATTACACATTTGTAAGTCCAAAGGTAAAATAAATGCACTCTCAAGTTATCTCAATCTCCTTTGCAGCATAAATAGAACATATCAGAGGGAGAGGTATGTATCCCAGAGAATATCTCTTGTATAGAACCATACTCCACTCCACATAAAGCAAAGCACCTGTCTCACTCTAGTCAAACATGATTTTGTAGAATGGATGGGAAACCACAAATTCCTCCCTGGATAAGCCTCATGTCCCTCGTGGATAGGGGCAAAAGGTAAAAGTCCCAACCCATCCTTGTTCTCTCTACATCTGGGTTATATGTATTCATAGTATAAGGGATAAAAACTACCAACAGAATATAAGGATAGGCTTCTTAAACTTCTCACAGATCAGTAGCCTAGTAACTACCTATGGACCTATGAAACTACCTATACCAGGTGTATAAAGACTTAAATACACATTCAGCATTCATTAAAGATGAAAATGTGTCTGAGTTATATTTCAAATGGACCTTTGTATCTAAATGTGAAATACATTCCTCCAAGATGGATATTTGTTCTAATATGGATCTTTTTATATATGATGCTTTGCTAATTAGAAAATCTCATATCATAGATTTAAGGGCAACTCATTTAATATTGAATGTAACTGAAAGGTCTTCATCTGGCATGGAAAAATGACCAACCTAATGATACAGCTTGGTCCCCAACCTCCTCATTCTGCAATAAGTGCAAATTCAGTCTCTATTTTTTTTTTTGTCCTGGATTCAATGTTAGAATATACAAGAAGTGTAACTGCAAACACTCCTTAATAACTGTAGCACTGCACAACACTCATTGTGTTTAACTCTGTATGCCCCCAAATCTTAGAAGGTTTTAGATGGCACCTTGGTCCTCCCTGAACAACACATTGATCATGAGACATTAGGCATCATATTAGAATATTGTTATTATTAATAAAGTGCACCTCAAACAAATGTTTATATCTATGTCTGTATTTATTTTACTGATGAGTGTCTACCATTACTATTTTTCTAACACTCACTGCTTGCACAGGCCCCTCTGACATGATAATGCTAGACTCCATTTTTTTGCTTTATTAATGTAAATATGTAAAATATTTCATATTTTCATAGCCTTTTGCAAACACCTTCAACAACTCAAACTTGCTGTACTCTGCAGGGTTGTTCACTTTGGAAGAATACTACATTCTGTCAAACTAAAGATGGCTCTGAAGATAAGGCATGGCCTACCATTCATTGGATGTTAGGCTCACTACGTTACAATATTGTTAATATCAACATGGCCTCCGATTCATAAGATATTCATCTTACTATGTTAAAATATCATTAATATCAATAACTCTCATCTCTATCACTTACATCTCCATGATACTCTTACCCAACTACTTTGTTCACTATCCCACAAGTATATATCACTCTCTTGTGCAACATAATATTCCTGCAATATTAGCCTTAATAATAAAATACTATTTAAACTAATAACTTGTATGCTCACAAGTATATATATTGCTCCCTTGTGTAACATAACATTCCTGCAATTAGCCTTAATAGTAAAATACTGTTAAAACTAATAACTTGTATCTCAGACAAAGTCTTATGTAGTGTCTTCTAGTTACCTGCTATGTTTTTCTGTCATTTGTTTCTCCATAATCACTGTTTGTATACTCCCCTACATATGATGCTAATACACTTCATTTTTGATTTACTAAAGGAAATTTGGAAATATTTCACATGTTCATAACTTTCTGCAAACAGCCTTCAATAATTCCAGTTCCAGACATCCCACAATAATTATTTATTACCTCCCAGATTATATGAACCTACAGAAGACAGTTTGTTCTCTAATGCAGGACCTACCATTCATGCAGTAATATCAGTATTACAATATTGTTAATATTAATAACTCACACCTAGAACATAGAACATTGTTAATATTAATAACTCACACCTAAAACAAGCAGTTATGGTTCTTGATATGTTTTCCTTACTCAAATTTTTATACTGTCATGTTTTGTCTAACAGACACTGTTTGTACATTCCTCCTTAACACTATTACACTGGGTGTTTGCATTTTTAATAAAATTATAGAAATATTTCATGATGTCAATAACCTTCCACCAACACTTTTCAATTACTCATGCCTTGCACATTCCACAGTGATGGTTTCACAGTCCTGATATACCACACCATGTAAACTTCTACATACTTCCTTGTTTCCAATGCTGATAGGACCATTCTTGAGATAGTAATATTAATATGCAGATAGTGCTAATATTTGTAACTGCAGGAAAAAAAAAGCAAAGCTTTGCTGCTCAGGATCTGTGCCCATTATTCACCTCTTTTTATTGCCATTTTTCTACAGTTTTTACAGCTTGGATGTGCTAAATCAGTCAAACTTGGACATGATTTGCATAAACATTTGAAATGTCAGGACCCACTAGAGCAAGTCCCAAAACATGAAGACTCAATGGTAAAAAACAGACTTATATACAGAAAGTCCTAAATTGCCATTTCCCTGTGTATCACTTTTCTTTGAGGTATGGCCATTTTAGAGTTATTATATATAAGTTTGGGGGGGGGGGCTTTAAAGATGACGGATGTTTGAGATGCACTCTTCTCCTAGATTTTCAATCTCTTTTTCTGTTAGTCGGCACTTGGCATTACGAGTGCCAACATTTCAATAAGGAGCTATTTCAATCTCTACTGCGATAGTTACTATTTATGACAGTGTGCACGTTGCTATAATTCATAAGTGCAGGAATAAAATAGCTGTATAGATACGTGCATCTCACCAACCTCCATTTTCTGGGTATGGTAACCCTTGAAGGGTACCGGTAAGAAGAAGAGCTTGCTGAGAACAGTGGGGGGTAACAGCTCCCCTACAGCACAGAAAGGCAGTATTCATTATAGCCATGTGCTTCACTGGTCACCAGCAGTAAGTCAAAGACTAATTCCACTGTGGGAGTGATCGACTAGCCCAGAGCAATGCATTTTAGCATACTGCAACCCCACCATCACCATCACCACAACAAATAAAGATATTTAAGATAAAATGCATACGCATAACACTCACTGTTAATACAATTGTAATAGCTAAGGAGGGTATTTGAAATTCCAAAGTACAGAACTGCGAACATCCGCAGCTATGAATCTCTTGATTTTGGGCAAGTGTCTAAGACCATATTATGATGTAATAGTTCCACCCCAAAATCATTATAATAAAATTGTCTCTCTTAGATCTAATTTCCAGTGAAGAAAGGGTTTCTTTCAAAGAAGTGAACATTTTCTCCAAGTGACTCAATTCAGGTAGTATTTTGTTATGGCAGGCTTGTAAATGTGAAACTGTTATTCAGTACTCTGCAGTGGATTTTTAATGTCAGCAGTGCTTGTATTGCAAACTTTTTTGATGTTAGTCATGATCAGCTGATATGAGGTTTTGTGGGAATAACCAGAGTTAATAGTTTTGTTCTCAGGTGCATGAGGCTTGAAGTTCTAGATTGCAAAAACGTTCTTCATTAATGATTAAATTACTCTCCCCTTTCACATCTAGTATTATTTTTGAGGTCTGTGTGATGAAACTTTGTTTTTACTGTTTTTCTTCCATTGGGTAAAAAAGGAGATGTTGTAATGACTTTTTAACTCTCTTCTTAACCGTCATCTGAGGCATTCACTTCAGGTGTCATCTTGAAGTAAAGCTGTTATCTCAACCAAGAAATTTCTCATCAAATTAATGCTTTGCAGTGTGTAACTTGTGTATGTATCATAGTATAGCATGTCATCTTTAATTAATTAATTAATTAATTAATTAATTAATTAATTAATTAATTTCCAACTTCACTAACCCCCATGAACATGTGTAGTTATAAACCAACTCAAAATCACATTTGTAAGTGCTGTAGCCGTTTTCCTTCAGGATGCACTTTAAATGTTACCCTGAGCCAGTCAGGTGCTAAAATATGCATTTCCTTAGCACAGCGGTTCTAGACTGTGAGTTGTACAGAGTGGAAAATATTCAGGCATGACTGCTCACTTTAACACTGCCTTCCCAATTCTAAGCTTACTCACTCATCATGTATAACTGTTTCCTGTGTTAGTCTTTTTAAGTAATCATTTCTCTAAACCTGCTAAACATAGACAGACTCACTTCAGCTACCTAACTTCTTATTACTTGAGTCAGTGCATTTGTTTCTTCTCTTTCCTTTGATACTCTGCATCCTTCTTAATTAATCAAATACCAAATGACCCAATATTCTACTTTTTTTCCCTCAGGACCATACCCGCCTGTCCAGCCATCCTTGAGCTATTGATTATCATAGTATTAGTAGTAGTTTTTGTTCTCCTCCTGTCTTTCCATACTTGCACTTCATTTTCGTTTGTAATATATTTTATGTCCACCAGTGACCTCATTTGGTGTAGCATTGCAATTAAACAAAAAATACTTCAAATGAGTTGTTTAGGAATCCTTTCTTTACTCAGGTTTCATCCTCTTATTATTCCCACTATTATTATTATTATTATTATTATTATTATTATTATTATTATTTCACTCACTTTCTGTCACCTCTGACGCCCAGCACTCACACCATGCACCTCTAGATTTCTGTGTACAACATATTTTGCTGACTCCTTTCTGTTCCATATCTTGCCTGTTATGATCCTCTGTGTTGTTTCCTCTCTTGCTTCCCTGGCCCGGTACTAAATGGCTGCCTTCTTCTCATACCTCTTAACCTGTTAGAGCAAGAAATCTGGACAAAGTCATATAGAAAAAAGGGGGACAAAGGCCCAAAAATAGGGACACATTTTAAATATTGCTCTTACAAACTTAGAAAGTTGATAGAATAATAGGCTTTCCATTAGCATGAATTTTCTGAACAGTATGAAGTCTGAAACTCAAATGTCTGTCATTATTTTCTAACTCAAATGTTTAATGATTTGCCTCTAAGTTGCTATAAAACCACAATTTTATGAAAAATGGACCAAAAATATGAGGCAAAAATCTGGATAGTCTGCAAAAATCTGTACAGTTGAGAGGCATGCTTCTTGTTTAGCTTTCCAAGCTCTCGCCACCCCTTTCCCTCTTCTGATTCGTCTTCTCTTGTTTCACGCCGCACCCTGCTGTCTGTCCCTCTTCTGATTCTTCTTCTCTTGTTTCACTCCACCCCCTGCTGTCTGTCTGGCCTTTCGTAGCCTGGCCATCTCCAAACAGTGCCACTGACTTGTATTTTTCCCTCAGTTTTTGCACTTTGAACCATCCACTGTGGATGTTTTCACTCTTATCTCCCCACTGACATATTTCCTTCAATTATCATCCCGCTCCCCTGGTTTTCATCTCCATTTATTTCACACTTCTGGTCCATTAATGTCCACACTTCAGTGTCTTCTAAAGTCTTCATTATCTATATTGCTCTTACCTTACTATTATCCCTTAACTCGCATGTCGCACTATATCACTAATGTAACTTAGGACTTTTCCTTCTTTTTTATCCCTCATTCCAGATTGATATTTCCAATAATAAATGCCACCATATTCAACCATTCCCATTCCAATTCCCAATACCTGTGCTTTACAGAAAGGAAAACGGATGTATTTTTCGACCAACAGAATGCCTGTAGTTTTATTCGATGGGACTAAGTATATGCTCTGGCCTACTCTCCACATCAATCCATGTTTTTACTACCAGAAAGTAACCATTCGACAGACTCATAATTCAGAAAGTTTATGCAAGAGTATTAGAAATAAATACTTACTCACTGAAGATTGACTTGGAAAGCATAAGCTATACATTATTATTTTAGAATCCTTATAGCTTCATAGGTTCATACACCATACAACCCAAATGTTACCGACAAATTTGATTTATATAGGAGATGATATACTGACTACCTATATCCATCAGAGTCATAGGTGCCAGACCAGAGGTGAATTAATTATTACCCATCCATTGGTCCAAACTGTGCTTAAATGGAGTTAAGAAGAAATACTGCTTCACATGGATGTGGAGTCTGTTCCAGAGAACAGGAATTCTCTGAGAAACATATCTGTCTCTTCAACATATCATATTTATGAAACAAGCAAAATTTAGGTCTTTTGATCTAATAGTTTTGATGCTGTTTGTTTTGCAGATGTGCAAAAGGTTCATCAAAACAGGGTGCAGGGATGTCTTGTATGCCAGGTAAAGATCACTTCTCAGTAGTCTGTATGATACAGAGCAAAGAAGCAGGCCTTTGATGTGATCAGCATAGGACATTTTGTTTACTCCCTATGTTCTTTTTGTAAGGAACCTTTGTGGACATTCAAGTTAATTCCTGTGTCTGGTCAGGTACATACCAAAGGGGACATTATACTCTATGATGGTTCTGACGAGGGCTGAGTACAGAAGTACAATGACCTCTCTGGACCTAGATGCCATGCTCTCACTTATTAATTGAGCAACATAGAAGGAATTTCTATCTTAGACTGGGTTCACAGATGCTTGACTTGTAAATCAACTTTTAAGGGTGTTTTATTGATGACCCAGTTACCAAGGGTGGATGACTGTCCTTAAGTCATGGCTTTGTAGCCAAGTGTTTGTCTGTGTTAAACCATCATGAAGGGTATTCTCATCTTGGAGGGATTCAATGACTGCACCTACTTTGCAATCATCTGTGAACTTGGTCAGTCAGAGGCCTTTCACATTGAAGTTGACCTCTGACAAATAGATGCAAAAGAGGTGCGGGCCCTGCACAGAGCCCTGAGGGACTCCACTGTTGACTGGCCTCTTTGTAGAGGTGGTCTCACTGATCCTAATCTCTTGGGTCCTATCCATGAGCCATCAAGCTACCCAGCATGTTATAAAGGGATTAATGCCTAGTTCCATAAGTTCGTGCCTGAGTGGGATATTGTATTTAATACCTTAGCCAGATCTAGCTGGGCAGTATGCACAACTTTACCCTCATCCAGTGCCTTAGGGACCTTTTCAAAGAAGTCCACCAGCTTCAGGAAGCATTACCTTCCTTTGACAAAACCAAACTGGAAAGGATCCAGTGTCAGAAGACCTTAATGATATCTTCCATGCTAATCCTGACATAAAAACATATGGTTCTCACATACGACTGTTAGTCAGTTCCAGAACTTCCAAAATCAGACTTCTGGGAAATACATGGCATGGTGCTGGACTTTTGCTTGTTTTCAAGAACTTCCATGTTACCCTTTTCACTTCTGACTCCTTCTCTTTTAACACTCAGTCTAGGGATAACAGTTTGAGTACTTTCACAATGGTCATAAAATGCTGAGTGCCAAAAAAAATCGATATCCCTTATCTCTACTTCTTTGCAATGCAGACCCTTGCAGCTGTCACTGTCCACAAATACAAACGCCTCTTTCTTTTCCTCTGGGGTTAATCTAAAGCAGCTGACTAAAATGCATTCTAGCCTTTGGCCTCCCTTGTTAAAATTCAGATGGTCCCATATTGTATAATTTTAAGAGAGTTAACCATTCCGTCAGAGAAACACATTCTTCTAGACTGGGCCATCCACATCTATTCTGATGAATTCCTTAGTGCAGTTGCTTTTCTATTTTCTCTCTGTCTTAGCAACTACATCCCCATGTTCATCACACACACTCAGCCAGCAAGCTAAAACTTCTGTAATCACAAAAATATTTAGAACTTTCACTGAAAATGATAAGCTTCCCTTATTTTATGAGCTCTTACAAACTAATTGGACTTTTTTAACATGATTCTGCCATGCATTTAGACGATCAATACTTCATAAACATCTTACTGCTGCTTCTGGCAGTTGGCACAGATGTTTAATGCTGTGAGATATAGTTCTTGTGGTACAGGATTTGAAGCTCACAGCCCTTGTTTGCCTACTGTATGACCTTATGCAAGTCACTTAACCAAACAATGCTTTTGTGCAACTGAGAATTTGGGATAGGCACCTTAATTGTCCCCTGGACTGCAAGCTTAGTATGAACCTATGAACATTTTTCTATATGCACAAGAAAGGTGCATGTTGGACCCTTTTGATGCCTATCTCACAAATCACATACTCTCATAGCCAATCTGCGACTGACAAAGCATACTTGGAATGTCCAAATGGTCCATTTCACTTGACTACTTTTCTTGTATTAAAATAAGACATTAATGCAATAAGCAGCTAGGACACTAAATCTAGATACTATCAAAAGAAACAGTCCAAGATCTGTGGGAGTTTCAGAACAAAGTAACTTTTTCTGGATATTGTATCCACAAAGCATACACCAGTCTATCTTATAGTACATGTCTGAATGGCCAAACCATAGTAGTACTCGTTTTCTACATTTTCAATCCTTTCCTACCTCATACAGCCTCCTTCTCATTCTTCTGTTATCACCCCACATGCCATCCCTGCTTTTTCTTTAAAAGGACAGCCAGGTAATCTTTATCCATGTTTTTAGAAAAGCTACCCTCTCATGGACACCATTGTTTCAGAGTTGCAACTCTTTCTTTTCTTCCCCTAACTCTTTTCATACTTGATGCTTTAACTTCCCCCCATGGTTTTCCTGACTTGTACAAATATCAGAATTAGATATTTCCATGAGTTAGGGTGCACCTCTGATGTCCTTAGGTGTGAGCTATTTTACTATTCTCCTCCCTCCACAAAAACCAGTTGTATCTCTCAGTTTTTGAAACACCAATATGAATGTCCTCTATGATGATCAATGGAAATTAAACTTTGGAACAGTAGTATCCCAATGGTGGTCTCATTAACCAATTACTTATCAGACATATATGCTAAAGCAAACTGACATAAATCATATATCATGACCTAATCAAAAGGAATATTACTGCATCCCACAGTTCTTTTCTTTGAACATTAAAAATTTGTCTAACCTCTTCACCAAAGCATGGTTTGGTAGTTATGTCTTAAGTCCAGTCCTTCTATTTCTTTGTAAACTAAACCCCTTTCTTTCTGTACCATATCCACTGTGCTCCACAGTTCCTTGGAGCCCTATTGTTTGCCTCTTCTGGTTTCTCCTTTTATTCATCAAGACTTGCTATCACCTTCATTTATATCATCAGATATATTCTGATGGCCCTGGACTTTTCATGTCTGATCACCCCACTGATACTACTGACATGCACATTTCATCTGATGCTGATGTCACCTTTTAACTTATAAAGATGAAGCTATACACCAGCAACCCTAAGCTCATTGCCATGCTCTCAGGCACTGTAGCCAGATTAAGACTGGTTCTTCCATCACATCACCACCACAAGCACCTCTGGATATTCTTTACTTCAGCGCTGCATATTATCAAAGCTTTATCCTTCTTGAAATATCCAGAACTTAGCCTACCCATGTTCTTACATCTCATTACAACATTATTTTTTTTTAAATCTAAATTACTTCTCGGATAAAGGTACTGTGTGCAGACTCCAGACTATGTTCTCTCTGTGTCAGTTATGTTCCATTTAGGTGCAATTAAACTGTTAAGAGAATATATCTCTTAATATCTGAATCAGATTTAGATGCATTCATCACTATTCTGCTTTTGAAGTGGATAAAGCAGGAGAGTGAGCTGTTGTGGATTCAATTGACTATAATTATGAGATGTGTAAATTATTACAGGACACTGATAAATACATGTAGATGTCTCTCAATGAAATTAATGTTTGTTATAGAAAACTCTACCTGTACCTGCAAGATTGTTTGTACCAATCACTTTGAAGGAGAATTTTATAAATGATTAAAAGGGGTGGCCATGGGGGCTATTCGTGGCCCTATTAATACCAATTTACGCATATGGATTCGGGAGAAAAGCTATATATTTGGATCAAAACTTGCATCCAGTTAAAATTTTTATGTCCAGTTTTGAACAATATGTGCATCATGTGGAAAGACTGATGTTTTACTGAATAAGTTTATGAACTATATAAATGGTTCTAAAGATTTACATATCAACGCACTCAGGAGAGTGTTAATTTTTTAGATGTGATACTTTTGAAATTAAATTCTGGCTTCTAATCCAACATACTTAAGAAACTAAATTTTTAAATGCATACTTACATTATAATAATTGCCACCCTGTGATATATAAAAAAGCTTGTCAAAAGACTGGTTGGTAAAAGCGGAAAGAATGGTTTCAGATAGAGAAAATTTCTTATAGAAAGAGGTAAATTACTAAATATGTTTTTCAATGTGGGTATCCACACAACATGATCAATGAAATAAATGAAGAGGTTACTAATTATGAGGGGTGGCAAATATACTCCACTATTAGTTAAGGGATTAATAATGACTGATATTAAAACTACAAAGAAAATATCCACGAAAGGTATGGATTTTGTGGTTTATGTTAGTTTGCCGAAATGTGATTTCAGTGAACACCTAAACATCTGCTGCACTTCAGGGAAAATCATTTCAGCGATTCACTGAATTTACCAAGGGTAAATAAATACTTGCCCTGTAGCACAATGGACCAATGTGTAAGTAAATTGAACCCACCCAAGTAGGGGGCTTTGCCCCCCACACCCCCATTTACTATATATGCCTACAACGAGATCGTACTACAGTGGAGAAAAGGGCAAAGTTGAGTAGTAGGCCAACTACTTCTTTGCCCTTGGTAAATTCAGTGAATCACTGAAACAATTTTCGTTGAAGTACAGTCGATTTTTAGATATCTGCTGAAATTGCATTTCAACAAACTAATATAGACCAAGATTTTGAGACACCCTTGGCAATTCAGTATAATGCGAACAGTTGTGAGATTACAGACATAATTAGGATGAATTAGGTGGCTAGAGTCATTAATACCTACACTAAATGTATCTGTCTGTATTCTAGAACATCCCTACCACATTAGTTCTGCTTTCTAGTTATTTTGAAAGATTACACTAAGTGTACATGTAGTCTATACTTTGTGGTAGCCTTCATGAATTCCCCTTGATATTTAATGCTGCAAGAAAATCAGTAGAACTAAAATTAGGAGAAGGCATGAGTTATGCTTGTGTTGTCTGTTCACGGAGAATGGTGTACACTTAGTGTATGCATTAATGAATCTCAGGGAGAATATATTCAGTTACTATGAGGAAATAAATGAATTGTTTGGCAATGCCTCACTATTTGTTTATAAGAAAGGCAGCAACTTTAAAAATACATTTGAGAAAGTGAATAATAGGAGGGCAGATAGTACTGTCAAGAAGAATAGGGGTACTAGAAAGCCAGATGAATGCAAACAACGTTTTTATATACTCAAAAAAGAAGTAAATAAGTTATTGCTATCAGTAATGCATGTTATCCTACTCTGTGTTTACAGGATGGTCAATGTAAAACAAAGGATGCTGTTTACATAAGTGTGTGTTCAGTCTGTAACTCGTGTCATATTGGTAGGAGTAGGACCGAAAGACAATAACATAAAACAATTTATGAACATTACTATGATACTAATATTTAAACTAGGAAAGAGACCATAGCTGTGTCTCGTGTGTCACACAGAAAATGGAACAGGTCAATTAATGTCAATTATCTGTGAAATTAGGGTGGAGCTAGGAACTAAACCTTCTATTTATGGGATAAAATAAAACATTTCAAAGCTTTATTGGAAAAGCTCACCCAGACTCTGCCACAACTTGCTATGAAAGAAAGGCTACTTTGCTTTTGTTCTTGTATTTTGTATTACTTTATTAACTTCTTCTGTTTTGTATATTGTGATTTGTTTTCTTTACAATGTGTTCTACTTGTATTCTGCTTTCAATTACATATTTAAATTAGGAAAGAGATCACAGCTGTGTCTCTTGTGAGTCAAATAGAAATTAAGTTTTTCCCCACACTCTCTTCCTGGCGCTATTGTGTTTTAAACTCAACTGTCTTTCTAGCAGCCTGCCCCTAATGTTAATTTGACCACATATCTCCCTCCATGTCCCCTTTCATTGGCCATAGTGAGTAAGCGCAAAATTATCATTTTTTGAAATCGCTCCCTTTCAACTCTTTACACTTATTGGCCATCCCTCTGTATTCCATAGAATCAGAATGCAAAGTGTCAATCCTCTTCCAATCTATCTTGCTGTTTTAAAATTTGTGGATCCCAAATTAGATATCTAAAGCTTGGGTACCCTCTCTTTCAGGTCTAGCAGCTTAGTGCACACTGCAGTTCTTAGGATATTAACCCATTTTTCCATCTTACATTTAAAATATGCGACATCTACTACAAGGCCACCAATTACTGGAAAGCACCCATTCTGCCTCTCAGTAATCATCTTGGGATTAGTACTTCTGTTTTGTTCCTGATGAGAGAAGGAGAACAGAGACATTATTTCCTGGAGACTGACGATCACTGGAAAGCCTAATAACTGCTTCATAGGCTTTAGCGTGGAATTTTTGCTTATATTTTTCTCCTGGTGAGAGAGGGAACAGAGGTTATTGATTTCTGACTGTTTCTTGTTGGGCAGTGAGTGTCTATGCTTGATGTTCCTAAGTGGTCCGGTTGTTATTCAAAGCATCTACCTGGAAAAGCCTACAACAAGCCTACAGACCCATGCATCATCTGGGACAAGACTGTGGATCACCAAACAGGCTGTGGCTTGCTTCTCATCTTGGAATTGTTGCTAATGCTTTGCTGATGTTGACAGAAGAAACCAAGGAGCATTGTATCCCAGCAGAGTGAAGCTGTGGTGAGACAAGCACTAGCAGTAGCAAGGCAGTAGCCATTCATGCAACTCCCCTCTATTCATCATTCTTGACAAGCTAATTATTTGTTTTCAGTAAGTACTGCTTGATTTGTTTCTAACTTCAGAATACCTGTCTAAATAACTCATCCATAAATCATTGTGGTCTAGTTATTAGTTTCCCCCTCAAGTGTTTGACATTGCACTGTATAGACACAAACATATTGAGTGACATTTTTACTGAAAAAGCAAGACTGAAAGTTCACCAATACCTAGTTGGATGCAAGACAACTAGTTTGCAGTGACAATCACTGCCCCCAGTGTTGCAAACTGGATACCCCTGACATTACTTTGCATTTTCACTCCAACTGCCTAATCAATGAAAAAGGGTCTGTTGCCATAGATAGGAACTATCCCATTATCTCTGTTATTAGCTTGGTGGATATGGGCATCCTAAGGCAATATGAAAATTTCCTCATGTTTACTGACAACAAGGTAATTCTCAAACAAACTGATATGGTATGTGAGAGGTGTATTTACTCAATGTCACTGGAGGCAAAGCTCTCACAAAAAATACTCTTAATGTCAATAAGGTTATCAGTAGTACACACGCTGCACCCGTCACGTACAATACAAAGCAGGCATATGCACCCACATATATTGAGGCACTTAAATATAACTTTCCTAAACCACAAAGAACCCCTCGATGAAGTACACATAGCAAACATCCTCAGAAGCCCCAAATGTACTCTTTCAAAACAAAGCCACTTCAACACACACAGCCACATCTCATGGAGCCTCTTCTTCTAAGCCAATAAGGCAAGCCACCATACAATCCAACATTCTGGTCATTGGAAAGTCCATTGTGAGACATACTGATGTCCCTCTCAACAAGATGAGTAAGAAGAAAGTCACAGTCAGTTGCTTATCAAGGGCTAGGATCCTCCACATTATGCACAGACTCAGGAAATTGGGCCACAAGTACCAGTATGACTCCGTCATAGACCATGTGGGTGTAAATAACCTAAAATGTATCTCCCTAGACTATATGCAGAGAGACATCATGGAGCTCTTGGAATATGTGTCCCAGGCTGGTATAAGCCTAACATTGAGCAGCATTACCTTCTCCAAGGATGATGCCACAATACAAACAAAAGATGACTGACTTTCATAATTGGCTTAGTTTCTGGTGTTTCTGGGGTGCAATCAGCATGGAAGGAGATGGTCAACAAACCATCTTGCTTTGCCAGAGATGGTCTGCACCTCTCCTTTCTTGGCTTTTAAATATTAGCTAAAATATTGTCTTCCCCCATAGCGCCTTTTTTAGGTAATGCCAAACTGAAAGTACTTTGACATAGGAAATCAACACCAAGAAAATCTAAAGGTATTATTGCTCAATGCTAGGAGTCTAAACAAAAAACTCCACTCCCTAGAAGCTCTTTTCACCCTAGAGAATGCTGACATCTGTGCAGTAACTGAGACACAGTTTAAAGCTGTGGGGAGCACACCAACAGTGCAAGGTTATAATGCCTTCCACACATTTAGAACAGCTACTACATAGACAGGGACTAATGGTGGAGGTGTCTCAATTTACATCAAATATAAATATAGCTCAAGGCTGGTCAAATAGAACAATGCACTAGACCCTCTCCATGTTCAAATCATCACAGGCAAAAACAAATATCACTTCCTTACAAGCTATAGGTCCTCTTCTTCTTCTTCTTCATCTTCATCTTCTTTCGGCTTTTCTCGGTTAGGGTCCGCCACAGCAAATCACTTGTCCGCTCATGATTGGCAGTGGAGTTTTACGGTGTTGAGTTGCTAGCCCAGCACCCAACCTTCCACAGAAGGCACATACACACACACACACTCATCCTAGGGCCAATTTTAGAGTGTCCAATCCACCTACAACATGTCTTTGGGATGTGGGAGGAAACCGGAGCACCCGGAGGAAACCCATGCGACCACAGGGAGGACATGTAGACTCCACACAGAAGGCACCCCAGCCAAGAATCGAACCGGAGAACCTCTTGCTGTGAAGCAAGCTAAAGGTCCCCTTCTATGAAACAGAAAACCCATACCATTAATTTAAACTTATTGGAAACACTCACCATCCAACCCAATACCATATTCATGGGTGACATTAATTACCTCATTATTAACTGGGAGTCCTATATGACACCAAATTTACAGGCACAGAGATTCCTGGATTTCTTAAACACAAAGTCCCTCAACCAGATTGTAAATACACCAACCAGGGGTGCAACCATACTGGATTTGGTCCACACTAATATTGGAGAGTATAATGTCTTCCCTGGTAAGATCAAACCACAAAATGGTCTACTTTAAAGTAAAAGTAAAACCTGGACCCCCCCCCCCAGCTATCCCTGAAATATTCAAGAACTACTATAAGGCTAACCCTGCTATTAAGTAATAATCTGGCAACATTTCAAGCCCCTATAAAACCTGAGAACACTGCTGCCTATGCAGAAATGTTCATAGAACCCTATATAAGCATGCTAATGGCTGCATAGAGCCAGCTGTACTCATCATGAAGAAGTACAGAACTAACTCAAAAAACAAGCCACCCTGGTGGAATCACAACACCAGTCGGCTGTATAACAGAAATGAGAAAATTATGGCAAAAATTAGGAGGTTCAGCACCCGGTAGGATAAAAGCACTCTCATCAAACTAAACAAGCAACTCAGAGGACAAATAAAGTCTACTAAAGACAAATCTGAGGTTAATTTGGCCTTCTAGGCCAAGGACAACCACATTACATTATTTAGCTATGTCCGCAACCTCAAAGGCAATACGCAATTCTGTTCAGAGGTGATTGTAAATGGAGCCGCCTATACTGATTCAGTACATAGAGCAAACCTACTGACTAACAAATTCAGCTCTATATTTACCCTCTCTCCCCTTCAACCTTCCCTCAGGAAATACTAATATAACTCCCCCTGCTATCACCATGGAACAGATCCTTAATGATCTCTCTAAGGCCAAGAACACTGCATCAATGAGCCCAAACAATATCCCAGGATGCCTGCTAAATAGCATGAAACATAAACTATCAGGCTCTCTGGAATTGCTATTTAAAAGTATCTTCCAAACAGGATTTATACCTCATGAACAGAGAACAGCAACAGTCATACCTCTGCACAAAGGTGGTCCATGTACAGACCCTGGAAACTACAGACTCATAAGTCTCACTAGTCTCATATGCAAAGCCATGGTAAGAATTATCATGCAAATGATCAATAATGATATAGTAAACCTCCAGACACTGGACCTAACCCAATTTGATTTTATCAAGGGCAGGTTATTCTTACTCAGTCTGGTGGATTTCTTTGAGAAGATCACCAAATCAATAAATGAGGGCAAAATGGTTCACACTACCTACCTTTACCTGGCTAAGGCATTTGACACAATACTCTGCTTGGGAATTGTTGACAAACTCATGAGGTTAGTTACACACCCTTATGTCACCCAGTGGATAGCCAACTGGCTCACAGACAGTATCCCAGAGGTTAGAATTGGAGAGTCTACCACTACAAAGAGGCCAGTCACAAGTGGTCCTCAGGAATCGGTTCTGGGACTGCTCCTTTTTGGCATTTACTTCTCTGAAGTCAAGGCCAATGTCAATGGCTTCCAGCTGACTAAATTTGCATATGACTGCAAATTAGGAGCTGTCATTGAATCCCACTCTGGCACAGATGCTCTCCAGAAAGGGCTGACACAGACAAAGAACTGGTGTCAGAGCCATGGACTAAAACTAAATGCATAATAGTATCCTTTGGGAAGTCATCTACCTCTTGTAACTATCATATTGGCAATGCACCCTTTAAGTTGATCCAGTAGTCAGGGGCTTAGGGACACACATAGACAGTAGACTAACCTTTGACCATCATGTGGCTACAGCAGTGAGGAAATCATTCTGTGTTGCACAACTTATAAACAAAGGTATGATATCTTGGTCTAAGGAAGTCATTTTTCCACTGTATTCAGCATTCATTAGACCTATCATTGAGTACAATGCCCCCCTTTGGTATGTACCTTGCCAGCCATATCCAACAACTGGAACATCCACATTAGTTCCTTATTAAAAGAATATAGGGTGCAAAATAACATGTCTTATGCAGACTGCCTTAAGGCCCTATCCTTGTATTCTGTCTCCTACAAGTTGTTGAGGGGAGATCTAAGCATGGCATGCAGGGCATTGTCAGACCCCACCCTGCTGGACCTCCTGCATATCCACAAAACAAACAACACCAGAATTGCCAATTCTAAAAACTTAAACCTTGCCTGTGATATAAGTAGAACCTGGGGGACAGACGGGTATGTATCCATCTCTGGAACAAGCTCCACATCCATGTGAAGCAGAGCTCCTCCCTAACCCAGTTCAAGTGTAACTTGGACAACTGAATGGAGAAGAGGAAATGAATCCCTGGTTTGGCACCTATTTGTCTAATGGACATGGGCAGCCTGTAAATGATTAATCTCCCAGGCCCCCGCTTGTAAATGTTTAATTTCCCAAGCCCCTGCTTACACTTATCAGAGGTACAGAACTTGTCAAAGATTTGGCATGCATGGATAGGCTTAAAAAACCCTTGTGATCGTTAGTCTAGTAAACACCTCTGAACCTTTACAAATAATGCTTTGTATAGACACAGCTTAGTTTGTTCAGCACCCTCACAATTTTATTTTGGAATTTTAGAAAACAAGTACCTATTAATCCAAGAGATGGTAATTAGGAAACAAAAACAGAATTTAAAAAATTGTTATGGCAGCTTAGAATGAATGACACTTTACCATCATGGATTAATGATTATGTTTATATCAATTCTCTTTTAAATATGTGTGCTGCAAAGCTCTGATTTTTATGCATATGGAAATGTGCTCATGATTTTATGTTTTTATATATATATATATATATATATATATATATATATATATATATATATATACATTAATAACGCATTATTCAAAGCTTTTATATATGCTTTTAATAATTATATATTACGAGAAACATTAATCCTAAATAATAGGAAACAAGTTATTGGTTTACTAATTAATGTGCTTCTACCATGTGGATGATGTACATATTGCTTAACTACTGTTTAGGGCCATGTATTTGTTTTGATGAAGTCCACCAGCTTATTAGCCATAAGGATGAAAGCTCTTAACTTTAGATAATAAATTAGTTGGTTATTACATGTCGATCCCTGGTTTCAGATAAGTCCTTGGTTTATTGAAGTGCTTTTTAGCTAAACACACCAAACAAATAAAATCATATCTGGAACTATAAACAACAGCTTTAGTGAATATCAAGCACCAACATTTTTGCTTTTGAAAAGTACATTTTCAGACCAAGCTTATCCATCTAAGAGAGGACATGTCCAAGACTTGTGGACAACATGAGATCTGTTTTAGCTGTAATCTGTGTGGGTTTCTGAAAGAATTAATGTCATTGCGTAACAGTCACGGGGTGTATTATTGAAGCAAATGGGGAGTACCTTTATGAATACACAAACAGCAGTTGCACCATTGCTGAGCCTTTTGACACACCCTTATGAGTGATCATGTTTTATTTAATTTGGTTATTAACTGTATGATCGCATTCAATCATATTTACACTTTCTTACAAATCACCAAGTTGCATTTAGGGAATTGTAGTATTGTTGTTTGTGCAACACTACTGTATGCTATACTGTAGATTTTCTCCATTTCACACTGTGGTGTCAGTGTGCAAGTAGCATAAAAGTAAGGAAAGTGAGGGGGATTATGGGGGTTATTCCTTGCAAACAAAACTTCTGTATGCAAGTGGGTTTTAGGGAAGCTTTATTCTCAAATACTTTTGCTTGAGAAACTGGTTTATGAACAATAGTTTCTCAGCTATTTAATATGGAAACACTTTACAATACCCTTTTATGACTGATGGAGGGAAGATGTAATACTGGTCATTTAAAATACAGAAGGATCTTTTCTTACTCGAGGGAAGTTTGAATGAGCCCAGACCAGTGTTCCTCAAGCTGTTTACATTTTACATTCAGAAAGAAGCATGATATGGCCCCCTAAATCCAATGCATTGATAAAGTCAAGAAAGATAACCCCCCCCCCCATCAGATTTTCATTCTCTGTTGGTCTCGGTGAGGTGTCTGCTAGGCCTCTTCTGTACATACGTTGGACATTAAATAATGTAGGATGGGTATCTAGTTTTTCTTAATTTACCTACTGATGACTTGTCCTAAAATTCTAGAGAATAGAAATAGAAGAAACATTTTATGAGATTCCTCAGTTGTGTTGTAAGGCCTTTGTTTTGGTAAAGGTATGACTTTTCTCCAGTTTTGGGCATATGCCTTAAGGGAAAGCAAGAGATGCTAATTAAGTTGTGTAAGGGGAATGGCTATGATAGTGTTACATAACCTGATGAGTTTTTGGCAGACCCTATCAGATCTGTCCTGCCTGTAGTGAGCAACTTCTCAGAGCCATTTATTTACCTTACAGACAAACACCCTAGTGTAAACTAACTAAACAGGCTCACCGCTGTTGTCTCACTGTTGCAACTTTCTCACCTTCCAGTTTACCTTCACATAACAAAGGTGCATAACAAAGTTTTATTAAACTGACAAAGCAGCACTTGATGTTTTTTCACAACTTTAAAAGCTGTTAGATATTTATTGTCACATGAAAACCAAATGAGCAGCAGAGTTCGATGTTTATTCATCAAACAGATACTTTGCAATGGTTTACTGACTGTGCTTAGGTTCATAGGTTTATACTAGGCTATCTGCCCTAAGGCATTTATAAGCCTAGCCCAAAGTTATGTGGCTTACGCCACCCCTTATTTTAGAAATAATGTGCCCATTAGTTTGTTGTGCCTCTGTCCAGCAGTGACACAGAGATGATTCCCGGGGTAAACCTACTATCTCCCATCCACCGGTCAAGATTTCTCTTGAACAGAGCCAGCGAGGTGCTCTGCCTCACATGGACCGGGATTTTATTCCACAGCATGGGGAGTCTCTGGGTGATAAATCTATCCCTCCAGCACGTGCTGCTCCCGTTTGTGTGTTATTACTTACAAAGCTAAAATAACACTTAATGGACCTACATTTTTTTAGTGCATATGGTGGTATATGGAGCATGGCATGAACCCCAAAGAATTATGATCAGGTGTTTTTTGTTCATTATTGCTTATTATTTATTTTCAGCAATAGAGGCCAAGTTTTACTTCTTGACCTTCGTTTCACGATGCTCTATTGAGATTATTTTTTTTGAAATCCATGTCTCACTTATATTTTGTTTACAATCAGAAACTTTACCCTTATCCTCTGTATTTTTTCATTCATATGTCTGTGTTAATTAAATAATTACAACTGAATTACTGCTGCCATGATCAATATACTTTACCTGTCAGGCATTACTATTTTCTGAAGTTTATTCAGCTGCATATTCCAGCTTTGTTTTCTGTAGGCTTAGTCTTTGGGCTCATGCTTTGTTCATGTTTAGTCTCAGTTTATTTGTATTTTTATGACGTCAAAAAGTGAGTCAGTGAACTAGCCCAAAGGATGTTTTTTTCACACCAGGGGCAAATCAAAACTAAATATACATAGCACAACAGTATGCTTTAATCACTGTCATTGTATTAAGGTTCTCTGTCATCAATCTAAACAAGCATCCCTTGGGGCTAATTAAGTCTACCAAACCCAAATTCAGGTAAAAATAGCTTCCCAGACCACGAACAATCACAAGGTATTCTTCAGCTATGTCCACAACCTCAAAGGTAATAGACAGCAATGTGTTGAACTAATTGTAAATAGAGCCACCAATACTGAACTGGAAGATATAATAAATCTACTGGATAACAACTTTAGCTCAAATTTTACCCCCTTCTCCAACCCTAGGCAGCCTTCAGGAAATACTCTCAACAATAACCCCCCCCCAAAACTATCACTAGAGAACATGTCCTGAATGCACTCTTCAAGGCCAAGAATACTGCATCAATGGGATCCAATAGTATTCTAGGATACCTCCTTAATAGCATGAAACTTGACCTATCAAGACCCTTAGAATCACTATTGAACCATACCTTTCAGAGGACTCCAACTGTCATCACTATGCACAAATGCAGGCCATGTATGGATCTGGGTAGCTACAGACCCATAAGTCTGACTAGTCTGTTATATAGCACCATGGAAAAATTATCATGGAAATGATAAACAATGATATAAGAAATTTCATGCACTGGATCCAACCAGTTGGGTTTTGTCAAGGCCAGGTCATGCCTACTCAACCAGGTGGACATCTTTGAGGAGGTCACCAATCCAATGAGTGAGGGAAAAACAGTGCATACTGCCTACAGTGACCTGGGCAAACCATTCAACACAATACCCACTTCAAACATTGTAGACATGCTCACAAAATTAGGTATAAACTCCTATGTAACCCACTGAGTAGCCATCTGTTTCATAGATAGGGCCCAAGAAGTTAGGATAGGACAATCTACTTGGACAAAAAGGCCAGTCACTAATGGAGTCCCTCAAGGGTTCTTCCTGCTGTGACTGCTCTTTTTTGGTCAAGACCAACATCAAGAGCATTTGGCTGCCCATGTTTGCAGATGATTCCAAGCAAACTATGCATTCTCACAGAACCTTGAAAAGACAAAAATATCCTCCAAGAAGGCGGACACAGAGAAATAACAGGTACCAGAACCACAGTCTAATACTCAGTGCCAACAAATGAACAATATTATCCTTTGGGCAGACAACTACCTCTGGAAACTATCACATTGGTAATATAACCCAAAAAATAGACCAGAGGTCAGTGATTTGGGAATGCATGCAGACTGCAACCTGATCAGGCATATGCAACAGAGATTCCTCTAAAAAGAATAAAGAGTGTAAACAACATGTCCTAAATGGACCCCCTCTCAAATCCCTATTGCTGTACTAAGTCTGCAACAGACTGCTTAGAGGAGATCTATGCCTGGCCTGCAAAGCTTCCTCTGATCCCACTCTGATGGACTTGTTGCACATCTGAAAAGCAAACTGCATCAGAATTACTCAATCTAGGGACCTAAACATTGTCTGAAGCATAAATAGGACATGTTGACAAGACATGTGTATGTCTCGGAGACTACCCATTTTCTGGGACAGGCTTTCCATCCAAGTGAAGCAGAGTTCTTCCTTAACCCAATACAAGTGTAACTTGGACCAGTGGATGGGGAATCTGGAATTTACCCCTGGTTCATAGGTTCATAGGTTCATACTAGGCTATCTGCCCTAGGGCATTTATAAGCCCAGCCAGAGTTGTGTGGCTTTCATCACCCCTTAGGTTGAAGAATACTATACCCATTAGTTTGCCGTGCCTCTGTCCAGCAGTGATACAGAGATGATCCCCGGGGTAAACCTACGATCTCCCATCCACTGGTCAAGATTCCTCTTGAACAGAGCCAGCGAGGTGCTCTGTCTCACATGGACTGGGATTCTGTTCCACAGCATAGGGAGTCTCTGGGTGATGAATCTGTC
Source organism: Protopterus annectens (assembly GCF_019279795.1). Classification (NCBI taxonomy): domain Eukaryota; kingdom Metazoa; phylum Chordata; order Ceratodontiformes; family Protopteridae; genus Protopterus; species Protopterus annectens. The sequence goes on along the minus strand of NC_056735.1, from coordinate 1,768,772,357 downwards.
CCTCCAGCATGTCCTATTTATATCCGTGTTGAGGTTTAAGTCTCTTGCTCTTGTGGCTCTGGTGGATTTGGATTTTTTGAGGTGGAGCATGTCCATTAATTCCGGGTTGGACATGGCCTTGCATGTCAGGCACAGGTCACCTCTGAGCAGACGGTATGCGACTGAATAGAGCTGGAGTTTCTTCAGTCAGGCAGCATATGGCATATTTTTGAGCCCCTTTATCCTTTTGGTGAGGAACTTTTGGGGTCTTTCCAATTGCTGCAGGTGTCAGGTAAGATACATTGAATGGGGCATTGTACTCAATCATTGGTCTGATAAGTGAAGAGTAAAGGGAACAATGACCTCCCTTGATCTGGATGTGAATCCCTTCATAATCAGGTGGGCAATGTAGAAGGTCCTCCTAACCACTTTGGCAATGTGAGTGTCAAAAGAAAGGTTACTGTCAACTTGGGTCCCCAGGTCCCTGATAACCTCTTCTGTGCTTAATGGATTGCCACCTATGTGGTAACTTGGGGTTACCTTGTTTTTATCAAAGGGTATGACTATACATTTTTTGGCGTTTAGCTTAAGGCCATGGCTCTGGCACCAGTTATCCATTTCTATGAGTCCTCTCTGAAGGATATCTGTGTCTGATGGATTTTCAACTATGGCGCCCAGTTTGCAGACATCTGCAAACTTTGTCAGCCACAATCCTCCTATGTTTGCCTGCACTTCTGAAAAGTAGATGCCGAACAAGAGGGGGCCCAGGACTGAGCCCTGTGGGACACCGCTTGTGACCGGCTTGGAGTCTGACATGGCACCAGCAACTCTAACCCTGTGGGTTCTGTCCTTGAGCCATTTTGCAACCCATCTTGTGACATATGGGTTTACATTTAAGCTGGTGAGCTTTTCTATGATACTCGAGTGGGGTATTGTGTCGAAAGCTTTTGCAAGGTCAAGGTAGGCTGTGTGAACTGCCTTACCCTCATCAATGGCCTTGGTGACTGTTTCAAAAAAGTCAACCAAGTTCAAGAGGCATGATCTGCCCTTGACAAAGCCGAATTGTGTAGGATCCAATGTCTGTAGGTCCCCTATGTCTTTATTTATGAGTTCCATTATGATCCTCTCCATAGCTTTGCAGACCAGGCTTGTTAAGCTTATGGGGCGGTAATTACCAGGGTCCATAGAAGCACCACCTTTGTGGAGTGGGACCACAGTTGCCGTACGCCACTCTTTGGGTATGTATCCTGTGGTAAGGCTAAGATTAAACAGCAGCCTTATGTGTGGGTTTAGTTCCTCATTGAGTTCGTGTAGCACACAGCCGGGGACACCATCCGGTCCCATTGATGCTGTGTTTTTAGCTTTAGAGAGAGCAGCTCTCACCTGGGCATTTGAGATGATTGGGAGGCTACACTCTGCTGGGATAGATATTTCTCCTTTTGGGGGGGAGGGAGGGGAGAAATTTTCACTGAACCTGTCTGCTAGTATGTTTGCAATGTCTGTGGGTTCAGTGATTTTTGTATCATTTTGGACTAATTCTGAGCATATCTGGGAGTTTCCACCCAGATTTCTAACATAGCTAAAGAAGGCCTTATGATTGTCTTTTGAGTCCTTGGCGATTTTTCTCTCAAAGTTGGCCTTGGATGATTTTATGAGTGATCGTAGTTTTTTACTAGTATTGATCAGAGATGTCTTCCCTTTTAGGTATTTTGCTCTATCTTGTAGTAGCTTTCTCCTCTTGTTGTAAAGTTTGTTTATGGCTGGGGTCCACCAGATCGGGCGCTTGCCTTTGGTGGAAAGGGTCTTGATTTTATTTGGGATTGCTTGATCCATGCAATCCTGGAGGTGCTTGTAGAAAGCATTTGTAAGGGATTCAGCAGCGTGGGTTGTGGTTTCCAATGGCTCAGGGACCTTGAAGGATACCACACCAGTCTTAAGAAGTGTGAAGTTGGCTTTTGAGAAGTTCTTCACTGTGGTCTTTTGTTGGGGTGGGGCGGATGTGGATCTCCAGTGAGATTAGTTTATGGTCTGATCTCACCAATGAGGGATATACTTCGGTGTGGAGCATTTTGTCCCCATGTTTGTGATGATCAGGTCTAGTATATTTTCACCTCTTGTGGGAATGGTGACAAGTTGTTCCATAGCATTTGAGTTTATGAACTCCAGGAACCTTTGGGCTAGGGTATTGGGGCTTGAGTAATGTTCCCAGTCTATGTTTGGGTCGTTGAAGTCACCCAATATGATGGTGTTTGGAGAGACATTTATACTCTCCAGTGTCTTCAGGAAGGCTGTGTGGGGTTCCTGAGTTTGAGAGGGTGTCCTGTAACATGCTACAAACTGTAGAGCAGTTTTGCCTATGGTTAATTGTACCTGAATGGTCTCTGATGCTTCGTGAGTTGCCACCAGCCTGGAGGTGTGGGTATCCTTGATGAATATGGATACACCCCCTCCTTTTGTGGTATGGTCCAGGTTTTGGGGCCGGAACGCATGATATGAGGTAAAACCTGATAGTGCCGGGGTGCTCTCAGGAGCCTTGAACCAGGTTTCAGTCACAGCACAGACATCGATGTTCTCCATACTGAGGAGGGCTTTGAGGGCGTGCATCTTGAGATTTAGACTTCTAGCATTGAGCAGCATTACCCTTAGTTTTTTTCCATTATTGTTTTCTAGGGCGGTGGGTTTAGAATTTGAGCCTTGTCTAAAAAAGGCACTATGGGGTGGCAAGAGCCTTTGCCAATATCCGAAACCCAGGGTGACAGGTGCAAGCCGTCCCTTGAAGCAGCGTGGCTTGTCAAGCATGTCATTCCAGGCAGACAGACATTGGATCCCCTTAGAATGACACCAGAAATTAAGCCAATTATTAAAACTGATCATTTTGTCTCTGTATTGTGGCATCATTCTTGGTGAAGGTAGGATACTGCTCAGGGTCAGGGTCATACCAGCCTGGGCTACATAATCTGAGAGCTCCTTTATGTCTCTTTTCATGTAATCCAGGGAGGTACGTCTCAGGTCATTCACACCGGCATGGACAATGACTGAGTCATACTTGTACTTGCTGTGGAGTGACCTGAGTGCTTGTGTTATGTGGCGGATTCTAGCGCCTGACAGGCAGCTTACTGTGACCCTCTCCTTGTTCAGTCTGGTGAGTGGGACGTCAGTGTGTCTGACTATGGAGTCACCTATGACAAGTGTGACTGGCATTGTGTTTGGCCTTAAGGGCTGTGACTGATTTGCACACTGACTTTGTGATCTATGTGTTGCTTGTGTTATGTCATGAGGTGGCAGTTGTTTGGGTGTCTGCTTTGGAGGCCTCTGCTGTTTTGGTAGATTTTTGATCAGTGCCTCCGTGTATGTCTTTGTGTGTTTATGTGTTTCATTTGTAGTTGTGATAGTTCTATGTGAGACTGGGTTTATGGTGTGTGTAGTTACCTTCTCTTCCTGTCTGGTTTTGCCAGTCCTGAGTTGAGAGAGCTCAGCCTCCAGTTTGGCTATATAGTTACACCTCTCGCATGTATTTGTGTTTTGTGGGAGGAAGAGAGGGTTGTCTGTGTACATGAGGCAATTGTAATATTGCCTCAATATTCCCAGATTCACCAGCTGAGCAGGAGAGGATGCTAGCAACTGACCCTTTGACATGCTAGAAGAAATGAAAAAGTTTGCTGTGTAACTGAGTCAGAAAGGACCTATAGGGAAGTGGGTACTCAAGGGGGTTTTAAGCTAGTGAAGTACTTTGTATAATATAGAAGTGCTTTACCTGACTAAAAAATGCTTTAGGAACAAGTGCTGAGCTTTACAGATAGAGAATAGACTGTTTAGATTACAAGTAGAGCAGTTCCAAGGGAAAAAATGAACAGCAGACTTTGCGGAGCCAGAAATAGTTTAACCTTGTTTAACTGGCGCTGCCCGATGGTGCTCTAGTGGCAACTCCGCTCTAAATGCAGAAAAGGCAATAAGTCAGTAGTACAGGCTAGCACACTTTACTGGGCAGCCAAACAATTAAATTAAACAGCAAACAAACACTTTTCGACTTGAATTACACTCATTTCGACTAAAATGTACTTTTAAGTGCAGATAATAAAAAATGCAGTAAATAACTATAAAAACAGTTAAAGCTTGCTCTAGGTAAGCAGTAGAAGGTAAAACAAATATAAAAAACAGCAGGATACTTAATCAGGAAAGCAGTCGCTTTTTCAGTTCTCTTTAGCCAGGAAGACTCAACAGGACCACGTGGAGCTGTGCCTGAGCAGTATGGCTTCAAAAAAAGCCAGAGGCAGATTTTAACCAGGGAACTTCAATAGAGCTAGAAATGGTCCAAAATGACCAATTACTACAGCTTCTTGTGCTGAGGTCACTTCCCTCAAGGACAGGTAGGCTATTCAAGGCTCCCCACTCCCACTGGTGAGCTAAGAAACTTCCTTCTATCCAAGTAAGGCAATGGACAATACAGGAACTACAACACAGCCCAGGATACAGCAAGGCCTGTAAACTGGTCTAACTAGTTTAGGAGAGGCAGGAAAACAAGGAATATTTTTTTTTTTTGTTTTTAAATAGAAACACACAGAAATGCGGAAAAGGCAATAAGTCAGTAGTACAGGCTAGCACACTTGGGCAGCCAAACAATTAAATTAAACAGCAAACAAACACTTTTCGACTTGAATTAGACTAATTTCGACTAAAATGTACTTTTAAGTGCAGATAATAAAAAATGCAGTAAATAACTATGAAAACAGTTAAAGATTGCTCTAGGTAAGCAGTAGAAGGTAAAACAAATATAAAAAAACAGCAGGATACTTAATCAGGAAAGCAGTCACTTTTTTTCAGTTCTCTGTAGCCAGGAAGACTCAACAGGACCACGTGGAGCTGTGTCTGAGCAATATCCACTTATGTCTCTATTAGACAGAGGCAACCTGTAAATGCTTGACCACACATGCCCAAGCCTACATATACCCCTTAAAATAACCTCATGCTATCAAAACTTGTCAGATACATTTGGGAAAATGGCTAGTCTTAAAAAGGCCTCCTGAGATCATTAACATAGCAATCACCTATGAATCTATGAATCTATGAACCTAGAAAAAGCCAGCATTTGTCAAAGCTAAAAGCTTGTTTTAATATTAAGTACCTGATTTTGCATAACTTGTTATGTATTAAAACAAACCTTTGACAATGCCTAATAATGGTTTGTTCTAGAGCTTTAGTACAGCAAAAGTGGTTAAATCTTTGTTCTCCTGATTTTGAACTCATATGCAAATGCTCCCTCCATAACATCTGTAATCATGCAAAAATAAAGGATAGAATTCATTTTGACCTTAGTTTGCTATCTGTTTTCACAAACACAGTCCACCGTGCCTTCTTACAAATGCTTATAATTAATTGGCTATTATAGTAACAAACTGCTATTGTTTAGCAGTTGCTTATTATGCAGGAAAGCATTTTCTTATACACAAAATAACACCAACTTCTAGTGGTTTTCTATGAAAGCTTAAGCCGTGCAACAGTCCCTTATACAAGTCAGTTCAGTTTATAATATCGTTGAAAGAAAGCTGGAATAGTTATTGTCCCTTTCTCTAATTCTTTGTCCATCAAAAGATTTCTTGAAACAGAGGTGCAAAAATAAAAAAAAGTTAATGGCTCTGTAGAATTTTGAGGCAACCTCCCTACAACCCCACTACACCCCTAACCTTATTTAACAGCCACTGAGGTCAGACACAATCAGGGGATATTTGAAAATTAAATGAAATGATCAGTTACTGGAGATGGACTAAATGAAAAAAACAGATAATGACTAAAACTCTAAGAAAATGTTTCCAAACTAAAACAAACTGAAAAGCTACATTATTTTAGCCAATGTTTCTTTAAGCTTGTTGCAGTCTTTCTTTCTAAAGTCATCTAAGAAGTGAGTTTCATTTAGTTACTGCTACTATTTACTTTTATGTTATTCTCTTTTAACCATGTAGGCCTGAAAGTAGAGACAATGGCCTGGATGGAGAGATGAAATCAGTGCACAAAAAAGGAAAGGGAATTTTTGTTTTGAACTGAAATTATCCTTACGTCTTGGTGGGTACCTTCATGTGGTGGGCCAGTTGTTTACTAAATCCCACCAAGGCAAAGCTTATATATAGGCTGTCATATATATCTAAATATCTAAATATATATATATATATATATATATATATATATATATATATATATATATATATATATGGGTGCACATATTCCAGGATAAAAATGTGCCCATCCCTGACAAAGGCACTAGGGACAGGGCTGGCAGAAAGACTAGTGCAAAGTCCTCAAAAAATGAAAGAGACCTTACTGCTGTGGTAGGGCCTACTAGGCCCTGATCTAGTCGATTATTTAAGAGGCCCCACTGTGTCAATGAAAAAGAATAGCCCACAAAACAGAATTATATTTTGCTTCTTATATGTGACTAACTCAGCGTTCTCAAAAAGGAGTTACAATAGACAAGAAAATATTGAGTGAGTTGGAAAAGGAGGAAAATTATGAAGTATTACCAGAAAAAGAAAAAAGTCCACAGGTACCATCTTAACCATGTCAGTTTAGTGATTATAGTGTTCAAACATTTTTGTAATAGCACCTGTCTTGTTATGTTATGAAAAAAACTGCAGTGGTGGTGCTGTGGTAGTATTGTTGCCTCACAGCAAGACATTGTCCCGTTCGATTCTCAGCTAGAGCAGCTTCTGTGTGGCGACATGCATGAATGGGTGTTCCTTAGTTGAAGGTTGTGCGTTAGGCCCAGCAAGCCAGCACGTAAAAATCTACTGCCAATCATTAGCGGACCGGAGTTCCGCTGTGGCGACCCCTAATCGGGAAAAGCCGAAAGACACAAACAAACAAACCTGTCTTGTTATGAACACCACATTTGTAATAGCACCTGGTCTTGTTATCAACACCATGTCATCAGCACAAGTGGAACACTGTATTACCTATATTCATACCTGCCATTAAGATAGTAAATATGTACTTGCTCACAACGGATAGTTGTAGTAATCCTCAAGTATGTGGTTTCTAGTCTTCTTGTATAGCCTGCAGCCTACCTGTCACTTAACCAGTCATTTACATCTAAACACGTGTCTTGAAATTCCTAGATGCTCTGCTTCATTTATTAACCATTTGTGATTCATGTCAAACACACTGCAAAAATGTACATAAACAGTGACTACTTTCAAACTTTTAAACTGTTTTCAGCTGCACTTATCGTTCCATTATAAAAAACAAAAGTCTGATTACATGGGAGTCATGATCCTCCCTACTAGTATGCATGCTGGCTTATATTCACCAACTGCTATAAGATAATTCTTTAATTAAAGCATCCAGTATTAATCGTTCTGTTCCTCTCCCTATACAAGATGTTAGACAAATGGGTTTGTAATTTGTGTGACAACCGTGCCCTGACCCAGCAATCAAGGAGCCTCAATCCTCACCACTAACACCAGGGAGGTTGTCTCATAGTAGAGGAAGGGATAACTAATATACACAGTAAAGTACAACTTCCCTTAAGTGCTCACAGAGATCACAGTCAGTCTGGGGCTGGTTGCTCCTTTGCTCACCAGGTCCCCAATAAGACTCCTCACTGGCACAGCTATATGGTCCAGGTCTCAGCCTAACTGGGAAAGCTAAAACCTCCAGTATCCTCTCTGTCCAACCAGTGGTTCGTGTCCCTGCCAAGCAGCTGACACAACACACACACACTTTGAGATAAGTATTTATACAACTTCACAGACAGTCCTGGGAAAGGCTGACACAGATTCTTCAACTGTGCCCCTTTACCCAGACTTTACAGTACTAATTACTGCCACCACTCAGTTAATATATCAGCTACTAAAAGGCCCTTAAAAGGGTGTCCAATTATTACTGTGCAATATTATTATCCAATGGTAGTATGACTAACAGTAAAGGCTTACTTTAAAGTAGCCTACTACAATAACCTCTATAAATATGCAATGTACTCTAGAACTTATCTCTGCATAAAGCAGCCACAGGTAGAAGGTTTTAAAAAAAATTAATAATAAATAATTAAAACACAAGACAAAACTACTACACCCCAGAGATATCTAAGTGTTTAGAGATCACACAGAAACTTAAAATAATACAGTAGGACAGGTCTGATTTCAAAGAAAAATGCCTAATTAATCTTTACTAGCTTTAACTATTCCCACAAGAAATCACAGTGCTAAAACTTACATGTGAGCACAAGGCAGAATGCTGATAAGTTAGATGTCCAAAGTCAAAATGCATTTAGTCTCTTGTGAGAAATAGTATTTTAAACATTACTAATAAACATGTTTGCTGGGTCCCTCCCCAAATTACATCATTTTTGACACTTAGGTTTTCCCAGGCAAACAAACTGCATCATCTTAACACCGGGTCTGAGTTCTCAGTCCACAAACTGCATTATTTATCAATCTAACACCTACTCAGAAACTTACAACAATACAAGGCATTTCACATATACATTCTAGCAAAAACTAGAGCAATAAAGCACCTTCCACATCTAAATTCTGCTCATAAACTTTAGCCTTAAAACAATGGGCATGAAACCTTCATCCAGCCGCAGTGAAGCTGAATGGTAATTCATTAAAGAGATTCATAAGATCTTTTCAACTTAAAAAGACACATTTGAAATACTTGGCTTGGTTTTCCTTACAGCAGATGGCAATGTTGCAAAAATCTTGAAGTTCACATTTTACAGTGTTTTCTTACATTTAAAAACACAAGCCTGTATTTTACATTTATTTATACAGTTGATAAAATTATGTATCAAATTCTATTTGACTAGGCTGGGAGCCTTTGCCCATCTCTCCCCAATTGTCACAAATAGTTTTTCTTTTTAGTTCTTTTTTATGCTGTAGGTGGATTGGGCACACTAAAATTGGCCCTAGGTGTGTGTGTGTGTGTGTGTGTGTGTGTGTGTGTGTGTGTGTGTGTGTGTGTGTGTGTGTGTGTGTGTGTGCATGCCTTCTGTGGAAGGTTGGGCGCCGGGCTGGCAACTCGACACTGTAAAACTCCACTGTCAATCATGAGCAGACAGGTGATCCACTGTGGCGACCCCTAACTGGGAAAAGCCGAAAGAAGAAGTAGAAGAAAAAGTTACTACGGCCCTTCCCAAGTCTGCAGATATTATCTATTTATTGTAACATTTGCTGAAAATGAATCTTAATAGTTTCTCAAGCAATCTTTCCCAGTCCTCATAGGCCCACTTTAATTATATTATAATAACAAGAAGGTTTGCTTGCATTCACTTTCCACAGCAACCTTTGCCTAAATACACCTGAAAAAGAGAGTAGACAACTGAGGTTCAAAAGCACATACCAACATGTCTTTAAAGGGAAAAGGAAGTCTTTTTGATCTTATTTAAGGGAGGGGGGATTAAAGGTGTGAAGAGAAGGAAGGGAAAAAAAAAGAAGAAAGGGAAGAAGAATGAGAGAGACAGAGAAAAGTGAAACAGGAAACTTTTATAACATTATTTAAAAGTACTGTCCCATGGTGAGACCTCACAGGTTGCAAAAAGTGAGAGAATGAGAAATCTACAAGAGTAAGTCACATAAGTCCACTGATGTTCCCAAAAATGGTCATTTTACTGCTGAAGCAATGGCCATTCGTGAGTCTAATATGCCCCATTCATTCTTGGTAGCAGGGGCTGCATAAGGACATAACAAAAAAGTACTACCCACCCTGTAAATTCATCACAAAGTCAATGACACCAGCTGCATGCATTTTTCTCATGTTCTATGTTGGCCCTTAAAGTACTGACCGATAAGGTATATGGGACATTAAAAACACCTTGAAACTTCCCAGGTGAAGCTGTCATCATAAAAGCTATGGTTTTTCAACCATAGCCTGATCAAGCAAGAGCAGTCATTCTCAAAATGAATCTTCGCTAATGTTACAGGCTCCAAGCCTTGAATCCATGCAGTCCTAAGAATAGTTTCCTTTTTGTCTATGAAGTAAAAAAAATTCCACTGTAGATTTTAGTGTTTATGTACCAGATATAGTCATGAGACTATGTTTTTGATGTTCCCTCTAATCCATCTGCAAAGCATTAGGAATTCACTGGCGTAAAACTGTAAGCGGGTTATGGGTTTTAGACTTCTCTGGCAGTGCCTTAAATTATAGTGTCGCCATTTTCAATGTCAACTAGTTTTAACAACAAGGACAAAAGTTCTTGTTGGAGCAAGTCTTTTATGTGGCCACCTTCATCGTTTCCCCTCCCCCATGTAATCAATTTCTCATGTAGGACCAAAACAGCAGTTACCTTCTTACGTGAAGAAAAATTAAAATTCTTTTAAAGTGTAAAATAATCTTAACAACCTTCATTATGAGACTGCAGTCCTTATCTTGTTCTCTTTAGTAACAGATTGAAGTAAATCTTTAGATGGTAGCTTATTGCTATGCATGCCACAAGGAGAGATTGCCACAGGCTTCACTACCCTTCACTACTGGCTTTCTAATGCAGGGCAGTCCACGTTTACAGACATAATGTGTCAAGCAGCTTGTAAGATCATAAACAGCATCACAGAAGCAAAGACAAACAAAATATTTTAGGTATTCAGAGAGCATTGCCAAATATATCATTTTAAGTAGCCACCATAACTGAAAGTTAAAATATTTAAGGTCAAGATTTATTCATTTTGTAGTTGATTTATGGTTTTAGACATTTAATTTTAAACATGTACGATTGCTTCTGTTTTGCTGGCAATGCCATTGTTTGATTAACTGCTAGCAGTTTTATTTTTCCTTAGTGTATGTAGTTATAAAAGTAATGACATACTTTGGTATCTAGGGTTTATTTTATATGACAGAGGTAGTTGTTTTAACTAGGGATTTAGTGTTTACTTTTATTGCATCAAGTGTGCTGTGTTTTTTATATATATATATATATATATGCGCACGCATGCGTGTGTGTGCTTGGATCTACTTAAATTGATCAGATACCATTTATGTAGACATGCATAATGTAAAAACAAACTGACATTATGCACGTCGACACATTACTACACATTCACTGAGAATTAATCTTGGTGCATGCAAAACTTAAAAAAACACAAAGAAAGCATAATTCTTTTACAAGGGGCAAGTCCCCATGCATCCCCCCCATCCCCTGTTAGTTATATATTTTAAATCCCAGCTTGTGCTATCCCCAGGGAAAGGAGTATATTCCCTACCCTGTGATTCTCAGTCTCATACGCCTGTTGACCATCTGTTTAGGTGACTAAATTAAGTACTGATTGACAAAGTTACCAGACTGAGAGACTTTTACGATAGGGATTCTTATTGACTTGACAATTTTGTAGGAAAATGTAATGATGCCTTGCCTAGGATATGCATTAAAATATGTGCATCCTGAAATGTGATACACAAATTTAACCTTTATATGTGGAGTACATCACTAGGGCATTTGTCTTGCTTAGTTCTCCAACATACGCTATTAACAATTCTACTTTTCGCAGCATCTCTAATTTTCCATCTTCACAACCCATGAATTTAATATTTATATTTGATAGCCAGAGAAGTGTGCCACCATGCCCAGTATTTGCATTTCTTCACTGCTTTCTTTGTTTCTCAGAAGTTTTTTCCCTTCATAACACTAAATGCTTCTTTTTGGACATGACTCTTAAATGTTCCACAGCCTTTCTTTTGGTTAGGGTGAGTTATTTAAACAATAACCCATGGCTGGGTGTGGGTAATGCTGGATTTACCCACAGTTGGTGTGGTTTGGTCATGAGGACAAAGCCAGACTGACCAGTGGGAGTGGTAAGCATTAGGTAACCTATCTACCACATAAGGAGTGGTTTCTGGTCCAGAAATTGTAGTAATTGGCCGTTTGGGAAATTTTTCCATCTCTCTCAACTTTCTGATTTAAAAGCCTGCATTTGCACTTGTTTCTTTCCTGTAACTAGTCTAGTTCAGATACAGATTCTTAGTTTTAGCACTTGAATTTGCTTATTTGTGCTCAGCACTTGTTCAGAACTTGTTGTAAGCACTAAATAAGCTACAAATTACTACAGCACTCAACCTTCTTCATTACCTAGAGGAAAATTGTTTCTGTACTTACTTACCTCACTTGCGTAGAGAAAAACAGCTCTTTTACTCACTTTCCTCACTTGTCTAGAGGAAAATAGTTTTTTATTTAGGCATGTCCAAGGGTCAGCTCCCAGTGTTCTCTTTTGTCTATCTGATGAATCTGGGCATCTTGAGGCGATGTAGCAATTGCCTCATGTGCACAGACAACCCTCTCCTCCTACCACCTAACACTACAACATGTGAGAGATGCACTTATCTAGCCAAACTGGAGGTAAAGCTCTCTCCAACCAAGACTGAACTTAGCAGTCAAGAAGAGAAGGTAAACACTTGCACCACACCACACTCATCACACAGTCCCACTAAACCTACACCACCAAAACTGACACATAGAAACATAGAAACATTCACAGAGTCTCTCAATAATAATCTGCTCAAGCAACAGAGACTTCCAAAGCAGAAACGCAAGCAACCTCACCCCCCAACACAACACAAATGCCACATAGCCCACATACTCAGTGTGCCACTCCACCACAGCCCATAAGGCAAAACAACATAACCAACACACTAGTCATTGGTGACTCTATAGTCAGGGACACTGATGTCCCACTCACCAGGCTAAACAAGGAGAAGGTTACTGTGAGCTGCTTGTCAGGTGCCAGGATCCACCACATAACCCACGCACTCAGGTCACTCCACAACAAATACAAATATGATTCTGTCATTGTCCATGTTGGTGTGAATGACCTGAGATGTACCTCCCTGGACTACATTAAAAGAGACATGGAAGAGTTCTCCGATTTTGTAGCCCAGGCAGGTATGACCCTAACCCTGAGTAGCATCCTGCCATCGCCCAGAATGATACCACAGTACAAGGAAAAAATGACTGACTTCAACAATTGACTAAGCTTCTGATGTCATTCTAAGGGGATCCAGTATCCATCTGCCTGGAACGACATGGTCAACAGACCATGATGCTTTGCCATAGATGGCCTGCACCTATCACCCCCTGGGATTCCAGATACTGGCTAAGGCTCTTGCCTCCCCTATAGTGCCTTTTTAGGCAAGGTTCAAATGATAAATTCACCACCGTAACAGGAACTAGCAAGCAAAAACTGAGGCTAATGCTACTCAGTGCTAGAAGCATAAATCTCAAAATGCACTCCTTCGAGGCACTCCTTAAAATGGAGAACATCGATATCTGTGCAGTGACTGAGACCTGGTTCAAGGGTCCAGAGAGTACCCCTGTATTACACTTTTCGGCCATCTAACCTAGACCGGAACACCAAAGGGGGAGGTGTGTCCATATTCATTAAGGATATCCACACCTCCAGGCTAGTTCTCAGCATAATGCGTCCGAGGTTATCCAAGTGCAACTAACTCTGGGCAAAATTGCAATCCAAATTGTAGCTTGCTACAAATCCCCCCACCATGCCCCAGGATTCCCACCCTCTTTTCTTGATATAATGGAAAATATTAGGGTTCAACCAAACACCCTAATAATGGGTGATTTCAACTACTCCACCATTAACTGAGAAAACTACTCATGTACCAACTCCTTTGCTCAACGCTTTCTGGAATTCATAAATTCCAATGCCATGGATCATCTTATCCACACCCCCACCAGGGGCAACAATATCCTAGACCTAGTAATTACCAACATACATGAATGACTGGTGTTTCACACCTGAAGCCAACTCCTCGTTGGTCAGATCCAACCATAAGCTAATCACCCTAGATATCCATATCCCACCCCCCATTAAGGAAACCATGGTAAAAAAATTCTCCAGAGCCAACTTCATGCTTCTTAAGACAGAAGTGGCAAACTTCATGACACCCATGCAGATGGACAATACAGTTACGACTGCTGGATCCTACACAAATGCACTCTATAAGCACTTACATGAGTGCATGGATCATGCTATCCCAAACAAAACCAAGATGCTATCCTCCAAAAAAAGGAAATCAATCTGGTCATCCCCTGCCATAAACAAACTCTACAACAGAACGAAGAAACTGTTGCAAAAGAGAGTAAAATCCCATGAGTGGAGGAGCTCCCTGGTCAGCCTCAGTAAGAAGCTGAGATCCCTTATAAGATCTTCCAAAGCTAGTTACGAAAACAAAATCGATTCTAGGGACAACCACAAAGCATTCTATAGCTATGTCAAGAATCTCAATGGCAACACCCAAATCTGCTCTGAGTTACAGCACAACGGCATTAAAATTACAGAAGCAACTGATCTTTCCAACATCCTGGCAGATAGGTTCAGTGCTAACTTTACCCCCCACCCCCTAAAGGGCCCATAGCTATGCAGGAAGAAAGCAGAGTCCCTGTAATCACAACTACAGAGGTAAAAGCTGCACTTTCTAAAGCCAGAAACACAGCATCCATGAGACTGGACAACATCCCAGACTGCATTTCACACGAACTTCAGAACGAACTAGCTCCCCACCTAAGCACCATGTTCAATCATCACCTCACATCAGGCTTTGTGACCACTGAATGGTGCACAGCAGCAGTTATCCCACTCCACAAAGGGGGAGCCACCACTGATTCCGGGAACTATCACCCTATTAGCCTGACAAGCCTGGTCTGTAAGGTCATGGAATGTATCATCATGGAACTCATAAACAAAGACATTGATAACCTCCAAACTCTGGACCCCACCCAGTTTGGGTTTGTGAAAGGCAGATTATGCCTCCTGAACCTGATCGACTTCTTTGAGGCAGTCATCAAAGCTGTAGATGAGGGTAAGGTGGTTCACACAGCCTATCTTGACCTCGTCAAGGCTTTCAAAACCATCCCCCATTCTGGAATTATAGCTAAACTCACTAAACTAGGTATAAATCCCTATATCACAAGATGGGTTGCCAATTGGCTCACTGACAGAACCCACACTGTAAAAGTTGCAGACTCCAAATCTGACTTCAAACCAGTGTCAAGTGGAGTACCACAGGGTTCAGTCCTGGGACCTCTCCTGTTTGGTCTCTACTTCTCAGAAGTACGGGCTAACACAGAAGGCCTTTGGCTAAGGAAGTTTGCAGATGACTGCAAACTAGGAGCCATAGTCGAGTCCCCAAATGATGTGGACATCCTACAGAAGGGTCTCACTGAGACAGATGCTTGGTATCAGAGCCATGGCCTCAAGCTCAATGCCAAAAAGTGCATTGTCATCCCCTTTGGTAAAAACTCTGTACCCATGAACTACTACATAAACGGCAGTCTACTTAATGCTGAATGTGTGATAAGAGACCTTGGGACGGAGGTGGACAGTAGTCTCCTTTGATAATCACATCGCCACAGTAGTCAGGAAATCCTTCTATGTGGCACACTTCATCACAAAAGGGTTCTCATCCAGGAAAAAAGAGGTCATTGTTCCCCTCTACTCGACACTCATTAGACCCATTATAGAGTACAATGGCCATTCTGGAATGTACCTCACAAGACATTTGCAGCAGCTGGAAAGGGCACAGAAATACCTCACAAAGAGGATTACTGGCCTCAAGACAGATGCCCTATACTGAGCATTTCAACAAACTCCAGCTTTACTCCGTAGCATATCGCCTACTCCAAGGTGATCTCTGCCTAACATATAAAGCTATGTCAAACCCAGAGCTGTTGGACATGCTACACCTAAAGAAATCCCAATCCCTCCGAGCTACATGCTCTAGGGACCTAAACCTTGTCACCACAATAAACAGGACATGCAGGAGGGATAGATTCCTGTCCCAGAGACTTCCCATACTCTGGAACAAGCTACCTATCTATGTCAAGCAAAGTTCCTCATTAGCACTCTTTATTGATGAGTGGATGGGAAATAGGAAATGCACCCTGGGGATCACTTCTGTGGCTCTGCTCGACAGGGGTACAGGAAATAATTTTCTTGGGTAGCATAAGCCAGGGAATCTTGTTGGCTAGGCTTACTTAGGCCCTTGGGCCAATAGCCTGGCTAGTACCTAACTATGAACCTATCTATGAACCAAACAAAGCCAACCATGGGTAAATACAGCATTGCCCATACCCATCCGTGGGTTATTGCTATTATACAATGACATTATTTAAGAAAAAAAATACTTACTTTTCTTAAATAATATTGTATAATGCCTCCGTGCTGCCCTTCCACAGTTGTCTGGTATCCTGGGGCATTTCTGATGTATTGTGCATACATAAGGGACTTGTGATCCCACGCTTACACAGTACAACAGTGCTGTGCAGAGGTAACAATGGAGAAAGGAAGCTCTCTGTTGCTTTTTTTATTTTTTAATTGAAAGTAAAAAAAAAAAAAAGAAATCGGGAGACTTTTTAGATCCGGGAGAGCTGGGACAGACAAAATAAAAGGATACTCCGGCACGTTTCTTTAATATTGCAGAACGTATCTGATTATCCTGTTATTTTTGTCTGTGCCATCTCCCTCATTCATTTCAGGTCTTCTGTTTTCTTTTTGGGGGGCAAAAAAAAAAAAAAAAAAAGAAAAGTAAAAAAAAATTATGAGATACATTAATGGGAAAAAGTCCGAGCGATAGCACCTTTTTCCGTTAGTATATTCTGGAATTTACAATGGCACACTGATTGGGCTGTTCAGTCAGCTTGTTCGCTTTTGAATATTAATGGCCAGTCATCGTATAATATATTTATGATCACTTGTTTTCTCTTCTATATCTGTGCAGCACTTTTTATACTCACTACTCAGTACATATGTTCCTCCCCAAATAGTGTTGTAAGCACTAAACAATAACAACACTTCAAATGAATACAATAAAATGACATACCTCTGCTCTTTATAATGAATTTGTCTTCCTCTACAGGACTCAGTATGCTTATCTCAGCTACTGTGTTTTGATGTTTAGCTATTGTGCTAGAGGAAGAACACATAATGTACTGAATATTCCATATTCACAGAAGATACACTAAAAAGAACAAACTAAGTTTTCTACTACCCTGCATGTTCCTTCTTTAAAAAAATCTACCTCTAGTTCTGCCTTCAGCTACCTTTCAGTCTGTTATTCTTTCTTTGTATACTCCTGGAACATCTAATTTCTTGTCAGGTTCTTTAGTGTGTTAAAGTAAAAAATATTACTAGAAACATGTATAAACATTAGCAGCGTCTTTATAGCCACCCAGAAGAAGTCAGTTAGGTATATGTGATATGACACTGTCTTCATGAAAGAATATTGCTTAATGTCATGCAGATATTTCCCCTTGAGGTGCTCTGTCTTTCCCTTAGTACAGCCTCAAGCACTTTTTCAGTTATAGACTTCAGGCTGACACGTAGCCCATAATCACTGCATAGATAGTTTCCTCAGATAATTTACAACAACAGAACTCAGGAATGAATCTAATATCTGCAGATAAGATGTAAAAAGCAGTAGTTATAATGATAAAGCACATCTATTTGTAAATTCTGATGAAATTTGCACCATTGGTTAACATCACACTTCAGCCTAATAACTTGCTAGTAATATTTCAGAATTTCAGTTTATATGTTCAGAAATTCAGTTGTGTCAACTATTTTACAGTTATCAATTATCGATATGATAATGAGAGGAGCAAAAAAGTCTATTATTTTATTTTATTTTATTTCATCACAGTTTGTAATGAGATGTGACCACTATATTAAAAGGAGTACCTTTGTAATGTGTCACATTTTACAGAGTAAAATCTGATAAAATTATATTTTGAACAATATGAGAGGAAAGGAAATTAATTTTAAATGCTTAAAATGTGTAGAAAAAATTATGAGAATGTTGAAATATAATATATTCTTAACTGCAAGTTATTACAGAGCTGTTTTCTTAAGAAATACAACTCTCCATAAATATAATATATTCTTAATTACAAGTTAGTAGAGAGCTGTTTTCTTAAGAAATATAGCTCTCCATATAATGTAACAATGCTCCTAGTGAAATTGTTCTAACTACTCTGCTTGAAATTCAAGACTAAATCACAAAGCAATCACACTATGATAAAAATGTATCCCTTTATTTTATTGGTTTATAAGTAAATTCCTGCACATCTCTAAAAGCAAACAAAAAAAAAAAACCCCCGGAGAGGCCAAGGAACAGACAAATCAAGTATGTCATTCAGCTGTCGGGTACTTAAATATAACCTTGGTTATCCTTAGCAGCCTTAGGCTGCATAAATGATTATAATCCTGCTACATGGCTTGTACAGTTCCAAAATAAGGTGTAAATGTAATCAACATCTTCTGATCAAATGCACCTGAATCAGCTGGATTTTAAATAAGTATGCAATTTTTATCTTACATGCTGAACATCTGCTGGCATTTATGTCTGATATTAGACACATGTAATTACATCAGAAGAGATCAACAATCTCAGATTAAAGGGTTCTTTCTTAATCTGACACCACATGTTTCTGGTTTTCTAATACTAATTCTCTGAATAGCTCTCTCTCTCTCTCTCTGCCTCCTTCTCTCTGCCTGTCTGATACATACCCTTTACATGCTCACACACACAGATACACACATACTCATATAGGCGAACACACACAAATAAAGACAGTTAACCCATTTATATGCATATCTAACAGATGTGAAAGACTTTTAACTATGCCCCTTTAATATAGTACATTGTAGTTATCTGGGAAAAAAGTTATTATCTCAAATAAATAGAAGTAACATATTGCATTTATTTTATAAAGCAAAAATTATTTTAGTATGAATCTTTACCCTGTTGACCTAGGTCAGCTTTGTCTGTGTATCAATGATTTCTTATGGATAGCAATGGGTGTAACAGGCACCATTTAATTCTGTTTATGTTTGCTTGGTCATTTGCTTATCTTTTCTTTAAAAATGCAGTTGCTACAGAACTGTAGATAATCAGTTGCAAGCAGTATACAGACATGGATTATTTATGGTATTGTGATGAGAGGTGTAGCTTCTGAGTTCTACCTCCACAGTCCATTTAGAAATGTATAACTCTCTTTAGACTGTTGCAAGGACATGAGTAATAAATTAATGAGTGACTGAATTAGTTATTCCAGCTGTTGTTCATTACACTCACAAAAATGTGTGGATGCTTTACTAACCTATCTCTGTGCAAGTTACATAAAGATGTGTGTTCGTTATGTACAGCTCTGTGTTAGACACATGCAGATCTGTGCTGCAGTTGTTAGCTTAGACATGTATAAATCTTCTAGACTCAAGACCCACCTAATGTTTCTCTGAGATTCTGAGTCATGTGCACGCTTGACAAGGATATAATATTTATAAGAAATGTGTGAGGGTAACCAGCCATTCCCAACATCACTACCACCATGTGATTGCATCAGTCAGAATTCTTGAAGTGGCAAGATGCAAACAGTCCTTATAAGAATGTCCAGGGCCATGGGTTGTGGGGTTGGGTTAGGTAAGACAAATCCTCAGATTAAGGAAGCATTACAAGGAATACCATTCTGAAACAGAACACAGTAGAATAAAGGAATACAGCAAACGCGGATAGATAAGAGATGGCAGAAAGTATTCGGCTGAGGAGAGAGTAGCAGAAAGAGCACCAAGTTTGGCAGAACATTTGTTGATAGAGGATCTGCAGAGAAGAATGGATACATATATAGAAAGTTCTCAAGGTGAGCGATTGGTCTAAACATCTTAAGTCTAGAAATGTAGTAAATTCAGATGCAAAAACAATGCATACTTCAAACTTGCATTTGTGTCTATATTTACTATATTTCTGAAAGAAACTACATTTTTTCATAAGCGTTGCTTATACAGACTTGAAAATAATCTAGTCCTTAGAGCCCTACAGTAGCTCTGGTATCTTGTACTGTTATTTGGAATACTTGATTGGCATTCTGTGCTCCATGTGGTACAGATACTGGATAGCATTAATATCTAGAATCAGTTAATAGGCTATTGCTAAATAGTGAGGCAGAAGCTATAATGTGGTTAAATGAGAAATAATCTCCCATATCTGAAATACAATTTCAAAATTGTTGAATCTACATTAGTGGATCAGATAATGGGATCCCGCAAAGTCCAAAAGGGGGCAGGAAACTTTGAGACAGCTGCTATGTTTGATCTCTTACTGCTGGCTCAGATGCATTATTGTCAATATGGGATGTGATTTATATGAAGCAGAGTATGGAGAATACATGTAGTGTCTGAGTGCAAGTGCTGGTCTACAGGTGTATATATCTATCTATCTATATATATATATATATATATATATATATATATATATATATATATATATATATGTAGAGAGAGAGAGAGAGAGAGCATTGTCGCCTCACAGTAAGACGCTCTCCGGTTCGACTCTCAGCTAGAGCGTCTTCTGCGTGGAGACATGCGTGAATGGGCGTACCTTCATTGAAGGTTGTGCATCAGGGCTGGCAACTAGGTACGTAAAAATCAACTGCCAATCATTAGCGGACCGGAGTTCCGCTGTGGCGACCCCCAAACCGGGAAAAGCCGAAAGACACAACAACAACATATATATATATATATATATATATATATATATAGCAAGTAAATGCATTACCAGGAGACAGGAATATGCATATGTGTACACACATAAACAGGTAATTGACAGTAAGTGTTTGAGATAGCCTTCAGTGCAGTGGCACCCTAATTCCTCATCTTTCTCTGAACATAGATTAACTAATAATTAAGACTCCTAGTACACATATTGCAGCTAATAAGTTCATCTGAAATGAATAGATAACCCAGAGCAAAAGGACAACTAAATGATGGCTTCACAAGCAGCCAACTCATCTGGAACAGCACCAGAACACAAAAAAGACATTAAACTTCAGGAGGTAATGTTGACAGAGCAGTGATTTATGTCTCTCAAAAATGATTTTTTTTTATGAAATATAGTATGCGAATTGTATCCACGATTTCTTAGTGCAGTAGTCATTATTTTTGACAAGTTCATCATTTGTATTTATATATGTATGTATGTATGCATGTATGTATATATTTTACGACCATGTGGTAATCTTCACTGAGCATATATACAGGAACATGAACACTCCAAGAATAAGCCATAATAGACCCTTGCATGTTTAAGTGTGTGTGTGTGTGTGTGTGTGTGTGTGTGTGTGTGTGTGTGTGTGTGTGTGTGTGTGTGTGTGTGTGTGTGTGTGTGTGTGTGCACATATATAAGTATATATATTAGGCAATGGTGGGAGGGATTACAGACAAAAATTGGAAAACCCTCATGCTGCCTGGATGGCTGCACCGTGATCAGTCCTCACATAGAGCAAGACAAATAATATTAGCAATGTATATTATAGAATTTAATTTGGCCCACCCATTATAATTTATTAGCAATGTATAAAATACATTGATAGCTTCAAGAACCAAAAATTAGGTCAAAAACAGAGAAGGAAATGCTTAGACTGTTTTCTCTTAATGTTAAAAAACTCAGTGCGGCATAAGAGATACAGAGTTTAGCACATATGTAAATAAACTTTAAGGTGATTTGGATGTTTTGCAAGAGAATTAAGTAGGATAAAGTGCAGTTGCTTTGTGTACAATAGTGGTAGGCCAATCACTCTCTCAGTAGCTCTGCCCTCACATATAAAAGGGATGCATTGATAACATACACAATGTGCTCCAGTGGAAGGTGCTTAATTACAGGCATGATTTTAGTAAGTCAAAATATATACCACCCAGATTTATTTTCCAGACTATGGTCCATTATCAAAAAATGAGTTAAGGCAGCTGCCTAGTAAAAGTAGCAGAATTAAAATTTGATTATGGTCACAACCATGGAGAATGCACACTCCAAAACTGAGAGGAACCTGAAAGAGTTTCTTGCAGTAACTCATCCACAGCAAATATCTCTCTGATGTTTAGGGGATATATCTTCCCACTGTCAAGGGGTTACTTACCCAGACACCTCACTTTATATTGTAGGAGGTTGCCTTGTGCTCACCACCTTAATCCAATAGAGTGGAAGAACAGGGGAATATCTTTATTTGAGGAAATCTTCTGAGGTAACGGGACCATTAGCAGTACAGAGTAGGCCTTCTTCCATAGTGGGTTATTATGAAGCTCTTCCAGTAAGTCAGTAAATTAATTTGTTTCCAAGAAGAAGAAAGAAATAAAGTGAACTTTAGCATAATTTGGGATCAAGATTCGAAGAATAACAGTTATATCAAAGTATGATACACAGTGACATCAAGGCTAGAATAAACTGTCAGGATTATATTATATTTTTTATACTACAGAACATGTGAGAGAAGGACAATCAGGGTCAAATAAGAAGAATATATCAGTTAGGTCAGGGGCAAAAGCAGGATATAATACTTAAAAAGGTGTGAAAAATACTCAGTACAAGTAAAAGCCAGAGCAGTGCTGCAGTAAGGGTTGGCAGAACCTGTAAAATATGTAACAATAAGGGATGACAAAAATACTAATGACAGAGTTAGATGGGATACAGTAGAGTAGCATCTACAAGATGGAAGGAGTATAGGAGTATTTCTTAAGGTAAAACTAACCAGTGACTAGTGACCTGAGTGTATAGCTTAACTTGACTATATGAAGAGAGATATGGTCGAGCTCTCTGAGTATGTGTCCCAGGCAGGTGTGTCCCTAGCCTTGAGCAGCATACTACCCTAGCATAGAATGATGCCACAGTATAAACAAAATATGATCAATTTCAATAATTGTCTTATTTTTTGGTGTCATTCAAAGGGGATCCAGTTCCCGTCAGCCTGGGAAGCCATAGTCAATAAACCTCGCTGCTTTGCCAGAAACAGTTTGCACCTGGCACCTCTAGGCTTTTGGCTTCTGGCAAAGGCTCTTGTCCCCCCCATAGTGCCTTTTAAGGCAAGGTCTCGGAAACAAACTTACCAGTGTGAAACTTTCTAATCATAACAAAATAAGGCTCATGCTACTAAACACTAAGAGCTTAAACCAAAAACTGCACATCCTGGAAGCACTTCTATCACTGGAAGATGTAGATGTCTGTGCAGTCAAAGAAACCTGGTTCAAGGCCTTAGAGAGTACCTCAGCCTTGCAAGGCTACAATGTCTTTCACACCTTCAGACCACAAAATGAACATGTGAGAACCAAGGGAGGCAGTGTTTCTATCTATGTTACAGATAAATTCACCTCTCATCTAGTTAGACTAGACAACTCCATGGAGTTACTCCAAGTTCAGGTTACAGTGGGTAAGAGCCCCATTCAAGTCATAGTCAGTTATATATTTCCTTCCATGGATCATAACGCACACAAAGCCTACTTGACCAAACTGGAGTCATTCCAAGTATTACCGAACACATTGGTTATGGGGAATTTCAATTACCCCACCATCAGTTAGGAAACCTACACTACCCCTAACAAGCTAGTGCAAAAGTTCCTTGACTTGGTTATATCAAATGCCCTGGAACAAATTGTTCATACCCCAACAAGAGGAATAAACATTCTAGAGCTGGTCCTCACTAACATTTCAAACAGATGCACTACTGCAACTGTTGGATCCTCATTAGTCACATCTGACCACAAATCAGTCACCTTCAAGCTGACACTAACACCAGAACTCACAAAGAGTGAAATCAGACTAAAAAGCTTCACCAAGGCAAACTATACCCTCCTAGGTGAAGATATAAATGCATTCAGAGCCCCCACCCCCAGCCGGAAGTGGTGGTATGAGTGGGAACTACACTAAAGCTTGCACTACAGCACTGAAAGAATTGATAAGACTGTACTGTACTGTAATTAACTGGAAACACTGAAATGAGACAGAGAACAAAAGTCTGTATCTGTTAATTACCCAAAACCATGCTGAACAGGTGCTAGTCTCTCCTTTATGGACCAAGTCATGTGTACTTTTCAGAATGAATTCTCCAAACACTGTAATTCATTTAATAAGGCTTTAGTAAATGTTCACAATATTTAAATACTGTCTTCATTAACAGTGCTGATAATAACAGTGCTATCAAAGTTTCTGCACATATCTTCTGATTGTCCTGAATGATGTAAACAAAAATGGTCTTTTATTTGACCTGACTTCAATACTCAGGCTGGAGTGTCTGTAATCTTTTCTGTAATGTCAGGTCGAACAAACTAACTAACCTTAACTGACTTCTCTAACTGTGTCTGAAGTATATTTTAATAATACCAAAACCCTGTGATGCTTTATACACCCTCTTAGCCTTGGTTTCCCGGCTTGGTCTTAATCTAACATTCCATTAAGGAACCTGTAGCTGGCAAGATTGTATCTTTCCCTTGAGAAAAGAACCGTCTGTATTTCTGTATTTTCTGCACACTTTATGCTTATCTTTCCTTTCTAATAAACTGTTGAGCAGCAAGGTTATCCTTTCTTTCTGCTTAACGGTCTTTTATGCATAAATGAAACACAATGTCTAGGCCTGTTTTACCCTTTAGCCTGTCTAATGTCTAATAACTACTTTAAAATGGAAGTCCCTAATCTAACAGCAGAAAAACACAAATTTTATGAGGAACAGACCAAAAATATGAGTCGAAAATCTGGACAGTTGACAAGTATGATGTGGTATGAGTGGTAGCTACAATGAAGCTTGCACTACAGCACTGCACAATCACTTGCTTAAGTGTATAGACTCAGCTGCACCAGAAAGAATCAAAGCCAAGAGCCCCAAGTAAAAACAAGCAGCCATGGTGGGCATCCAGCATCAACTAACTTTACAATAGACACAACAAGTTGCTGTCCAAGAAAACAAAGGCGAGACCCCAACAATAGAAAAGCACCCTCCTCAGCCTCAACAAGCAAATGAGACAACTTGTCAAATCTTCTAAGGGCTTCTTTGAGAAAAACATAGCAAGCCCAGCCAAGGATAACCATAAGGCCTTTTAAGCTATGCATGTAGCCTAAAGGTTAGGGCCCAAGCATGTGTAGAACTGATCAACGATATCACACACATTGACCCCACAGAGATAGCAAATCTGCTAGTGGATAGATTTGGTGAAAATGTCACTCCCTTATCCCATCCAAACCTATCACAAACTTTCCCCCCAAGCCCCCCCCCCCCCACAAATTGGAAGAACAGGTCATCAAAGCCTTGTCCAAGGCAAAAAACACAGCCTCTATGGGACCAGATGGCATCCCAGGCTGTCATCTAAACAGGCTAAAACATGAACTAGTATCCATAGTCTAACTACAGGCTTTGTTCCTGCGGAATGGAGAACAGTGACAGTTGTTCCCTTCCACAAAGTTGGCCTAGCATCAGACCTGGAGAATTACAAACCCATAAGCTTGACCATCCTCATCTATAAGGCTATGGTACATATCATTATGGACCTCATAAAGACATAGGTGACCTCTAAACTCTGAATCCTACCCAATTCAGCTTCATCAAGGGCAGATCCTGCCTGTTAAATCTGTTGGATTTTTTTCAAAAATGTGACCAGAGCCATTAATGAGGGCAAATCTGCGCACACAGCATATATACCTCAACTTGGCAAAAGCTTTCAACACAATCCCACACTCAAGCATTACCGATAAACTTAGCAAACTGAATATAAACCCCTTCATTGTAAGATGGGTTGCCAACTGACTCACAAGCTGGACACACACTATCAAAGCGGGTGACTCCACATCAACCAGCAGACTTGTTATCAGTGGGGTGCCACAGGAGTCAGTGCTGGGCCCCCTACTGTTTGGTATATACTTCTTAGATGTTCAGGTCAAAACTGAGGGCATGTGGTTGACCAAGTTTGCAGATGACTGAAAACTGTGTGCAATAATTGAATCCCCAAATGTCAGTATACTCCAGGAGAGAATTATGCAGACCAATGACTGGTGTCTTAGACACTGTCTCAAAGTGAATACAAGAAATACATCATGATTCTCTTTGGCACAAACAATGTCCCTTCACACTATCAAATCAACAGCAATACCCTAAGTACCCACAAAGTGATAAGGGACCCGGGATCACAAATTGACTGTGACATTAACCTCAACCACCGCATGTCTACTGTAGTAAGGAAGGCTTTCTAGGTAGCACACTTGATTAGTAAAGGCATTGCCTTGAGAGCAAAAGAGATTATAACCCCTCTATACTCAGCACTAATCTGGTCCATAATTGAGTATAACACTCCATTCAGCATGCACCATACAAAGCACCTGCAACAATCAGAGAGACCTCAGAGGTTTTAACTAAGAAGATCAAGAAACTCCAGCATGTGCTGTACACAGACCGACTAAAGCCCCTGTCACTATACTCTGTATTGTATAGACTTCTTAGGGGAGACTTATGCCTGCATAACAGAGCAATCTCAGACCCAAATGCTGCATATCCGTAAATCAAATGGGACTAGGGCTACCCATTCCAATGACCTAAGTATGGCCTACATCTTAAATAGGACATACTGGAGGGACAGATTTATCTCCCAATGACTGCCATATCTTTGGAATAGGCTACCTATTCATGTGAAATACAGCACCTGTATGAAACTGTTCAAGAGGAAGCTGAACGAGTGGATGGGCCGCCATAAATTCTTACCAGGAATAGCACCCACAACCCTCCTGGACATGGGCAGCCATCACTAAATGCAATCTTAGGTATTAACTAACATTTCTGTGATATTACATCGGGATGAAATGGATAGGCTTGAAATGATCTCCAGGTTAATAGCCTAGTAATCTCCTATGATCCTATGAGCCTATGATCCATCAAAGTAGGCAATCACAAGCCAAGATACAAGCAGATGATAGTTTTAATAAACTATATGTCACAAAGCATGAGTCAGATTAAAGAAACACTGACAGTGGCACAGTGACAAAGTTATGTAAGCCACCCCCCCCCACACACACACACACACACACACACACACACATATACATACAAAAAAGTACTATGTGCACTTTCCAAGTAGGAAAAAGCACAAGGAAAGCAAGAGCTAGATTGCAATGAGAACTGGTAAGACTATGAATGCAAATGGTGGATGTTATAAGTAGATGGCACAAATAATGGAGGAGATATTGATGAATAGGATCTAAGTCATACTGGAGCACAACTGCAGGAATTCAACACTGGTAAAAATATTGAACACCGCATGCTATTATTTAGCGGTAGTGTACATAAATTAAGTAAAATATATTGAGATTTTCAGTCTAGGGGTTAATTGGATTTGGGTGTTGCTTAAATTTATGTAGGGGACAAAGTACCTTTACTGATAAAATAAAACACTTAAAGGAATTTGCCTGCTAGTTAGTGGTGAATAATGAGTTAACAGAAGAAAATTCCAGAGAAACTGTCGTGCTTTGGCCTACGAGTTTGAGTAATGCTGATTTAACAGTGGTAGTATCAACTTATAGAATAGAAAAATTCAATGTGAAAGAGCATATGTAAATTTATATTCATAAACTACATGTCATGTCATTATGCGTTCTATCTGTATTAAACTAGCAAAGATAAATTGACAAAAGAAAACAGAATCACAAAAGGTATTAACTTATTTACAATGTCACTTTAAATTCAAATATTTGGAATCACTGCCATTATGAAATTAATATAACATTTTAAAACTAAGCCCTATTTGCCTTCAACAGAGTCCATATCTAACCAGTCTCAGTAAGGATTAAGAGTGTTCCACATGGAAGGGAAATCTAGATAACTAATTTAATTTAATTTAATTTAATATTAAAAAACTTTTCAAAGTCATTGGCATATTGGGACATTATATTCAGTGAATGGCTCCCTAGAGTCTTCCAACCAATCAGCACTCTATTCCATGTAAGCTGGTCTTCATGGAACAACTGGGACTCTTTCTGTGATTTAAGCAAGTTTTTAGCTTTAAGACATTCATTGAGGATCCACTAGTCAGCCAGCCATCTTTTTCTGGAGTTTCATTGTCTTTCAGTACATTATATTACATTCACCCTTTTTGTAAACAATGAAATGACAAACTTTCTTCCCCTTTTAAAACATTCTTATTCATACGGTGTGCAATACAGTCTCCTTAACTCTATTATGGTTATATTAATAAAAATGCCATGGCTTTAACTCAAATACATGAAACATTTTAAAATTGTCATGTATATAAAGAATTTTAAAATGGGTGTTGTTTCAACGTAAACCAAACATTCCACTTTCATTTTTAAAGTTCTGTAACTGTACCATGTTTTGACTTCAGCTTGAGTTGTAACACAAGTAATATTTGAGAGGTTCAACACATCTAGACCTAGAACCACCTAAACCAAATCATAACTATAACAGCTTCACCCTACAACCTGTTCCTGTGGACATGATTAAAATACTTCTAAAAAAATTAAAACCCACAACATTAGCTACAGATAAGCTACAAGCTGATTTTCTGAAAATTGCTGCTGACTCACTAGCCTACCCTGTAGCTATTTTTATTAACAGATTGATATCTGAAAACCTAGTCCCTGATATCTGGAAAATTTCCCACAAAATTCCGCTCCACAAAGGAAGTAATTCAAAAGAGTTGACAAACTATTGCCCCATCGCCATTCTTTCCCCCTTGTCTAAAATCCTAGAGGGGTTTTTACATTCTCAACTCATGGAACATCTAAATACACACAAACTTCTATCTAATACACAACACAGATTTAGGCCTTTTCATTTCACCATCACTGCTCTAATGTCATTCACAGACACAGTATACAACCACAGAAACAATGGAAAATTTGTGTCTGCAATCTTTCTGGACCTCTCTAAGGCATTCGATACAGTTGCACACAGGAAACTCATCAATGTTCTTTCCGATCTCAATCTCAGTGAGCCTACTATTGCTTGGTTCCAAAGCTATCTATCAGGTTGAGAGCAAGCAGTTCTAGGGTAGAAAGACCTTTCCCCACTACTTCGAGTTACTCTGGGTGCTCCCCAAGGCTCCATCCATGGACCCCTACTGTTCTCTATTTTTAGTAAAACCTTCATACCTCTATACGGGTCTATATTATAAGCACGAAAGATGAATTTCGTGAATGCTAGAAGACTGACACATTTACGTCGATCTACCACAACAGAGAAGGACAGAAATGCTGAAATTCAGAACGCCAAACAGATTCCCGGAAGCAGTAGCGCCATACAGGTAAGTTACGCCAAAGTAAACAAACAACACAAAACTCTTTTATAAACGTTTTTGCAGGGGGGCATGCCCCCCTGCACCCCCCACACCCCCTACTTATATATACTAATTCTGAGACCACTATACAGTGGGGGAAAGGATATATTTCTTCATCCCCACAATCCCCCTGCTGGCCAGGAAACTCCGTTTGGCGTTGTGTCTTTCAGCGTTTCCGTCCTTCTCTGTTGTGGTAGATTGATGTATATGTGTCGATCTTCTAGCATTCGCCAAATTCATCCTTCATCATTCTGATACAGACCCCTCTACACTACATGCTACTGTCCTCCAATATGCCGATGACTCCACATTAATATGTGCTGCCTCTTTCCTTCAAGAACTTCATTCACTAACACAAGCCTCCTTTCTTTCTGTCGAATCTTGGCCCTCTAACTTCCAGCTTATTCTGAACCCTAATAAAACTAAACTGCTGCTCTTTCACCCAACTAGATACACTCCACCATCTCCTCCATTCAGCATCACATCCAAAAATAACACCATTATCTCACCTGTCACCCACACTAAGCTACTGTAATATGAAATTTGATATTCACATCTCCCATACCATAAAGAAGATCCACAAAACATTGGGTATCCTATAGAGAAATAAGCAATTTCTTATAAAAACAGCTAAGGAAATAATAACATGCACAAACCTCCTCTCAACACTTACCTATGTTTTCCCAAATTATACTAATCTAAGGAAAACAGGCATTGCAAAACTCGATTCATGTTACAATAAAATTGCCAGGTTTGCCACAGATTCTCCTTATAGGTCTCACCCCTACATAGCCCTAAATCAACATAAATGGTTAGAATTACCACAGCTCATCCTTTATAACCAACTTAGTCTAGCCCATAAAATTCCATATCACCCTGTAAAAAAACCTGCTCTAGAACCCTACTTCATCCCTACACCAGTAACAGTGTTATGCTCCAATAATAAACTCCTCCTGGACATAACTAAAGCCAATAATACAGCAAGTGAACCCTCTACTCAAATTTTATAAGTAAAAGATGGAATTCCTTACCCACCAACTTAACAGCTGCAACCTCAATAACAGAATTAAAAAAAAACTTTAAAAGCCCACCTGGCTGATACATGGCTCTGCTCTTGTCCAACTTCTAGCTGGTACCAGTCCACGATATAACACTATTCTCCACTCTTTCTTCAACTAAGTTTCACACTTACTGACCAGTAATTGTCTACCCCTTTCTCGTATAACAGTCAGCATTTCCATAGTGCAGGCCACAGAAACTCCTCAGTCTATAACATGTTCTATGCAAGACCTCTTGTTTGTTTCACTGATTTGTGCAATATAGGGAATGTCCTATATCTCTCAGACTTATGATATGTATGACTGACTATTCGTCAGACGTCCAGTATCATGATACCTTCCCTTGGTTGTAAAACTGTATATAATAGTTTTTATGAAAAAAAAATTGTTTCCATGAATGACACTTGTATCTTATTATAACCCTTCCTGTATAATGTCACTTTCCTTAAATTGTAAAATTGTATATATCAACTACTGTGTTTGAATTTTGTGTATCCTCCATTTATTGTAATAACTACTGCTCATAAATATGGAGCTTTTCTCCACGGTCCTCGGCTGAAAAAGGACTTGTGTCCAGTTGGACTTTCCTGGTAAAAAATGTAAAATAAATAAAAAAATAAAATAAATAAATTAGAAAATATATCTTTGAATGAATATTTGGCACTGGCCACTCACAGAGGTGTACACATACACACACACACACACACACACACACACACACACACACACACACACACACACACACACACACACACACACTCACACTGACTGTCATTTAGTACCAATGTTACATTATGACAAACCCCTGTACCACAGCAAGGTAGCCACTCAGAGGTGCACGCACACTGACTGCAATACTCCTCAACTGCCCAGATTTTTACAGAATGTCTAGGTTTGTCTCATTTTTGGTCTGTTCCTCAAAATTTGTAGTTTTCTGAAATTTTTGTGGCAAATTATTGAGTGTTGAATTCACTAAATAATGATTGGCATTTGAGGTTCAGACTTCATATCCTTCAGAAAATGCATGGTAACACAAGACCTTTTATTCTTGGAACTTTTTAAGTTTATAAGAGCAATAGTTAAAATTTGTCCTGATTTTTGGGGCTGTTCCTCAATTATCTTTGGCTTTGTCCAGATTTTTTTGTGCCAAGAGATTTTGAGCTATGACTGACTAGCATTTAGTAGCAATGTTGTTACATTCCAACAAGCCTCTGTACCGTATCAAGGTAGCCAGTCCCACAGAGGTACACAAAGACACACACAAAGACTCCCACACACAGCACAGACACACAAGACAAAGACAGCAATACAGTAAGCCTGACCAGAGACACCCAAGAAGAGTCCCTCACATAGGACAGAGGCAGACAAGACAGACAGCTACACAGACTCTTGCACACAGGACAGACACCAACACATGATAATGCTCAGTCTTGCTGTAGTGCTGTCTTTAACACCCAGACAGGCTCTGACCCACAGGGCAGACACGCACACAAGAAAAAGACAGCATCATAGCAAGACTGAACAGACAAGACAGACAGCTACACAGACTCTTGCACACAGGACAAACACATACAAGATAAAGACAGCACTATAGCAAGACTGAACTCCCACATAAACTCCCATACACAGGACAGACACACAAGACCAGGACAAAACTAATGCAATACTGAACAGAGACCCACACGAGATGAAGACAGCACTACCACGGGACAAAACTGAGACACCACACACAGACTACCAAGCACAAGATGATAACAGCACTATGGCAAGGCAAACACGCAAGCAGCATTAGATAAACTAACCCACATCACATAAGACACACAGTTACTGACATGCAGAACAATCACACTGCAGAGCCATACCAGACAGCCATAGACAGACATAGAAAAGAGTGCCTAAAAATTTAATTCATGACATGTGGGAGGGCAGTCATTACTACAAGGAATCTGTTGTGGAGTATGTCATAAAGTTCTGGACCAGGCTTAGTGATCTCATGGGAATGGTACAAGAGCACAACAGCAGCAGAAGGTCTGGCATGTCTGGACAGCCAGGAGCAGAGAGTATTCTGTTGGGTAAGAAGTTGTGGCAATTAATCCTTTTAGACACAATAAACAGCATGGGAGCATCCTATCTTCATTGCAAGAGAGGTAATTGATGTTAGCTGCAGTCTAGAACTGCCAGGCAACAGGCAGAAATTCAACTACTAACATGATAACATAATGAAGCCCTACCTTGATAGACTCTGTTACTGGGGACCAAAAACAGGAAGAAGTATTAATAAGCATGTTATATAAATGCTAGAAGCATAGGTAGAAGAAAAGAAGACTGGAAGAACATCATTAAAGGGTCTCAACCTGATATCATAGAGAACAAAATCACAGTTACAGACATACTTCTCAGGTATACCTCATTATGAGAAACATTCCTCATTTTGAGCTTAAAAAGCCCATGTTCCTCATTTCAAGGGTCTATCGCGCATTCATTGTTAAGGTTTTTTAAGTAATATCCATGTTAAATAGTACTAGATCATATTAAGTCATCAAAATAACTTTTTTAGAAGTATAAAGTAACACATTTTAAGCATGGTGGAACCTTCCTTGGTGAAGTTGTTAGCAATCTGTTAGTAAGAGATCCACATTTTGCCCATTTTTTCTGCATTATGGGAGGATGTGCTCTGTGTTCTGGAGAGGAAAGGTTGAGCACTATGGTTACAGTATAGAGACAGCTGAGCTATGGTTGTAATGTCTGTTTAAGCAGTGTTGATCACAGAGAAATAAAATATCCAGGGAAGAGTTCTGGTGTTTATATGGGAATTTATAGGAAACATCTGAACTTTTGTGTGATACCTGTAAATAGATTAAGCAAATAAAATTATATTGGACAAAATGATATAGGAACTATTTTGAACACCCTGAGATAATATGATTATCAGTGGGGATTTAAATTTACCTTTTAGGGACTGGAGAAGAATTATAATTATGAAATTAAAGACAATCCAGATTACCGTGAAAGCTACAGGAACATGATGCCAATGATAGACATTACTGCTAGGCTGGTAAAATTCTCGATACTGTACTCCTTCAAGAAGAAATATAGGACTAGGGGCTGGATTAAGAAGGGGTGTAATATTGGCTGCTACCACTGACAGTGGGCATTTCTGATTCAGAGACAGGCCCTCCACAGTGATCTTATGCAGGCTGTAAAATCATCAAGGTCAGCCATCTCCTTGGCCAGCCAACATGCTGTCAGGCATTCCATCGAGCATATGCTAATTGGACATAAGTTCTCCCTGAAAATGCCAGTGGAATGTTAGCTCACATATAAAAATGAATTAACTCAGTAAAAGGTTTGCATTCACCCATTATTTTCAAGGGTGAGTTCATGTTAAAGGTAATTGCTGGGGAATTTAAGGACAGACGGTGGGTATGTGAATATATAGGTATGTATATGTGTGGCTAAGCATAGCCTTAGTTCTCTACTCCAACTGAGGACTTCATGAAATGCTGCCTCTTGCATTTTGATATACTTTTTGAACAATAAAACATATTTACCTTTATGTCTGTCATTACTGGCGGACTATAACTCTGTGTATTTTTTGTCAGAGGTATTATTGTCACATGTTTGAATGTTGAAATTAGTGTTGTGATGCACAGATTAGGTAAATAAGTTAGAGGTTTGGTAATCTGAGGAATTTTGAATGCAATTTGTTAAATCTAGACCCAGCATTAGCAAATTTTAACAGGAGGGATTTGGTTTCCTTTACAGTTATTACATTAAAATGAAAGGTGGCTGTATAGTCAGTTAGGGGGTACAGTTCAGTTGGTGTAAGCATAGTGTCTGGTAGGTGGCTGGGTGCTGGGGTGAGAAATATCAGAGCTATCTTTTTGGTGGTTAACAGGTAGTTTTCAAAGTCATTGGTAAATATAAGGTAAGTCATTTTGGTGTTTGCAGGTTGATGGTGAGGAATCTGTTTTCCTTGTTTTCTCAAGAGTTTTGGATGACCTAAAAATTTAGTTTGTTTCCTCTTTAAATATACTGCCTTAGCAACTATTATTTGTAATTTGGGTAGATTTCCTGAGAGAGAAAAATTGGGGTATTTACAGCTTGATAGGCAGATACATCAATTCAAGTGTTTTCCCCTTTATTCAATGATGTTTTATGAATACACTTTTATTTTATACTGAATTAATTAATATGCATCTAAGTCACTATGTTGTGTTGGAGTAATTAAGCTAAATTCATCTAAAGCACTATTTTTCACTGGTTGACTTAATCCATTGATTCAGTGTTTGTAATTACATACAAGTAAACATCATACTGTCAGTGCTACAGGGACAATGGCTGATTTCCTGACTGAACTTTTGTTTAGACTGCACAGTAATACAGTAACAATTTTATTTTGATAACTGTATAAGTACATCCTTTGACTTTCAATGATATATAATCAGTTTAGGAGCATATCATGTGTGCTATAAGGCGGTGCAGATTGCTTGTAGTAAAGGTAAAGGGGAAGACTGAGTTAAAATGGTTAGGTAGGCCATGGGATAACAGAGGTGATTTTGAAGCACAAACACTTAAAAGAAGAGATGATTATATCCCTGGGTGCTGCAGCCAATCACGTCCCTTGTCACTGAAGCAGATCTGATTGAGTGCAACTTACAGACAAATTAAAAAAAAGAACAGAAAAAAGTTTGCGATCATGTGGTGACATCATAGAGCCGTGCGGACATCCATGAGGGGCCGAGGATTGAACAGAGAGGATGGTGAAACTTGCAGCTGCTGCATGGGGGCCCTTATTTGCAGGGAGACAATTGAGGGCTACCATGCCCATAGGTTCCGCAGATGCCTAATGCCAGCTATGAGCCCATAGAGCTTTCAGCCACTCCTTCCATTTATGGCCATACTCATGTATGTAGTTCTTCTGTTTCTGCAAATTAAATAAAGATTAGAACACGTTGGGTCATTAAAGGAGACCCACACCAACAGACTGAAAAAATATGTTTATTTCATCAACACTGGTTGTTTCCTACTACTTAAAAGACAAATAGAGATGATCACACAGAACAATAATCTCAGCACATGAACTTTGTCTCCTGCTGTGTTCTATCAATCACAGCATTAAACAGTTCAAATTTTCCACTTTGACAAAGACAAAGGGGAGGAGTTTAGGAAAAGGGGAGATAAGGTTAAGGACTACAAGTCAGGCATAACAAAAGAATAGAAAATGGCCACTTTAGAAAGAAAAACAAGCAACAGGCACTGAGAATACAGTTCTGTGTGATTATTTCTGTTTGTCTTTTAAATAGTCATTGAAAAGCAAGAAATGGTAATTAAACCTGACTGACTAAAAGAAGGCAGGGTATACTTGAAAACATGTAAAGTCAGTGCATTGGCAGGATCTTAGGGGTTATGATGCAATATTTTAAAGCCAAACACTGCATTGTGGTATATCAAGAGGTAGACTAAAAAGTCAAGATGCTGGACCCCATGTGGGCGGACTTTGGAATTACATGTAAAAATATAAAAAAAATGTATATAGAGTATAAACATGGTGTTAAAATGCAGGAAACATCAAGATGTGATGAAATTAATGTTTTTCAGTGTGTGGGTGCAGTTCTACTTTAAGAGGTGGCACACTGTCTGTTCTGAGAATGCTTCTTTTGTTATCTTATGACCATAGTTTGTCCATGAAGGGAAGGACAGTTATGCCTGATCTAGGTGGAAATCTTTTACTAGAATCTGCTGTAACTAATAAATATCATAAAAGGCAGATTCCATTTATAAAGAGGTTGAAATACGTACTTAGTACAATGCAGGGTTGTGTTGGAAAAGCTCATATGTTAACCAGTACAGACAAGCGGCTTGAAACATTTGTGAGGAAAATCTAACAATTGTGCAGCACTGTTTCAGTATATCTGTGCGATAAAGAAACTAGATTTTCCTCTCTAAGCAAAGCTTTGATTCTCACAGTTCTTTGATATGTTTTATACATCAGCTCTAAAGCTTTTATCTTTTGCTTAGGGTCATAGGCAAAATTTTGACCTATTGAACTTCAAGATGCTTGATTGCCATAATCCCATGTTGATATTTTCTGCTTCCCAAATAAATATCTACATTATTTTTGAAAAAAAGAAAAGCTGACTTCTGTTTGCAAGGTAAAGCTTATTCTGTAATCTTAAGAAAGTTTTTTTATAATGTATTTGTCGTGGTGGTGGTGCTGCGGTAGCGTTGTCGCCTCATAGTAAGATGCTGTCCGGTTCGATTCTCAGCTAGAGCATCTTCTGCGTGGAGACATGCTTGAATGGGCATACCTTCATTGAAGGTTGTGCATCAGGGCTGGTAACTTGGCACGTAAAAATCAACTACCAATCATTAGCGGACCGGAGTACCATTGTGGCGACCCCTAACCTGGAAAAGCAGAAAGACACAACAACAACAACTGATATTTATTTCAAGAACTGGTTCCAAGATATGGTGTTAGCTCCCCAAGAAGTATATGCTTTTTCTGTATATACCAGACAGATGCCTCCCATAGTAGCCTTTAAGAAGCCTAATAAAATGACATACTGAAACTTGTTTATGTTTGTCAGTATGTTTTTTCTGTTAAGGAAAACTTTCTACCCCTTCAAGTTCCTTCAGGTGGCTTGTCTGGAGGCTGAAAAGCCCAGTGCTATATTCTACAATGGATCAATCAGTGAGGTATAAAGTGGCACAATGACCTTCCTGGCATAAGCATGCTCTTTACAGTTACATGAGTGATGGAGTATATGTTTTCTGTATTTATAGGCATGTACTGGTCAACAATTATTTAGTATTTCTATCTGAAACAGAGAAGCCTAGTTAAAAAGCCAGCTTGAGTACACTACCAACCACGCAGGGGTGAAAAGTAATAAATATTTTAATGAAAGATATAATAATATATAAAAAAGGACAAATGGAAGAGCAATAATCCACAAAACAAATGCTCGATCAAGTATATAAAGTAAAACACATCCAACAAGTAGCTGATAGAGCGACCAAGGCAGCATACAAACTCTTTCTTTAAAACGTTTATTATAACATACAGGAGGTAAGCTCTTTCGCATGAAAATGCTTCTTCAGACCTATAAAACCAACATAAAATCAGAGCTATATATATATATATATATATATATATATATATATATATATCTACACAATAAAAATTCACAAACACCCAATAGCAAAGCTCTCTTAATTACATTCAATATTGCCCTT
The DNA here is from genome assembly GCF_019279795.1 of Protopterus annectens. Lineage (NCBI taxonomy): Eukaryota > Metazoa > Chordata > Ceratodontiformes > Protopteridae > Protopterus > Protopterus annectens. The sequence continues at coordinate 1,768,735,006 of NC_056735.1, read as the reverse complement.
AAAAGCATAGTACAACTTGAAACTTCCCAAACAAGCATGATAATAAAGGACAACTCATTCTGCCAACAAAAGAAATATTACCAAAAGAATACAGCATTACAATGCAGCATTATAGTCTTAGCCCAACATTTATTTAGGTATTCTATGTTTCTTTAAGAAGGGCTTGAGGGAAGCCCGTTCATTAAGTCCAGCACCTCTATCAGCTCTTAATATGATCATCCACTTAGTCTCTCTAAATTCTGTGTGATTGGGTATATCACCCATTCGTAAACTTGGGGTAATAATGTCAATAACTCTAAATGTAAACTGATGTAACTCTCCATGTTCCATGACATGTTTAGAAAGGGCATTGCATTCAATGCCCTTCCTAATACTATACATATGCTCCTAATTCTTTCACGTAGGGACCGATTAGTCTTCCCTACATAAAATGATTTGCATAAAGTACACTGAGCGAGATACACAACATTAGAAGACTTACAATCCGCATTCACATTAAAAGAAAAACTTCTATTCAAATCCGGATGATCAAAGGTCTCAGACATATTAATGAACTCACAGAAGTTACAGCCTCCACACGGCAAAGTAATTCCTGTATTTGAAACGTTCCTACTCAAGCTCCTTTCACTACAAAGTATTTTCTTCAAATTCAACTTATTCCTAAAAATAAAAGGACTATGACCAACAATCTCACCTATCTCAGGATCTACTTGTAAGATCAACCAATGCTGCTTAAATATATCACAGACTATTCTTTGATCTCTGGTAAAGAATAAAGGGATCCTCACCAAATCAAGTTGTTTATTCATAACAGCTGGCAATTCCACCAACTCAGTGGGCCTAGGCCCATAATAAGGGGCTGCTGTCCCTTGTCTAAGAGTACTTAGGTCAGCCCAATTAGCTAAGATTTCATTTGTCTGATATCCTCGTGATACTAACCTCTGTTGCAGATGCCCAATTTCAGACTGGAAACCTTCAAAAGTTGGATTAAGTCGCGAAGCTCTAATGCCCTGACCGTGTATCAGATTACGAAACACATAGTTAGGATGCATACTAGTTCTACTAAGTAAGGTATTCCTAAAACAAGTTTTACGAAAAATCCCTGTATTAAAGGTCCAGGAAGTTTCTCAGTAAATAACTCTAGAAATTCAATCCTTTCTCTCAAGGAAGTCATGGTAAATTTCAGACATTCACATAATTTATTAATCTCCTCGAAAAATTTCTCTAACTCTGCATCTGTACCACTCCAAAGGAGGAATACATCATCGACAAAACGTCGATAGAAAATAACATAACTAGAAAATGCCTCCACTTTGAATAATACTTCCTCCTTCCAGTATGCCAGAAACATATTGGCATAGCTATTGGCACAAGATGTGCCCATAGCTACGCCATGTTTCTGGATGAAAAAATCATCCTTGAAAATAAAAATATTATTATCTAGCACAATCTCCAAAAGGAAGCAAATCAGCTCAACCTTAGTTGGATCATAATTATTGTGTGCCTTCAAATATTCCTGTACATAACACAGCCCTAGTTCATTTGGTATCATAGTGAACAATGACTGTATGTCCATCGTCACAAAAATCATATCCTCCATGTTCTCAGTAACCTGAATACATTCATATAAATCTAAGAGGAACTGTTTGGAATCCTGTAAAACCACCCTATTTAAATTAATTACTGGTCTCAAATGTTTTTCTATAAATATAGATAGGGGTTCAGTAATCCAACCACCACCAGAAACAATCAGGTGCATAGGAGGATTCAACAGATGTTTATGGACTTTCGGTAGTCCATGAATGATAGGTATCAGGGGGTCAGATACCATGAGAAACTTAAAAGTCTCCTCAGAGATCAAACCAGCCTCAAAAACATCTTGCACGGACTTCATAATCTCACTAATAATATTATGCACCTCAGCCATTCCTATCTTCTGATAGAAACTCACATCATTTAGCATGTCCTTCATAGTTGCATTATACTGTTCACTATTCATTACAACAATCGAGCCCCCCTTGTCAGCAGGTCTAATACTGATGTCTAAATTCTCCATCAAACTATTCAAGGCCTGCCTCTCATTGAAAGTTAAATAGGTTCATAGGTTCATAGGTTTATACTAGGCTATCTGCCCTAAGGCATTTATAAGCCTAGCCCAAATTTTTGTGGCTTACGCCACCCCTTATATGAAAAAATACTGTGCCCATTAGTTTGTTGTGCCTCTGTCCAGCAGTGACACAGAGATGATTCCCGGGGTAAACCTACGATCTCCCATCCACAGGTCTAGATGTCTCTTGAACAGAGTCAGCGAGGTGCTCTGCCTCACATGGACCGGGATTTTATTCCACAGCATAGGGAGTCTCTGAGTGATAAATCTATCCCTCCAGCACGTCCTATTTATATCCGTGCTAAGGTTTAAGTCGCTTGCTCTAGTGGTTTTGGTGGATTTGGATTTTTTGAGGTGGAGCATGTCCATTAATTCCGGGTTGGACATGGCCTTGTATGTCAGGCACATGTCACCTCTGAGCAGACGGTATGCGACTGAATAGAGCTGGAGTTTCTTCAATCTGGCAGCATATGACAGATTTTGGAGTCCCTTTATCCTTTTTATCCCTATCCTAAATTAAATTTCTTCCCAGGTCTGGGATTCCCCAAACATTCATTACACTATTTATGTATACTATCCTCAGTTAACTTTAAATAGGCCTCTACAAGAGGATGATTAGGTGGAACAAGGGTACTCAATTTCCAGAACTCATACATACATTGATGTACATTGTCAATGTTCCCTAAAGATGAACTATTGCCATATTGGTAACGTAGCATCACATCCCTACAGAACACCTTCAGATCCAATACAGTATCAGTCAACTTATCTGAGGGAATAAAAGTTAGACCCTTACATAATACATTACACTCATCTTGATTCAAATGATGTGAAGAAATATTAATAATCAATGAGTCGGTATTTTCCCCCAAATCTTATTTTGGGACTGATTCTGGGAATGCTCCCCTGATAACTTTCTTTTCTGGCGTCCCCGACTCATGGACCTGCTCCATCTCCCAAACTGTTCGACTCGAACAGGCAATGGAAAAGGAAGGTCACGTGAGGGGACGCCAGTAAGCGGGGCATCACCCTGGTTATTAACAGTATTTAACTTATCTTTCGGTCTAACAACTCTATCAGAATTAGGCTTACTATTAATTAAAACCTTCGGAAACAAAGTCTGTCCAGGTAAATCAACAGTATTACTAACATTCTTATTAACAAACAAAACATCATTCGTAACATCGTGACTGTGTTCAATAAAAAATAGTTCAGAGGCTTCTTTAGAACCTGAGTCAATAATGGGAGTAATGTTATCATCAGAGATTATAATGGAACCATTTTGGGTTCCATTCACTTCATTAGTCAAGGTATTAAGTTCAGTAACAGCACTACAAACAGTCAGAGGGACAGTCACTGCAGTAGTCGTTTCACCAGCAGTTCTAGTTGTCCTAAGATTCACTCTGGAAGTAACTGTATGCTCAGTCTGCGACCATGCAAAAACTTGTCCTGTTCTAAAATCATTAGAATCTCTTTAATATTTTAGTTTTTTTCTGTTGTAGTAATTTTCTCTCAAATACAGCAACCCCATCTAATACACTCTCCATTATGGGGTTTAGCAAAGCACTAGAGTATTTATCAAACAACAACTCCTGTTTAGTTTTCAAGTCTTGTCTCAATTTGTCCTCCTCAGGGCCAAAAAATTCAATCAATAAATGCATATACTTAGCGCTCACCTCTAAATTCAGTTGTTGCCACTTCGTCAACAGCTCCAGAAACTGGGCACCTTGAGTAGGCATATTTAGGACACGAAGGCCACAAAGGTTTTAATTAATAGTAAGCCTAATTCTGATAGAGTTGTTAGACCGAAAGATAAGTTAAATACTGTTAATAACCAGGGTGATACCCCGCTTACTGGTGTCCCCTCACGTGACCTTCCTTTTCCATTGCCTGTTCGAGTCGAACAGTTTGGGAGACGGAGCAGGTCCATGAGTCAGGGACGCCAGAAAAGAAAGTTATCAGGGGAGCATTGCCAGAATCAGTCCCTAAAGAAGATTTGGGGGAAAATACCGACTCATTGATTATTAATATTTCTTCATATCACTTGAACCAAGATGAGTGTAATGTATTATGTAAGGGTCTAACGTTTATTCCTTCAGATAATAGTAAGTTGACTGATACTGTGTTGGATTTGAAGGTGTTTTGTAGGAATGTGATGCTACATTACCAATATGGGAACAGCTCACCCATAGGGAACACTGACAATGTACATCAATGTATGTTTGAATTCAGGAAATTGAGTACTCTTGTTCCATCTAATCATCCTCTCATAGAGGTTTATTTAAAGTTAACTGAGGATAGCATACATAAATATTATAATGAATGCTTGGGGAATCCCAGACCTGGGAAGAACTTTAATTTAACTTTCAATGAGAGGCAGGTCTTGAAGAGTTTGAAGGAGAATTTAGACATCAGTATTAGATCTGCCGACAAGGGGGGCTCGATTGTTGTAATGAATAGTGAACAGTATAATGCAACTATGAAGGACATGTTAAATGATGTGAGTTTCTATCAGGAGATGGGAATGGCTGAGGTGCACAATATTATTAGTGAGATTATGAAGTCCGTGCAAGAAATTTTTGAGGTTGGTTTGATCTCTGAGGAGACTTTTAAGTTTCTCATGGTATCTGACCCTCTGATACCTATCATTCATGGACTACCAAAAGCCCATAAACATCTGTTAAATCCTCCTATGTGCCCGATTGTTTCTGGTGGTGGTTGGATTACTGAACCCCTATCTATATTTATAGAAAAACATTTGAGACCAGTAATTAATTTAAATAGGGTGGTCTTACAGGATTCCAAACAGTTCCTCTTAGATTTATATGAATGTATTCAGGTTACTGAGAACATGGTGGATATGATTTTCGTGACGATGGACATACAGTCATTGTTCACTATGATACCAAATGAACTAGGGCTGTGTTATGTACAGGAATATTTGAAGGCACACAATAATTATGATCCAACTAAGGTTGAGCTGATTTGCTTCCTTTTGGAGATTGTGCTGGATAATAATATTTTTATTTTCAAGGATGATTTCTTCATCCAGAAACATGGCGTAGCTATGGGCACGTCTTGTGCCAATAGCTACACCAATATGTTTCTGGCATACTGGGAGGAGGAAGTATTATTCAAAGTGGAGGCATTTGCTAGTTATGTTATTTTCTATCGACATTTTGTCAATGATGTATTCCTCCTTTGGAGTGGTACAGATGCAGAGTTAGAGAAATTTTTCGAGGAGATTAATAAATTATGTGAATGTCTGAAATTTACCATGACTTCCGCGAGAGAAAGGATTGAATTTCTAGAGCTATTTATTGAGAGACTTCCTGGACCTTTAATTAATACAGGGGTTTTTCGTAAAACTTGTTTTAGGAATACCTTACTTTGTAAAACTAGTATGCATCCTAACTACGTGTTTCATAATCTGATACGTGGTCAGGGCATTAGAGCTTCGCGACTTAATCCAACTTTTGAAGGTTTCCAGTCTGAAATTGGGCATCTGCATCAGAGGTTAGTATCACGAGGATATCAGACAAATGAAATCTTAGCTAATTGGGCTGACCTAAGTACTCTTAGACAAGGGACAGCAGCCCCTTATTATGGGCCTAGGCCCACTGAGTTGGTGGAATTGCCAGCTGTTATGAATAAACAACTTGACTTGGTGAGGATCCCTTTATTCTTTACCAGAAATCAAAGAGTAGTCTGTGATATATTTAAGCAGCATTGGTCAATCTTACAAGTAGATCCTGAGATAGGTGAGATTGTTGGTCATAGTCCTTCTTTTATTTTTAGGAATAAGTTGAATTTGAAGAGAATACTTTGTAGTGAAAGGAGCTTGAGTAGGAACGTTTCAAATACAGGAATTACTTTGCCGTGTGGAGGCTGTAACTTCTGTGAGTTCATTAATATGTCTGAGACCTTTGATCATCCGGATTTGAATAGAAGTTTTTCTTTTAATGTGAATGCGGATTGTAAGTCTTCTAATGTTGTGTATCTCGCTCAGTGTACTTTATGCAAATCATTTTATGTAGGGAAGACTAATCGGTCCCTACGTGAAAGAATTAGGGAGATATGTATAGTATTAGGAAGGACATTGAATGCAATGCCCTTTCTAAACATGTCATGGAATATGGAGAGTTACATCAGTTAACATTTAGAGTTATTGACATTATTACCCCAAGTTTACGAATGGGTGATATACGCAATCACACAGAATTTAGAGAGACTAACTAGATGATCATATTAAGAGCTGATAGAGGTGCTGGACTTAATGAACGGGCTTCCATCAAGCCCTTCTTAAAGAAATGTAGAATACCTAAATAAATGTCGGGCTAAGACTATAATGCTGCATTGTAATGCTGTATTCTTTTGGTAATATTTCTTTTGTTGGCAAAATGAGTTGTCCTTTATTATCAGGCTTGTTTGGGAAGTTTCAAGTTGTACTATGCTTTTAAGGGCAATATTGAATGTAATTAAGAGAGCTTTGCTATTGAGTGTTTTTGAATTTTTATTGTATACATATATATATATATATATATATATATATATATGATTTTATGTTGGTTTTATAGGTCTGAAGAAGCATTTTCATGCAAAAGCGCTTACCTCCTGTATGTTATAATAAACGTTTTAAAGAAAGAGTTTGTATGCTGCCTTGGTCGCTCTATCAGCTACTTGTTGGATATATAATAATATATAGTTCAGTGCTTTCATCCCTGGTAGTATGGGATTTCATCAGAACAAACAGTACATTACAAAACTCAGCTATTTAAACAACTAAAGGTGGGAAACATGCATTACATAACTAAAGCAGTGAGATGTCATTGTTAAAATATTTTTAATACCAATAATCAAAGCAGTAAATGAATAAAAATGACTGTGACATAAGTAAACCAAAAACATAATATTCAGAGTTTATTCAATATAAAAATCTCCATGCTCTATAAAACATTACTATACAAGAACTGTTCTGAGTTTCAAAACATTAGTAGTAGAAATACAATCATTCAGAGCAGGCTTATCACCTGCATTGAGGTGCAACTGCCATAGCAGTTCTTTGTATTCTATCCAAATACCCCAAGGGCCACCTCTAGGATTCCAAGGTACTTGTTCCAAAACAAAAAATACATTTTTTGTGTTACGCAAACATTCTTTTGCTTCTACAAGGCATGATTCTCATTTTTGTTTTTAACATTGTAAAGATGTTTGCAAATTTTCCTACGGAGGGGGCATTTAGTTTTGCCCAACATAAAAGGCAAAGCAGACATCACAAAATGCTAAATAAATGATTCCTGATGTATTGCAGTTGTAACTTTGTTTAAACCAGGAGTGTCCAACCTTTTTGGCTCAGGGACCACCTACCATAATTGGCAAGATTGGGGGGGGCACATTACCATGTCCATCCTGTGTCTTGTCCATTCAAAACAGCTTGATATAGAACATAACAAGGACCAGATAAATGCTTTGATTGGCCAGATTGTGGCCCTAGGGCCACTTGTTGGACAACTCTGACTTAAACTGAAAAACAAAGTTGATGGTGGGAAAATCAATAACATTCCCCTCACATATAAAACTGCATTGCTGATAAGCTCCACACTTTCTAGTACCTAGGAGGGAAGCCACCATGGGGTATGTAATAACATTTTGATGCTCTCTCTGGTCTTTCTTTAATGTTATTACTAATCTTAAAAGTAAAATGAGGAATATTACCTACAACCTCTGCACTTGAATCACACCTCAGTATTTTCCAGTTAGTCTTAACTAAATTCATAATACCACTGTTCAGGGAATACCAAAAAACTGTTTCTAGAAATATATGTCTCTTCCTCTTTCCATTATTGCCACTACTGGTTCCTTTAAGATTGTTAGGCATCCATTGATCGAAGTTTTGAAACTTTGAATGCTCTGGCATATATATATATATATATATATATATATATATATATATATATATATATATATATATATATATATATCCATACATACACACACACATCTACGGTGAGAGAGTGTATGTATTTCCCTATGTATTAATTTATTAATATTTAAATATTCATGAGAGTATTAATTGTATGATATGTATTTGCTTATATATATGTATATATATATATATATATATATATATATATATATATATATATATATATATATATATATATATATATATATATATATATATATATATATATATATATATATATATATATATATATATATATATATATATATATATCTATATATATATATATATCTATATATATATATATACAGGGAAAGAGAGAGGGGTATACATTTTTCCCATCTACTAATTTATTAATATTTAAGTTTATTTAGTTATACATATTTTAATATAATTATTAATGGATTTTCTAGAATGATAAAACAACACTATTAAAAATATAAAACATTGACTCATGAACCAAGATCACTTTTTAATGAGCACTTTCATTTCCATTAAGTACTGCACCTCTTCAGATAGCTTAAAAACTATTAAGTTTATGAGTTTCTTTAAAAGGTAAATCAGATTTTTCAAGACCTGTTAGTATTATATCCTACATGCTTAAATTAAATAACATTTCTTTTACTATCATCTCAAGCAATTGGCTTTATCATAGATATATTTGGCTGTGATCCTGAATTATTTATCTTGTATGTTTGACAGGAAACTACCTTATTCATTAGTGAATGTCATCTGTTCTGTTTTGTCAGCTTGTCTAAGCTGGGGTCATTCTCTGTTTTCTCTTCTCATGATGATGTTTTTAGTGAAGGATTTCTACATCTTAGAACTGATAAGAAGAGTTTGACTTCGCCTTGAGATCTGAATTTTGTTTTGGGAAATGCAACAACCACCTCATCAGAAGTCTGCACCTTATATGTGCATACCTTGGAAAGCAATCTTCTTGGTACCATATTTCTGAGCTGCAAGCCTTAATGGTTGTTGAGGGGTTTTTAATCTTATACTACATCTAACTAAGACAGAGTTTCTTTATTCACTATTCTTTCATTTAGCTGTATGACAGTGGGTGATATAGATGGATATTTGTTTTTTCTGTCAGTTCAGAATGACTGGGAAAGGTTAATGCATGTCATGAATCCTTGGAGAATGGTGTGAATTTCTGTAATCTAAACCACCTTTGTCAAAATGTGTAACCAGTAGTTTTGTCTCTTTCGGTCATAAAAAGCTTAGGGATCTCCTGGCTAGGTAAGCTATTTCCACTTCGCTTTCAACTGCATTATTCATGTTATATTTCTGTTACTCAGCAATTTTCTGACTATGTCACAGCTCATTTCAAAAGACCAATGCCTGCTTCAGCTTCAGACATCTGTGATGACAAAACAGGATCATCTCTCAACACGTGGAGACTAGAGGCTAGATTGCCTACAAAGCTAGTTTTAATTCCTGCAACAGTACAAGATATGTTTGCTGGTGTTTCCTTTTCTGTTTCTGTATAATAACTTTGAATTCTGCCAGGATAGTATGCATATAAGAAAAAAATGAAACAAAGAAAGAAAACAGAAAGAAGACAAAGTTAAGCATTTTCCCTAAGATTAGATGTTTTGCACCCTTTCTGATTTTTTTTTGGACAATTAGCTCCTTTTCCTCCGCTGTCCACTTTTTCCTTCTATCTCTCTCTCTTGTTATATTTTTCTCTTGCAATCCTTTTCACTTGCATAATGATGTCATGCTATACAATGCCTGTTATATACTTGAAGAGGTAATTCAGAGTTTCTCTTGCCTAGGAGGAGGCTTAAGATTATTCACTATATGAAATGTTTAGAAATCTTAACAGTTGACATTCTTTCAGAAAACATGCAAAATTTTCACTTTTATTAAACCAATTTGTTCAATTTTCTCCCTTCAATATATTATTCTGAAAGAGTCATTTTTTTAGTTATTGACCAATATATATTTGGGGCAGTCAAGAATTGTTATCATAAGATCATAGGAGGTTACTAGGCTAATGGCCCTGTGGCCCTTACAAGTATAGCCAAGAGTTTATCCCCAAAAGAGAAACCTCAGTCAGCACCTGTCACCCCTGTCAGTTAGGGACACAGGTAGAACCCTTGGGACAAATTTGTGGTTTCCCATCCACTCATAAAGGTTGCACTTGAAGAGCGTCAGCGACCTACTCTGTTTGGCGTGCATGGGGAGTCTATTCCAGAGAAGGGGCAGCCTCTAGGAGACAAAACTGTCTGTCCAACAGGCTTTGTTAATGTCACATATTAGATTTAGGTCTTCCATTCGAGTAATGCACGAGTAGTTAAACTTATGGATATAGAGCATCTCTAGTAGGGCATGGTCCAAGATTGCCTTGTAGGTGAGACACAGATCACCCCTGAGCAATCTGTATGACACTGAGTAGAGTGATAATGATTTGAGCCTGTCCACATAGGACAGGTGTTACAGGCCATGGATTCTTTTGTGAGGTATTCATAGGTTCATAGGTTCATAGGTAGATACTAGGCTATCTGCCCTAGGGCATTTATAAGCCTAGCCAGAGTGTATTTGGCTTCTGCCTCCCTATTAGATTAGCCTACTGTGCCCCTGTAAAGTAGGTCACAGAAGGTACCCTTTAAGATTAGTTTACTGTGCCTCTGTCTAGCAGGGACACAGAAGAGATCCCAGGGGTGAATTTGCGATTTCCCACCCACGTTTCCAGATTTCGCTTGAAGAGGGTCAGCGAGGGGCTATGTCTAACATGAATTGGAATTCTATTCCAGAGTGAGGGGAGCCTCTGGGAAATGAATCTGTCCCTCCAGCATGTCCTATTTATTTTTGTACTGAGGTTTAAGTCCCTGGAGCGTGTAGCTCTAAGGGACTTGGATTTTTTGAGGTGGAGCATGTCCATTAATTCTGGGTTTGACATGGCTTTGTACGTCAGGCATAGATCGCCTCTGAATAGGTGGTAAGCAACTGAGTAGAGCTGGAGTTTCTTTAGTCGAGCTGCATAGGACATCTGTTTGTAGCCTGTGATCCTCTTTGTGAGGTACTTTTGGGGTCTTTCCAGTTGCTGCAGGTGTCGGGTAAGGTACATCCCAAAAAGGGCATTGTATTCAATTATGGGCCTGATGAGTGACGAGTAGAGGGGCACAATGACCTCTCTTGATCTAGATGCAAACCCTTTCGTGATAAGGTGGGCTATATAGAAGGTCTTTCTAACCACTTTGGCAATGTGATTATCAAAGGAGATATTACTATCTACGTTGGTCCCCAAATCTCTAATTACTTCTTCCGTACTTAATGGATTACCACCTATGTGGTAATTTGTGGGCACCTTGTTTTTCCCAAAGGGGATGACTATGTACTTTTTAGCATTTAGCTTGAGGCCATGGCTCTGGCACCAAGCATCCATCTCTGCGAGACCCTTTTGGAGGATGCTTGTGTCAGCTGGAGATTCAATTATGGCCCCCAGTTTGCAGTCATCTGCGAACTTTGTCAGCCATAATCCCCCTGTGTTAGCCTGAACCTCAGAGAAGTATATACCAAACAAGAGAGGTCCCAGAACTGAGCCCTGTGGGATGCCACTTGTAACTGGTTTGGATTCGGACATGGCACCTGCGATTCTGACCATGTGGGTTTCTTCCCTGAGCCAGTTTACAACCCATCTTATGATATAGGGGTTGATATTTAAGCTGGTAAGCTTATTTATGATGCCCGAGTGGTATATTGTGTCAAAGGCTTTTGTGATGTCCAGGTAGGCTGTGTGGACTACCTTGCCCTCATCTATGGCTTTGGTAACTGTTTCAAAGAAATCAACTAGGTTTAAGAGGCAAGATCTGCCCTTAGCAAAGCCGAATTGGGTAGGGTCCAGTGTCTGGAGGCTCCCAATGTCTTTGTTTATGAGTTCCATGATAATATGCTCCATAGCTTTACAGACCAGACTAGTCAGGCTTATGGGATGATAGTTCCCGGGGTCCGTTGTGGCACCACCTTTGTGGAGTGGGACCACTGTAGCTGTACGCCATTCTTTCGGTACATATCCTGTAGTAAGGCTAAGTTTGAACAGTGACTTAATGTGAGGGTTCAGTTCTTCTTGGAGCTCGTGTAAGACACAGCCTGGGACACCGTCCAGTCCCATAGATGCTGTGTTTTTTGCTTTGGAGAGGGCAGCTTTCACCTGTGCATCTGTGATGTCAGGGAGGTTACATTCAGTTGGGTAGGCATTTGCTCTTTTGGGGGGGAAGGGGGGGAGTTTGCGCTGAATCTGTCTGCCAGGATGTTGGCTATGTCTGTAGGTTTGGTATATTTTGTACTGTTATGCAACAATTCAGAGCATATCTGGGAGTTTCCACCCATATTCCTGACATAACTAAAGAAGGCCTTGTGATTATCTTTAGTGTCTAGGGCAATTTTTCTTTTGAAACTGGCCTTTGATGATTTTATGAGGGATCGAAGTTTCTTGCTAATACTGATCAGAGATGCCTTCCCTTTTTGGGATTTTGCTCTGTCATGTAGTAGCTTCCTCCTTCTGTTGTATAGCTTATTTATGGCCGGGGTCCACCAGACCTTTCCAGCTGGTGCAGGTTTTTGGAGAGGTACATACCAAATGGGGCATTGTACTCAATTATTGGCCTAATGAGGGAAGAGTACAGAGAGGTAATAACCTCCTATTTTTCTGGATGCAATTCCTTTATTTATGAGATGAACCAAGTAAAAGGCTTTTCTGGCCACTGCCGCTATATGATGGTCGAATGTGAGATTGTTGTCAACCTGAGTACCCAGGTCTCTCACTCAAGGTTGTGTGCTTAGGGGGTTGCCATTGATATGGTAATCAGTAAGGGCTGTGTTTTTCACAAATGGTATGATAATACATTTTTTTTGCATTTAACCTAAAGCCTTCACTTTGGCACCAGCCATTTGTTGCTGTGAGACCTTTCTGTAGCATGTTAACATCATTTGGGGAGTCAGTGACAGCATGCAACTTGCAGTCATCTGCAAACTTGGTCAGCCACAGGTCTTTTGTCATTGCCTGGATGTCTGAAAAATAGATGCCAAACAGTAGGGGTCCCAGGACAGATATCTGGGGAACACCACTAATGGAAAGTCTGCAGTCGGAGTTGGAGGCACCTACTTTGACCTTGTGGGTCCTATCGGTAAGCCAGTTGGCCACCCATGTGATGAGATAGGGATTTACACCAAGTTGTGTTAGCTTTTCAATGATGGCTGAGTCAGGGATTGTGTCAAAGGCTTTGGCCAAGTCAAGGTAAGCTGTATATACTAACTTTCCCTTATCCAGGACCTTGGTGACAGTCTGCTCTTAATGAATCCGAACTGGGTGGGGGTCAAGTGCTTGGAGATTGCCTATGTCCTTGTTTATGATGTCCATAATAATATGCTCCTTGGTCTTACAGATCAGACTTGTATTTTTCAGGGTCTGTAGTGGCACCATCTTTGTGCAAGGGGATGACAATGGTAGTTCTCCACTCTGCTGGAATGAAGTTTGTACTTAGGCTGTGGTTAAATAGAGTGCTCAATAGCGAGGCTGGTTCTTGCTAAAGATGGTGCAGAATGCAGCCTGGATACTATTAGGTCCCATGGAAGCTGTGTTCTTTGCCTAGGATAGGGCCTTTAACACTTGATCTATGGAGATGTGAGGTGTGGGACAAGTATTGGGGATGTTGAATGGGCTTTTGGGGGGACAGGGTGGTGAAGTTTGCACTGAACCTATCTGCTAGCAGGTTGGCTAAGTCAACAGAATCATTGTAAGTGGTGCCATTAAGATCTAATCTGGAACAAACCTGGGCTTTACCATGGAGGTTCCTGACATAAGTCAAGAAGGCTTTGTGGTTACCCTTTGTTTCAAAAGCTAGTTTTGATTCATAACTGCCTTTGGAGGTTTTCCCTAGTGATCTAATTTGCTTGTTGAGGCTAAGGAGGGAGTTTTTCCAATCAGGAATGTGTGCCTTGTTACCCTTGGACAAAAGTTTCTTCCTTTTGTTGTAAAACTTGCTGATAGAGGATGTCCACCAGATAGGTTTGTGTTTCCTTAAGAAGCAGGTTTTAGTTCTGTTAGGTATGGCTGAGTCCATGCAGTTGTGCAAGTGCTTGTATTCTGCCTTGGTGTACTGTTCAACATAGTTGACAGCATCCTCTAAGGGTGGGGGGGGGTGGTTGTGTGAAGTAAGGTTGTAGTCAACTTTTGAGAATTTTTTTTTAGCCTGGTTATGATGGTGGTTGTTGGGCGGAATAAAAATTTTGAATGAGATAGATATATGGTCTGATCTCACCAGGGAAGACCTTACTATAGGGCTGGTGTGGCAGTTGCCCATGTTGGTGAGAACCAAGTCCAGAATGTTATCGCCCCTTGTGGGGGATGAAATGAACTGGTCTAATGTGTTAGAAGTGATGACGGAATTGTTGGGTGAGTGCATTAGTACAGGAATAGTTCACCCAGTCTATGGTGGGGTAGTTGAAGTCACCAAAGCTCAGAGTGTTAGTGTGTACCTTGATGGAGTCAAGTATGTCCAGGTAGGAGGAGTGGGTGTTCTGAGTCATGAATGGGGGTCTATAGCTTGCTATAACTTTGGTGGATGTATTGTCAATTGTCAGTTGCACCTGGAGTAGTTCTAGTGTGCCATGCTGGCAAATCAGTCTGGAGGTGTGCTTTTCTTTAATGACGACAGAGACTCCACCACCCTTAGTCTTCCCGACCTCATTTTGGGGTCAGAATATGTTGAATGAGGTATAGCCTGGTAAGGCAGAGGTACTCTTCACAGCCTTGAACCAAGTTTCTGTAACTGCACAGATGTTGGCATCCTCCAGTGTGAAGAAAGCCTCCAGTGAGTGCATTTTCAGGTTAAGGCTCCTAGCATTAAGCAGTATGACCTTCAATTTGCTTTTTGACAGATCTTTTATATTGGAAGATTTGTCTTTGGGACATTGCCTAAAATGGGGGAGGCAAGAGCCTTGGCCAGAATCTGGTATCCCAGAGAGGACAAGTGGAGGCCATCTCTAGTAAAGCATCAAGGCCTGTCAACCATGTCATCCCAGAAAGACAAATACTGGATCCCCTTGGAATGACACCACAAACTAAGACAATTGTTGAAGTTAATTATTTTTTGTTGGTATTGTGGTATCATTCTTGGTGAAGGTAGGATGCTATTTAGGGCTAGCGACATACCTGCCTGGGACACATACCCTGAAAGCTCAATCATGTCTGTCTTCATATAGTCCAGGGAGGTACATCTCAAGTCATTCACACCAACATGGACAATGACAGAGTCATACTTGTACCTGTTGTGGAGAGACTTAAGTGCATTTGTGATGTGGTGGATTCTGGCACCTGACAGACAACTGACCATGCTCTTCTCCTTGTCAAGCCTGGTGAGGGGTACATCAGTGTATCTCACAACTGAGTCACCAATGACTAGTATGTTTGGTTTATTGTTATGCCTTATGGGCTGTGTTGGTTTATTGTTATGCCATATGGGCTGTGTTTGTGAGACAGTATGTTGTCTGCTTTCTGTGATGTTAAATTACCATACTAGTACCTGATGGAATGACCAAAATGTCACAGATCTTATTTATCACTATTCAGTGTATACCAAGTTTTTTTATGGTAATTAGCATCTCAGGCTTCCAAAGTTTCAAGTTGCCATCTGTTTTGTCTTTTATATATGACAGGTATGCTGTCATCTAGCAACCACCATTTGTATGTACATAAAATGTTTTTCCATTGTTGCTATGGCAGAGTTATAACAACGTTAAGATTAACATAGTTGCTTTTACCCAGATACACCATAAAGACAGAAAAGAAATCAGGCATTTACTTTTTGGTGAGTAGCTTACAGAGCTGTACTTTCTTTGTTTTCATAGCATAACAGATATACCCAAACCAATCAAGCAACATAAAGAGGTATAATGAAATCCTTTAGTGTTAAAGACTTTTCCCATTTTTGGTATGTGTCTCTTAGGTTTCCTAAACAAAGGATTCAATAAGTGATACAATAAATGGGAGAAATGTGAGGACCTGCCTCTGTTCATACTAAATATTGTGTAAAAACGTTCATCACCAACCAGATTCTCCATGGACAGTAATGTAAAAGAAAGACTAGAGTACACAAACTGAGCACTTGCAACAACGGTATAAGGTCTTAAAAAGCCAGCAAAAATCAATACCGGGAATAAAATTTAGATAATATTCACTGTCATTTTACTTTCCTAAGCCAAATCTGTAAAATATTAATTGAATGGCTTTAAATTTCCTTACAAATGCACTAATGTACAAAGAATGGTGTTTGAGAACGTGGGCTGTGGAATGTATTTCTCAGGTGCATCTATAATAGTGCCTAACAAAACTCACATCACCTATACTGTATCATTTTACACTGCTCCCCCCCAAAAAAAAAGGATTAGATCACAACTGTTGAAGTTTTACAGAGAAAATAAAATGAAACTACATTTGTAAGGATGGCTTTAATTCTCCTTACAGAAATTACAGATGTACATTTTTGATTAATAATATAAGTTATAAAATGCTAAGATTATTTTTTAAATAGAAATTACAGTGAAGGAGAAAATTTGGTGGGTTGTGTTGCCTAGAAAGAAAACACATGCAACTCCCTTTTTCTAGATAATATAATATAAAGGAGAGCAGCATGCGAGTTGGAACCAGATGCTATTACAAATAATAAAGTATAAAGGTTATTTCTTCTATATATGATGTATGTGTGGGTGTATTTGCCTTATTACTTATAGTAAATCATCTAGGCCCATGAGCCTTTAAATATTTACTTATTGGACCATCCCTGAGTACCTTATTGTGACATCCAGCCTCTGGGCCAGTAATCAAGGAGCCTCAATCCTCACCGCTGACACCAATGGGGGATGTTCACATAGAACAAAAATGGATACACACGGTATTTTCAGAGCAGGTTAGTACACCAAGCACAATTTCCCTTAAGAACACACAGGGAGCACACTCCAGATCTGGGGCTACACATCCTCTCCAGGCCTCAATTAAGACTCCACCTTTGTCTCTACAGAAATCAGTTTTCTGTGTTCCTGTTCCAAGTAGCTGACACATACACACTCTTTGAGATTTGTTTCTCACACACACACACACACACACACACACACACACACACACACACACACATACCTGGGCTGGCACAGATTAATCAGCTATGCCACTTCTACCCAGACTATAAAGTAGATTCACTGCCACCATCCAGCTACTTTAAGGCTCTTACCAGAGTACTCAATTACTCTCAGTAAAATTAATACTTATACAAATGGTAATGTTAACCAAGCAGCAAGACTTTCAGGAAAATGAATCCCACCGTGCCACCAAATAAATGGAATTACTCTCACGTTAAACTATTTTCTAAAAGACCAGTCACAGTGAAATGTTTAGATATGTTTAATAAAAAATAATAAAATAGAAAACATGAAAATACAGAGTATCTGTTTACAATAAACACCAGAGTTTCAATTCACAAGAAATATAAAAAATAACACAGATGGCAAGACTCAGACAGATACAGAAAAACAATATTTTTAGCTAATCTCACTGTTTTCCTAACTGATTGAAGAATTATAATTCCCTGGTTAGTTACTAAAGTAAGGCAAGATGAAATAGATGAGTGTCTTGTGTCAGTTCTATACTGGTGGCAGTTGTGGGATTGAGGTTGCTTGATTTCTAGCCCAGAGGAGGGACATCACACTTTTATTGACTTTCCATTTTTAGAAGAAATGTTTCTGATTGTTGGCCCTATTAAAAAAAGATTTGCCTCAACTAAAACTTTTGTCATGGTCAAGTACCAAACACTATAACCCTATATTTCACAGGCTTTCCATTTCTCATTTTTTGACAAATGATATAATGCTTTAGTCCAGAGCTACCTTAACTGTATATTTATATATGATGAATAAATGTTTAATTTAATGATATGATCATACTTATGTCTAATTTTATATAACCACTTGACATCTTACTACTCAGATCCATCTGTTATTAATAAAACAGCACTTCCTTAGAAAATAATTATGTGTAAGACTCCTCAAACTTACTTTTACTGGGTGGAAAACAAGACCACATCCAATCTATTCAGCTACCCCTTGCTAAGAGTCTCCATGCTGCTATTTCTAAACAGTGAAGCAAATCATCTTGTGCCAGATAAAGTCTGCCAAATATAGAACTTTGTGTATATTTACATTTTGGATTTGAGTTATGACATCTAACTAAATGCAAATTACGTCAGGTAAATTATGCATTTGATTGAAAATCATCACTAATAGAAGAAAATGTGCAAGCACTGCGTATCCATGCAGTTCTAAGTTGTCTATTTTTGGACACTGAGAATATAATTTCTAATCCATAATTTTTACACAAAAACACACTCAGAGATATAGACATATTGATAGACACAGATAAGCACGCACAATATATTTATATATGATATATGTGTGGGTGTATTTGTTTATTTATTGATTGGTTAACATTTAGAAGATCAAAAATGTAAAAAAGTACTGAAAATAAAATAAACCAAATTTAATAACTTCAAGTAAGTGCTTTTTGTATCCCATATGAGACTACTTCAGACTAAAGTGTCTAAGACAATTGCTCATTTAAATAATTAATTATACAGATCACATGATATAATCAGTGTTTTAATTTTTTCCTTTAAGGAATATTTTTAATTTTTCTTTATTGTTTAGTCCTCTAAAATTACATAGTTTAAGCCTTAGCTGCTACCAGTATTCATTCCAATCCAATTCATCTTTTGAATCAAATCTACAATCAAAATTATCTATTTGATTGATCACAGTGAATAAAGAACTTTCACTATTACTACAAGTGCTGGCATGTTTCGTTAGGGTATTAGTAAAATTTGCATGTTTAACAGCATGTAAATGTTCATAAATACTCTTGGACAGCTCTGTGGTTATCCTGTCTATATTAAAAGCAGTGCAGTTTGTGCAACTAGCAGCATAAACCCCATATTTGCTCTAGCAATTAAGAGGAATTTGACTACAAGATATCCTAGTGGTTTAGTATCTGATGCTATGAGGTAGAATTGGAGGACAAACTTACAAGGTTTAAGTACTATACACACACACACACACATATATATACATATATATATATATATATATATATATATATATATATATATATGTATATATATATATATATATATATATATATATATATATATATATATATATATATATATACATATATATATTACATTTTCAATATACTTTATAAGGCCACCTGACTATTTTCTGGCAGTTTTTGGTTTGATACTTAGAAGATGCTCAGGTTCATTTCTGTGTCTTGTCAGAGCTCACTGTAAAAAGACTGAAATCATATGCCTTAGGTTCAAACAAGAGTTTAAGTGTTTACCTCAGAAATGTAACGCTAACCTTCAGTTTACAAAATGAAAGTTATTAGAACCAAAACAAAACTGAATATATGTATGTAGTATATATATATATTCTGCATACAATGTACATGGTGATATAAGTGAGAAACCTATTTGACAATATCATGTTTACCATTAATTGCAGATTCATTATGTATCAGAATTGTATTAACATTCTTCCAAAATAGGGTTTGCACATTTACCAAGCTTAGGTATAACCAGGGCAACCATAAATACACATTAACAGGACAACAGAGAAAACTGACATGTAGGTCATTATGACTTCTTTTATAAAGAAACATGTTATGAAGCCAGAGGTAATACCAGGTTAAAGGAATGTCTGTGAAATGCACTGATGTCAAGCTGACGTGTACACGCACATATGTTTTCTTTTCCTGTCATGTTTATCTGCAATGCATGTTGTCATGGCAAAAAGAAGACACTTTTCTTTGTCCAAATGTCAAAGCGCTAGGAAAGCTGTTAATCTACTAGATGTGATGGCACATTTTCTAATATTACAAATAAGGATAAAAGAGTAGAGGAAGGCAATGCCTATAACAACTTTAAGACACCACTGGGATTTGATTCATCAAGGAAAATAGATGTGTTTTGACAAATCTTGGTGACAGGTAAGTTAGCTTTCAACACATTTCCTTAGCAATGATGCCATGGATACTGAAACTGACAAAGGATTTATGCACTATAACTGTAGGATATAGCCAATGAAGAAGAAGTTGTTGTTTATGCTTATTATACCTGCCTTGTTGAACTTATCTTCACTTTCCATTCTACACAGTGACTTAGGTTTATTATATGCATCCTATGTTTATTGCATTTTCTTTCAATTGTATTTGGGTAGCAACCCACACATATTTTACTTTGTATTTACACAATTTTCACTATTGTTTAACTAAATAAAACTAATTTACTTACCTTTAAGCTATTGTGCCTTGTTTTAATTGTTATAATTGTATTTTTGCCCTACTGTTTAGCTGGAAAGAGGGTAACCATTATTTTCACTTTTGGGTAGCACACTGTGGGACACATACCTTTGAATATGCTTCAGCTGACTCTGAGGGATAACTATATTAAATGTCGATATCAGAGCAGACAGGTAACTGTGCATCTTTGGCTTTTTTCAAAGTGGTGGCAGCACTACCAGAACAGAAAGAAAACTGTGGGGAAATGGAGAATTCTGCTAGCCTTCCCTGGGTTATGTCTGTATGAGTGTCTACTTGAAAATAACATTTTTGTGTGAAAGGCAGTTACCATGAATAAAGGGAGTGCTGAGAAGCATTCATACACAGAGAGTGTGGTGAGGCTCTGTAAGTAAAAAGTATGTAATTTAACTTAGTTGTAGAGGTTGAAAGCCATACCCAAGACAACACTGTATATTCCCTTTATGGTTTCCAAGCCAGGTTAATGGTTGAAACAGATTTGTGTGCAGTTTCTTGCTATCATTTCATCCTCTGTGGATACAATCCTCCACACACACCAAAGCAGAAATATTGAAAGTTTGTGATTAGCTAGGGACATAAAAAGGCATGGCAGGCTTTGTTTCTGCAAACTCTCCATCAGCAAAGAGCACATTTAATGGTATGCACAAAACTGGGAACCACACTGCCAGAAATATACTTGCATGGTACAAGCATCACTTTTCATAGCCTTTATACTGAGCGATTATTACTTTGTTTTATTAGTTTATTTACTTATTTATTTATTATGACAGATGGATGTTGTGAAAGTTAGGATTTTTCTCTGAAATAGCAGTAGAATTTGTCTTTGTACCAGACATATTTTTTTTTTCAGATCAGGGAAACAAACCAACAGTAACTTTACATGCAACTTTTTCCACTGCTTTGTATTCTTGACAAGATAAACCAAAGTAAAATATTAAAGAAATCAAACTGATGCACAATGTAACAAGAAAAGAATAAAAACATAAAGAACACTGAAAATGTGATGAAATCTGTAGCCTGTTATCAGTCTTAAATAAATTTGTGGACCACTGCAAACCTGCCATTTATAATTTAAATTGCTAATTGCAATATTCCTTGAATATTGCCACTGATTTAACCAGCAGGTTAAAGTCATGAATTTGATTATATATTTTGCAAAACACTCACATCAGAGTAGAATACTAATATACATTAAAAAGACACAAAAAGCTTGCAATAAGCCTTCTAAATGATTTTTAGAAGGGTTGACTTCTAATAAATCCTAGGAATGTAAAGTGTTTCAAGCATCATAATCTTGCTTTTTATTACAAGTTTACAGAGTTCCATGGATATGATGTGCATTTTATTATCATAAATTCTTGCATAAAATTCAGTAACCATTAAATGGACAAAAATGGTAACACCAAAGACCATAATTATCTTTCTACATGACAAGTTCTACGCAACAAAGGTAACTGCTGGCAGGGTGCTTGTAATATGACACGCCACATATCCTCACAAGTTATACATTGCTTTCAGGCACTCTTTCCAGTCTATTCCATGCCACAGTATGTGAGGCTGTCAGATTGCTAATTAGTGTCCATTATTTTGAAGTTTTTTTGATGTGGACATCTGCTCTCTAGGAACTGGACTTAAACTATTAAAAATGTAGTTCTAACAGACCAGTGAATATCAGGTTTTGTTGTCTGACATAAAATTGAGTGATGAGTTTAAATGCACATAATTATTTATTAAATATGTAACTATCAAAGTGTGTTTTTGTATGGTACTCTACAGACCCTCACACACACATATATATGCATAGTACATATATATATGATTCAGTCAGTGATTAAAAAATGGTACGCACTTCAATGATCATGAACAGTCGACAAAAATACCATTGACAGCACAAACCATCAAAAATAACCTAACCAAAAAAGCCATTTTTTCAAGGAGCATGCCTCCCTACTCCTCCCATTCCTGTGCAGAGAACTGAAGACCCTCACCCCAGATACTTTATGTTCACCATCTAGATCACACAGCAGTGAAAAATGAAAGTTCCTTAGCCACACTGTCCAGCAATCTCACACTAATAGTCCTAATATGCATTCACCTGTTAACATATTAATATACTAACACACACACACACACACACACACACACACACACACACACACACACACACACACACATGCTCAAATGCATACTTCCAAAACAGAGCAAGCACACCACTTATTGCACTCATTTTCTCATTCAGTATAGACAAGACGAAATTGAGAAAAATGATGATTCCAGCTCAACCACTGACCTCTAACCTATTATATATAGGAATACACGGAAGACACTCAACTTAGTTTAACGTAGGTTTGATGAATTTTACTTACCATGACGGAAAGTAAAAGTCCTTCAATTACAGTGTAAAAGTTCAGTCTTTGACAAAAAGGTCTTCACACAGCATAATTGTATAAATAACTCACAGCTCAATTTAATCTCTTACAGTTTGGCAAGTAACTCACAATTCATAAAAATCAAATATTCCCAACTGCAGGGCTTTTGTCTGGGTCCAGAACCAAATACTGCAACCATTTCTCTGTTTTGACATCGCTTGAGTTACACTGTGTTTAGTAGTTATTCACAGACTATATTTCCGTTTCCAAGTTTTTATCTTCATTCATATCCTTTGACAAAATCTTCCCTCTAAGTACCTGTAAGGCATCTGCAGCTACCATAGTTGGTTTTGAGAAACCAGGTGTCATGAGAATGGGCTCTAAATATAACAAATCCTTCAACTACTAGAACAGTTTCTCTTCTTCTTATATCCATTTCACTTTTATGGGAGTCATTTCCTTGGTTAGGTCATTTATGGAGCAGGCTACGGTGGCAAACTTTAAAATGGTTTTACTTTTTAACTGGGAATTTATTACCCCTTTACCTGTTACATATCTCAAGTACCTGGTTTCTGACATGCAAAGTTTTGTTTTTTGGCAGCACTGACTTGTACCTCCTGCCTATTTCAATTAAATAAATTCAGCATGCACTATAGAAGAATGTGGCTGCCATTCGTATGCTGCTGAGTGTTTACCATGAGGTTTCAAAACTCTGTCTATGAGCATTTAAGAATTGACATGGGCCCTTGAATCCCAAAGAGTAAAAGAACATCAGGTGTAGAGAATGCAGTCTTTGGTTTGGCTTCAGGGTCAATGGAATCTTCCATTACCCATATGCTAAATCTAGAGTGGTCAAAAACCTTGCTTTACCCAGTTTTTCTATGAGTTCATGAGCCCTGAGCATTAGGCAAGTGTCAGATGTCGATATTTAGCTTATTAAAGTCATTACAAAATGTTATGGACCCGTCTGGTTTAAGGACCATCACAACTGCACTCTTCCATTTACCTGTGGCTCTTCAAAAACTTCTAGTTTATTTATTTTCCTTACTTCTTAACTTAAATGTTTTCTTTTGGGACTCTAGTACCTATACAGCCTCAGGTTTGCCATCACTCAAGTACAATTTCTATGATTCTTTATTAAATTTGTCCTACTAAGCAGCTCATAAAGACCTAGCTGTTCGCCAATAAAACTACTGTACTTCTTTTTGATCTTAGGCAATGCTTCACTGATCTCAAGAGTAGGGATAGAATTCTCAGGAAACACTATTGTACTCCAATTCATTATCAAAGCTAATTACAAAACTTTTGACTTCCTTTCAATGTTTTAGCACATTTATGTGATATATCTGTTCTGGTTTTCATTTTCCAATCTGTCTTATTTTGTCATTTGTTTCCTTTAACTGCTCTTCTACCTTAAAGAGTCCTTATCATTTATCCAGGAACATATTTTTGATATAGAGAACTGATACTTTTTCACCTTTTTTTTGTTTGTTTGCTTGGTTGCTTTATATACCCTCTGTTACATCTCTTGAATCATTTCCATGTTCGCATTACAATTTTCAGCTTATCTTACATATTAATGAAGTGTGCTATCACACTTTTGAATAAATTTTTCTCCTCCTCCCAAGATTCTTTCACCCAGAAAATGCCTCACAGTATTTCAAATGAGGTGAATCCTGCTGATGCATTGGGCTCTTTTCACATAACCAAAGGAGGTAGAGAAGAAACTGACCTCAGTGTTTAGCACCCCATTAAGAGTTCTATTAAAGCATTTCACTAACTGGTACTCTGAATTCTATAAATGTTTTATTTTGAAACATTGGTATTGGTGATATATTATCCTCAATATAACTAAGTTTCCCTAGCACATTAGTATTTCTTTGGAAATCTCTACCCTGGAGAAATGTAGCATTAGTTGCACTTTTAATTTAGCATTAGCCTTTCACAGAGGTACTGCTTCATAAAACTTTGTGGCATAAATTAGACTGCATTGGTAACCATCAGTACTGTACCTAGGGCAAGAGGGACAACTGCCCTGGACACAATGCCTTGGGGGCACGATCAGCCAATCCTGATCTCTCTCTTAAATGCAATACCATATTTTAAAAGCTGGTATTCCATTTGTAGTCAAACCTGAGCACTGTGGTACTCCATTTGTGGTCTAAACAGTTTGCTACAGTTTGAAAGTAAAAAAAGAAAAAAAAGAAAAAGAAAATCTCTTTTTTTCCTAAATAAAATCTGATCACTGTAGCACCTTGGTAGGTAGAGTATAAGCTGTAGCAATTGTTTGCTACAGCTTAAAAGAAAAAAAAATGAATGCAGACAGGGTATAGACTCTGTTTGCTATAGTTTAAAAGAAAAAATTTTTTTTTTAATAAAATATGCAGAGGGAGCAGGGCACAGAAATGTGATCTGAATGGCTATGTTGGGGGGGGGTCATGCCAGTAGAAGGAATGGCCTTCTTTTTTTGCTTTTATAAAATAATAAACATCAAAGGATGCCTAAATTCAGGAATTAGCACCCTTTTGACATTCTGGACAAGTTGCAAAGACGTTTTCAATGGCTTTCATTGTACCAAGCTAATAAAATCTAGCTAAAATTCTATCTTTAATTTTGTTAGTCCCTGAGAGACCTCCCAAATTATGAATACATGCCATTTTTATCGCAAGTGTTCTAAGGGATTTAGATATCTCAGTATTTCTTCTTTGCAGTCGCTTACCCTATATAGCAAGTAATTTTTTTTCATCTCAGGTTATCAGATTGGGATGGGTCCCACCTCATTCTCTGTTTCTTCTTCTATTTTGTGTCATCTGTCCCTGCTTATTGTATTATCCTGCCACCGTGCTTTCTTAACATTTTCATTATTTTCAAAATTCATCTAAGTCGGAAACATTTTTGTCAGTATAATGAAATGAAGTAGAGGATATGGCATCTTTTCTTAGGATTACAGGTAAATGTATTTGTTCTCCTTCTACCCCTTCCATCAAAAAATGCAATTCATATCAGTGGTTTTCTTCTGCCATTGCTTTTGGCACTTTCTGTGCTCTTTGCTTTAGTAACTTCTGTCTCTTTTATGTATCTTAGAGCTTGATGCTGGTAGTCCTGTTTCTAAGTAGTCTTCTTTTTTAACATTACTTACAGAAAACTATTATTATCTTCAAATTCTCTTTTTCATTTTCCTTTCCCTTTTCTTAGAGTGTTCATAACTGTAGGTCTTTGCTTCTATGTCATCTTGCACATGTTAAGTGGATGGAATCCTCTTTTTTTGAAAAACAAAACAACTTTTTATTAATTTTAAAACAAAGATTGTATTAAATTACTTAAAGATAACTAGAAAAAAATAACTATTTACAGATGTCTACAATGAAATGAAACATAGAAAACTAAGTCATTAAAATTTATCAAGTAAATCACTTAATTTTGGTCAAAATCTAAACTGGTGAGTAATATTCGGAGTTCTCATTTTGGCAGTCAACAATTCTTTTTTACAGACATTTTTGCTAAATTAATGAATTTAGTGAAAGAAGGAGTAGTTTTACATTTTTAGTTCTTTGAGAATATTTTTCTTTTTATAGCTACAATGGGGCCAGAGGGGAAGCACCTGCACCCTAGGAATAGAATCCGGAACTGGAACATTAACTAAGATCAAGGATTTAGAAATGATACAATTATCTCTCCACAAAGTTTGGGCAACATTTCTAAATTCAACCAAAAAAAGGAGTTACTATTTTATAATCCAATATCATATGAAACCCATCTGTGTTAGTGAATTCATTATACATCCAAAAAATTAATTTTCCATAGTTATATATCAAAGTTACTTTATGTGGAGTTAAAAAAAATGCTCTGTGAAAAAATCCCCACATATATATTTTCCAATAAGGAAAAGAAGATTTCCCCCAGATGTAAGAATTAAGCATTTATCATCATCAGAAAAGGCTTTCTCATTAATCCTAGTTGAGTAATTCCAACATAATGAATCTGTGGAACCAAACTCAGCTCTTATAATTTTATAAATCATTGATATATAATATTTATTCTTATTTGAGTTACTACTGATTCTGAAAAACAAATCAAGTGTCTTTGAAATATATTTTGTTTGAAAATCCATAGAAATTTTGATTTTTATCACTAACATATTTTACAAGATTGTATAGTCAACCAATTATTATTTTCTAAACAAAGTCTTGCAAGGAGATAATCTGTATTACGTGATTTATTTCTGATTAAGAATTGATGCCAAAACATTAAATTTGCATCTGTAAGGTCTAACATTTTGGTTTTATTTAAAGTTTCCAAACAATCCACAGTATTTGATATAGGGAACAATAAAAAACAATAATTCTTTAACTATATAATTAGAATTCATAAATCTTTTAAAAATTATAAGGATGTAATCAATGAAGGGAGAGGATTATTTTTTTTTTCTTTTCATTTAAATATGTCTTTCAAGATCCAGTAAAATTTATTAATTCCAAATTTAGAGGAACATTCCACAACATATTTGTTATTATTTATTAATCTTTCATGAATGGATTTGCAAGTGAGTTGGTAAGAGGAATTTAACCATAGAGATATTAAATTCAGAATTATGGATTTGGCATGTAATTCGACATTTGGAAAACTTAATCCACCTTCTTGCCAATGTTTAATATATCAGTCAAAGGATATTCTTGGTTTATTGGAGAACCAGAAACAATTAAGATATGTAGAATTTAATTTCTTAAAGATTTTTTAGGAAGGAGAATAATTAGTGATTGTAAATAGAAAAGTATTTTTGGTAGGATTATCACTTTTATTAAAGTAAGTCTGTATTCCATTGTATTTTTTTGTTCCAATTAATAATTATTTTAGTAATGGTGTCTGTTAAATTACTATAATTTACTGCTATTGAGTCTTTTACTGTAGATTTAACTATAATTCCAAGATAATTAATTTGTGAATTGTCCCAAATAAAACAAATAAAATTCTTATAGTTTCTTAAATAATTATTAACTTTTTATTAAAAACTAAAGTTTCTGTTTCATCAGGGTTAAACATTAAACCTGGCACTTTTTCAGAGTAATTAATAGACATAGTTAAATTTTCTATTTAAGCTTCAGCATCACCACTTGTTATTAAAATGCTATCTGCAAATAATTGGATTTTACAGGAATAACTTTCATCTATCAAAAATCCCTGAATTTTGCTATTAGAGCTAATAAAGTTTGTGAAAAGTTCAATTGCTAGAGCAAATAATAGAGGTAACATGGAACATCCCTGCTTTGTACATTTTAATATTTTGAAATTGCTAAAAAAAGAGCCAATTTTAATAAAAGAGAATGAGTTGCTATATAGATTACTTAAAAGATTTAAAAAATCTAGGGAAAATGTATATTGTTAAGTGCTTTGAACAAATAATTCCAACTAATGCAATCAAAAGCCTTATTTGTATCTAGACTTATTATAGTTAGTTCTTTTTTTGTTTTTATTAGCCAGATCTTATAAAATATTGAACCTAGTTATTTTATCCTGAACCTTTCTATGTAGTTTAAAACCAGTCATATTATCATTTTTAATCCTTGCATAATAAGGTTCAATCCTTTTGTGAGAATAGACATAACTATTTCATAATTAGCATTAATTAATGAAGTAGGATGGTAAGAAGAATATAAGTTAGATTCTTTATTTGGTTTCAAGATAGGATACATCAGGGATTATTTGCATATGACATATGTTTAGCTTGTTCAAAAACTTTTAATAGGATATTTAAAATATTTTCTGGGAATAATTTGAAAAATTCTGGGATTATACCATCAAGACCAGGAGCTTTATTTGGTTTAAGATTATTAATTTGATGTTTCAACTATTTAAAAGAGAATGACTTATCAAGTTTGGATCTTTGTTCTTTGGTTAATTTAAACCTTCTATTGTCTTTCAAAAAGACATCAGTTATGCTGTTGATTTCTAAATCTGACTCTTTGTTATTAATGTATTCATAATATTTCCTAAAGTATTCTACTACGTCTTTAATTCAGTCACTGTTTTTATTTTTATCACATTGTTTGGAAATTATTTCTTTGATATGATTAACATTTATTTTTTTCTTAGATCTAACAGCCAACCTGCATAAGCTTTTTGGGGTTATTGAGTAAATCTGTAATTTTAATTTTTACAGATTTATTGAGCTCATATGGTGAAGTATATCAAGGTATGTCTGATTTAATACTTTCAACTCATCATTTGGTTTTAAATTGGATTTTAACTTATCTATATTAGACTGCAAAGACATCAAATCTTTACCCATTCTTTTTTCATATATATACCATTTTTTTTTAATTTTTCCATATAGATAAGCTTTTAAAGGATCACAATGAATTATTTCTGAAACTTCTCCATTATTATTAATGTCAATGTATTGAGCTATTTCTTTTAGGCACCATTCATTAAAGTCTTTTAATTTTACTATATAAGCAGGGATTCTCTTTTAACATTAACATAAATGCAATAGCATTGTGGTCAGAAAAAGGACATGACGTTATCAATGTATCATCAATTTTAGTAAATAAACTATTAGAAGTAAAAACTTTATCAATGTTTGCCTGGGTGCCAAATCTATATGAATAATGTGTAAAGTTAAGAGAGTTAGTTGATTTAATATCAAAGGTATCTCTCACATGTTGAGAATTAATAAAATGATCTAAGTGTTTAGCTACCAAGGATAGCTTAGGAGTCTTATCAGTAGTTGTGTCTTTACTACGAAGACTACAGTTAATATCTCTTGCAATAATCAATTCACCTTTTGTATATAAGGTTATAATATCCAAACATTTCTTAGCAACTTTGGCTCTAATTCCAGGTATCCAGTAAGAATTCACATAAGTATATATATTTTTTGTCAACCCAGCATGCCATTTTTATCCGAAAAGATGTTTAATATTTTAGCCCTAAGTAATGAATTTCTCCAAAGAATAAGAGTGCATCTCCTTTTTGATTTAAAATAGGAGCTCACAAAAGTTAAATAATATTTTTAACATCAATCTATCTACATCGTCAGATAACAAATACATTTCTTGTAAGAAAATGATGTGATGTTTCTGCAGTTTTAAATATTTGTTTAAGCTACTCCTCTTCAATGGATTATTAAGTCCATTGACGTTTAATGAGAGACAATTATATGTTGGCATTCATAATAACATATAAATGGACTGATTTAAGATGATTTAGCGTATACAGAAATAAAACAAAAGCAAAATTTCAAACTTATAGGCATTCAAACCTCCCACCATGGAACACAAATTCCCTGATTTTATGATATAATCATATAAATCACACACCAACCAACCCATCTCAATGTCACCAAGCTAAACAGTTGCTACTGCTTCTTACTTTAAAATAGTATTATTAATTATAACTATTAAGAGCATACTCAAGTTAAGTTAAAAGGAGGGTTTATATTAAATCAGGAAACACTTAAAAAAGCGAATGCTGATTTATCGACCCCATGTAAGTGAAAGCTTATAATCCCAAACACTTAGAACAGTGACTGTGCCCCCCACACCCCCTACTTAAATATAACAACTCCGAGATTGCACTACAGTGACAAAAATGCCAAAATAATGAAGGCGGCAAAGCGATTTCTTTCCCAGGGAAAGAATTTGCTTACATGCCATTTTTGTATTTTGCCATTTTGTGCTTTCAAGTTCGATCAAGACGCATTCAAAAGAATGCATCTTCAATCATATAATAGGGAACCTAAAAGGAGAAGCAATGTAAAGTATTAACTTGAGCAATATTAACATTTAAGATCATAGAAATATAAAGTTGGAAATGTTAATAACAAAGAATGATATGTATTTCTGAATATATCAAAAATATCTCAGAAATAGTGCATTTCAAATTTCTCTATTTGATCAAGACATTTTATATAGTCATTTCTTCTAATTAATCTTACTATATAAAATACTATAAACTGCCTAATATTTAAGCATGTATATGGAGAAATAAATAAAACTGACAACACCTATATGAAATTAACCTATAGACTTCACAACAATACACATCAAGATCACATATTATAAAACTTTTAAATCGCATTCAATAACATGGGTGAACAGGTGAAAGTAATAGACTATGGAAGTACAATTAAAAGGTGCTACAATTTAAAATTACATATTTGTGTATATTGTATGTGGTTATATATGCATAATATATTTACACAGATGTGTATACATATAACTGTGTGTACGTGTTTGTAAATTATGAGTATGTGCTTGATATGTATATTAACAGTTAAGAGAGTGAATATTTTCTATGTATCGATGCATGAGAGTAAATACACAAATGAATCAGTGTTTTTAATTGAATGTTTGTTTGTATTCTGAGTGTAAATATGTTACTATCAATACCGCTAGTACTTGGAATACACATTTAATATCTGACTTCTGTATAGGAAGCATTCTTTTATGATTATATTTTAAGTCTCATATACTTTGCTTATAGTACTTTTCATTGACATATTCTGAAATGTACGGATCAAGTGTTTGTATCCATCATACCAATGAGATATGAAAAATGCTTGAACTAATTTAAAAGTCAGTTTAGTATAAAATAAAATAAAATATTTCACTAACAAATGCAGATAATTTTTGAAGAATTAAATCTGCTCATTAATATTATTTTCCAGTAATTAGCAAAGTAACTGAGTAATTAAGGCAACAAAGGTTGAGCAGACTGAGGTGTTTTAAGCATTTTCTCCTCTATACTGTTTCATATAGCTCAGTAGACAACAGATTATATTAATGTATAAGGACAGCAATGTATATAAATGCTGTTATATGCAAATTAATATCTATATAGAAGTCAAATAAATATATTTCTCTCAGTGCAAGTTTATAATCAGTGTTAGTAGTTTCCAGTCAAATGTCTGTAAAAATCATTTTGTATAAAAAACAATTTTATAGCAACCTGTGTGCAGTGGTATGAACCATATGTTATCTCGTGTAAGACATGGTAGCTTGCATTTTAGTAATGAAGTCTTCCTGTGTTTAATCTTGCCATTTTGTTGCATTGCCCAGCTCTCTTGGGAATCACATCAGGTGTTAAATTTCACAATTTTATTTCAAGGTAAGCATTGGGACAACTGTATACTTAAGTAATACCAAAAGATTATTGGGGTATTTAGTTTTTGTAGGCAGTTGGTTATACCTTGTATAAATACATCTGTAGACTCCTTACTTATGAATAGACAAGTATGGTCTGTGTAAATATGTATTTCAATTTGAGTGTGTCTTTTCACGTGGATGTCCATATGCATATAGAATTGCAATGTAGCATCATTTTCTTAAGTACATATGTTTAATCTGTATCTTATCAACTTTCAGATGATTAATGGCTCTCTTTAACAATGTTTTAATATCTGCCAGATGTTATATATGCTTTATGTGCAAGCTGACAAGGGGAACAATAAGAATGGAGAAATACTTGTGACCCAATACTTTTTAAGAATGCTGTTGCTGCTCTGTGTGCCTTGTGGGTGAATTTGTCAAAGATGTGGAGGAAAAATTACTTTTTTTGGATAATAGATAGTCTGCTGATATTATGTCCAGGTCAGTGCTTGCTGCTCCATAAAATCATTGGAACAAACTACTTTTATACATTCATAGCTCTGAGAATTTGGAAGTCTTTGAGAAATACCTTAATAATTGGGTTGATACATATGCCTACAATCCTTGCTTTATGGAGGCTGAGTTCCTTCAAGGCCTTTGGACCAGAACTCAGAATCTGATAATCATCACTTGAACCTGTTTGATGAGATTGGTTGAGTGATTCATCTTTCAGAGTAAATCAGATCACTGACATACCTTAGCTTTTTACATATACACACTACCACATAATCCAGTTTGTTCTTGCATTTTTTGACTTTACAGTGTCCATGTAATCATTCCATATTAAAAAGACATAATTGTAATATTCTAATGAGATGCATTCATGAATTTACATGTACAGTACTTTGAAGTCTTGTAGTGCACAGCTATGCTAATGTTCTAAATTCTGTAAAAAATATAAAGAATATTTTATTTTCACTC
The DNA here is from genome assembly GCF_019279795.1 of Protopterus annectens. NCBI lineage: Eukaryota > Metazoa > Chordata > Ceratodontiformes > Protopteridae > Protopterus > Protopterus annectens. Next base: position 1,768,702,128 of record NC_056735.1, on the reverse strand, counting down.
CAGTGTGTATATGTGCCATATCAAAAAATTCCTTCTCTGCTGCTTCACTGTATGCAGTAGAGGGTTCACTGTACACAGTCTGTGTCTCAAAAGGATGAGGATAGCTGACAATGGTGGTATAATTCATGGCTCAAGCACATCTACCAGTGCAGAACATTATAGTATGACCATAATTGAGAGTAAGAGTCCACTGCAATCGATATAATAAACAACTACAGCAGAAATGCAGAGTTGTCTGTAATTTCTGTTGTCGCACTGAAGAATATTGCTATCCAATGTTGACTCCATTGCCTTGGGAGTGACCTTTCAGTGAACTGTGATCACACAAGATGCTCATTTAGGTGTCACAATGTTTGATACTCCCCCATAACAGTTGGAGATTTACAATTGGTATTTCTGCCCAAGCCTCTGATATTTAAATAGCTGATATGTAGCCTGTGTGATTCTATTCATAAATAGTTTCTGCATCATTTCTAGTTATTCAGGCAGTTGCTGCTTTGATAGTCCATCCACCCACATTTTATGTTAACTGCCTCTCTCCTCCATAATTTGTCAGCTGTGGACTATAACCTGGACATGCACACTACTGTACACAACAAAAAGCAACAACTGCATTCATAATGCATGTATGATATTTGTATATTCTTATTCTTCCTCAGTGCTTGACCTATCACTGGTCTTTTGTAAATTTAGGTCATCTCTTATGCTGCTTTCTATCAGACTAGCAGACTGTCTTTGCAGTCTGCTTTACTATCCAGCTACAAAGACAGTCTGTGTTTTCACTCACAAGGCATTTCATGAGATTATTATAAGCAAAGCAGCAGTGCAGAATGTACCAGAAGGTAATTTTAAGACATACATTGTCATAGTATTGCATTGTGAGCACAAAATGTGGCTACGGTGTTTCTACTCAAATGCAGGCAAGACTGCCACAGCAAACAGCAATGTTTCACATATAGTCTGCCAGTGTACATGTTTAGCATCTGGTGTGAGAGAAATCTTTTTAACAGTTTATTTATTTTATGTTCAGACATACTGCAGGACTAGATGTCCAGAGCCACTATTAATGACAGTAAGGACTGTTTAGAATCTGTAGCATACATATAACCGTATCATTTCTCCAACTGACTTTTAATACAATAAAGTTGGCCATAACCATATTCATACAACACTCCCAACATGGTATTGTTCATTATATTTTGTTTGTGATACAACATGAGGTGATTGGTAAGAAGAGACCAAATCACCATGTTGTGGAACAATGTTGTCATACTGTGAACTATTGCATGGCATGTAGCCCCAGTGAGTGGCCTTTGACAACAATGATGCTGAATTCTTAACATTGGGGTTGGCGTAAGAGATAAGATATTTACCTTATAAACACAAAGTACACCTTTGATTCTCACTTTTGGGGGAAATTGACTAGGCTTAAAATGGCATGCATGTGCAGTTAGCCCAGAGCTTACTTATTAACTGATTACAATGAACTATTTCCAGTGATAGGAGAAAGGCAAGAATTCTTCATAGTAAATAACCAGAATGCAGCTAAGAACAGGCCATGGCACAGAAAGCCAATGCATCGTTCCACAAATGGTACCACAGTATTGCACTTGTGCAACAGTATGTGGGAAATGTTAACTTAAGAAAGGTTGATAACTGCAGTGTAATGTTAGGTGTGTGCATAGTGTGTGAAGCAGATAATGAAATAAGTCACATGACAACACAGGCTAAGCCTATGCACACAGCAGGTACATATAAGGAGTTATAATAACTGCATCTGATAAAAATCAATCTTACACAGATCTGTGTTCGAGAATTACCAACTGTCAAGTGGTGCTATAAAATATAGACTGTTTCTAGTGAGAATCATCTCAGAAATATCAGGATTCAGCGATGGCAACTTTATTATAAACACATGGCAACTCAGCTTAACCAGTGTTATCACTTCACCCATCTGCCCACAGCTCCATACTCACAGTGCATTATGGTACAGACTTATTCTTAAAAGGTCAGTGCCACATATTTGTATTAGAAGGGCAACTCTGTTACGTACATACGTAAAATATGGGTATACTTCAAAACATATTTGTATTAGAAGGGCAACTCTGTTACATACATATGTAAAATATGGGTATACTTCAAAACATCTAAAACCCATAACATCTAATTTCATAACATTGAGACCAGAACATCTAAAACCCAAAACATCTAAAACCCATAACATCGAATTTCATAACATCTAACACTACAAATCACAAGAAAATAACATCCCCTTCACATATCACGACACCAAACTACCAAACACACTTTTTACTATGTTTCTACATGAGGGCAAGCCCTCTTGCACCCCCCCATAAATGAAATATACCAACTCCAAGATCGCACTGCAGTGGGAAAAAGTTAATTTCCTAATCCCACTGTATCAAGCTCCCCTGCAGAAATGTAGTAAAAAGTATGTTTAGTAGTTTGGTGTCATTATATGTGGAGGGGATGTTATTTTCATGTTGTTGTTGGGATGTTAAGGGTTTTAGATGTTTTGGGCTTTAGATGTTCTGGTCTAAATGTTATGAAATTAGATGTTATGGGTTTTAGATGTTCTGGTCTCAATGTTATGAAATTAGATGTTATGGGTTTTAAATGTTTTGAACTAGACCCATAAAATATATATGTAGGTGTGTGTTTAAGCAGCTTCAGTTCCCTTTCCACTGGATCAACCCTATTAAAAAGAAATATCAAATTTGTCTATAGGTAGGATGAAAAGGTGGGCATATATTTGCTCTCTCTCTCTCTCTATATATATATATATATATATATATATATATATATATATATATATATATATATATATATATATATATATATATTTACACTCTGTACTGAGCCTGCAGAAGAGAAATTATTAAATGTAAACAATGCAATAACATAGGAAGTCTTCCAAATGATCATGTGCGGTGCTTGAATTTCCCAGTAACATTTGAGAATATGAATAGACCTCTCTCTGCTATTTATCTGGACTCTAGATGGAATCACCTGAGTAACCTGCAAAATCAAAAGTGTGGGACATGCTGTTATAGTGTACATTAGAGCTTTTACACTCATGATGGAAATCAAAGTCTGCCAAATCAGGAACACTCAGTTGTGTAGATTGTTGTTTAGACTTGGCAGCACTCAGTTTATCCATCCCACAAAGAAACGGGTATCACATCAGTAGTGTTAGTCATCAAGAGCCAGCAGCTAGGCCACATCTGGAAGAAATTAACTCAGGCCTCCAGCATTACCTCACATACTCAGTAGAAGTAGATTAGTCTCTGTTAGACATTGATCTACTTATTCTCAGCTCAATTTGATTTGACATTCATCAGGAACTGACTAGATATGTCAACTACTGTGTCACACTATGGTGCCAATTTATTCTGCACCATGTAGGTTTTCTGCACTGTTACGCCAGCAGTGTCCCAGTTTTACTCCCCCTCAAACTTTAAGTAGTTAACTTGACCAGGTTGTGGGAGAGGTAGTGGACAAGCAGAATAACATTGGTCATAAAACCTATTATATGAAGATTTAGATTTTTGATTATTGCTCTTTAACTGTTTGGTATGGTACTGCTCTTGGATTGTTTTGACCCTAACCCTGGCATGTCTCTTTGCATGTGTTTTTCAGGAATTGGCTGTGAAAGACTCACTCTAGTGGTTCCATGTAAAGTAGATCATTATGCCATTAGAGCTTTATGTGGGTTCCTTTGCCTTAAGATCTTTTTGGCTTTTTGAATTGTTCTCAGCTTCACCATTTGATTGTGGATAATGAGGACATTATGAATTGTGCATGAAACAGTAATCAGCCACAGACAGCTGGAATCCACTGATATGAACCACGTACTATTGTCTGTAACTAATTTTACTGTTGTATACCACATCAGTGTCATGTGAATGATAGTCAATAACAACAAAGCACTTCTTGCTTTCAAACTCTGATAAGTCAGCAGCAATCTTTTGCCAAGGACAGTTTGGCAATGGTGGTGGCATCAGAGATTCACATCTCTATAATGATTTATACATAGCATGCAAATGATATTCTGATGTAAGAGATATTTTGACTCTTTATCTGCATTTGGTGAGGCCTTGATGACCTTCATATATCTGATATAGCACCTCTGCTCATTTATTTAGGGATAACACTGTTTTATCTTGGTATAAATATAAGCCCTCATGCTCTGATAAATGTGCTCTGTGCATAGCGCATTTTTACATAAGCTGTTTTCATGGAGTCAACAGTTATATCAACTATGAAGCACAAGAAGGATATAAACTTGAAGTTCATGAACAAGTTAGGTAGCTTGTTTAAGCCTTTCTAGTGTTTTATTAGTTACAGATTTTGTAATCAGGGTGCTTGGCATACAGGCTGTGACATCTGTTGTGTTTAGATCATGGTTAGTTATGTGTAGGACTTCTGCACAGCATATCAGCAGCAATGAGTCGTTTGCCTGGCACATATATTGCTTTGGCAATGAATTGTCTTAAATGGATTAACAGCCTCTTTCACGTTAATTAACCAGTGGTATTAGTGGTTTGTGGTCAGTCTGGTCTTAGTTCAAGTACTGTACATATGAAGTAATAATAATTAAACAAATACATCAATGAAACTGACATATATAATCATAAATAAGCAACACTGAACAGAGAACTCTTAAAGCCAACCTAGAAGAAGATTTCATAGGAGAGGGTCTTGGTAACTGAATGAATGACAACCAGAGGAATCCAAGCTATACACTGGTGTTAGTAAGAAGATTTTGTGAACTGGATAAAAGTGAATGGAGGAAATATGAGTATGTAAAAGCTCCTTCAATTTAGGTGGTTCATTGTTATGAAGAGAAAGACATAACATAAGAAGAATCTTGTACATTAGGTGATATCTTACAGGGAGCCAGTGTAAGCTATAGAAACTGGAATAATGTGAAAATGTTTCAGAATACCAGATAGAAAATGTGCAGCAGACTTTTGAACAAGTTGTAGATGTACAAGCTCAGATTCAGAAAGAAGAACAAGTAAAGGATTATAATAATTTAAACAATAAAAAATCAAGGCATGAATCACAGTGAGGTTATGGAGGGAGGAGGAATAAGGAAATGTTCTAAATATGAAAACAGGATGATTTGACATCCCCTGAAATATGATCATTAAGCATCAGCCAGTTGTCAAGGACCATGCAAAGATCACATACCTCAGACATAATTCAGTTTATTGCCATGAGGCTGAATTTCAGGCATCAAAATTGGAAAGGTAAGGAAGTATTTCTTAAAGTAACACAAATCTTCATTATTGCTACAGATTTAGAATTATTGATTTTAAGCCAGTTACTGACAATCCAATCATGAATAAGTTCCAAGATGTAAGAAAACTAAAACAATGAGTGAAAAGGTCACTGAAAAAACAACCAAGATGTAAGAAAAGGAATTAAGCTATGACACAGAATCCTGAGGGGAATGAGAGGTATTACTGTGTGTCATCAGCATAGAAATGATATTGCAAACCTCTCAAATGAAGAACTCCTCCTAATGGTAATAAGTAGACAATCAACCAGGAATAGACTTTTGTGGGACCCACAATGCAGACCGTGGGTAAAAGAAGATGAACTCATACTTGATACAGCCCTCTGAATAGAACCTGACAAATAAAACATAAACCAATTCAAGACAGCACCAAAAAGGATAAATGGACAGAGTGGTCCACTAAATCAAATACTGATAAGAGATCCAAAAGGGCCAAAGTGGAATAGTAACACTGACCTCTCACAACTAAGATATCATTAAATAGTCTTGAGCCCTAATAGCTATCTAAAGAGCATTTTATTTATTTTATTTTATTTTATTTTACATTTGTTAACCGGGGGGTGTCTGACTGAGCCGAAAAGGCCCTTTTTCAGCAGAGGCCCGGGGGAGAAAAGCTCCACAAAGAAAAATTACAGACACAAAAAAACCAACTGTTGAAAAACAAATAAATACAACGCCAACTCCTGTCCCACGAAAACCAGACTCAGTGCAAATCTTGCAAATGTTCTCTTTAAATAATCCCAAAGAATATTCAAGTACGAGATAAAAAGAACGCTTTTATTAATTAAATAAAAAGAGCGTTTTCGCCGTGGTACTCCCACAGCTTCTTCAGCAAAAGTAAACAACATTTAAAAAAACCCGCCAATTCTTTATATGTGCCATTCATGACGTAATAGCTGATGTATACAGTTTTAAAGGAACACTAATAAAAATCATTCTATACTTCTCTATTAGTACATGAAAATAAATATAAATATTCTAAGACTCATTTTAAAACTAAAAACAGTTCAAAATTCATTAATTTTTATCTCAACTGCTAAAGTTAATTAACCCTGAATTTATGAACTTTAAATTCATAAACAATATTTATGTGTGCAGGAAACTTGTGGCATATCAATACTACCTTTACTTATTTGAATCCTTTACCTAATAAATGCAAATTCATTATGATTTAAAATCTTCTAAATATTAAAAATCAATTAAAATTCCATTAAACTAGTATATACGTATTACTTTTTATGAATATTATTTAAAAATTCTTTATATCCTTAAAAATTTTTTATATAAATTTTTTTTATATATATATATATTTACTAAGACTGCAAAATATCTAACAAAATATTAATAAAAATATAAATATATTATGTTATCGTTTGTGTCTTAAATAATTTCTCATTTTCAAGACACACGATATATTACAGCTCTCATTTAGTCCTGGAAAACAAAAAGAGTTTAAACGTAGCTGCCATTCTAACTCTCGGACTTCTAACTGTATATTAATTGGACCACCCCTCAATGTATGTTCTACAGAATCAATAGCTAAAAAATTAAAACTGTGCCCTACATATTTCGCAATGTTTAGCTAAGGCATTTTCATTTTCTTTTCTAATTGCATATAAATGTTCATATATTCTGTCGTAATCTGCGATCAGTTTTTCCTATATAATATGCGTTGCAACAATTACATGAAGCAAGATACACAATAGATTTAGAAATGCAATTTAAATTGCGGTTAATGTGATAAATATTGTCTCCTATTTTAAAAGTACTACTATTCTTAACGTAATGACAATATTTACAAAAGCCACATTGTTTACATCCCTTAAATTTTATGTTATTATTGTGTTTATTGTCACCTTCAAGAATTGATTTTAAATTATCACCTTTTTTATACACAAAATTTGGTCTATCTCCTAGTTTATCTAATAATTCCTCATTATTCAGAATGTAATGCCAATTTTTCAATATTACTGATTGGATTTCAAAAGAATCACTATTAAATGTAGAAATAAAACTAATCCTACTAATTGAGGTTCCTTTATGCACCTTAATATTTTCTACATTTTCTATGAGGGTTGTTGTTTCATCTGACACCATAATGTTTGAAATGGTGTTGGTCTCTATAAGTCTCTTTTTAAGTAAGGGTACATAGAAACCTTTCAAACGTTTTTGATCTACTTCTTTCAAAAGTTCCAAAAATAAATCTAGTGGGTAGTCACGACTTGTAAACATTCCCAAGTCGTGACTACCCACTAGATTTATTTTTGGAACTTTTGAAAGAAGTAGATCAAAAACGTTTGAAAGGTTTCTATGTACCCTTACTTAAAAAGAGACTTATAGAGACCAACACCATTTCAAACATTATGGTGTCAGATGAAACAACAACCCTCATAGAAAATGTAGAAAATATTAAGGTGCATAAAGGAACCTCAATTAGTAGGATTAGTTTTATTTCTACATTTAATAGTGATTCTTTTGAAATCCAGTCAGTAATATTGAAAAATTGGCATTACATTCTGAATAATGAGGAATTATTAGATAAACTAGGAGATAGACCAAATTTTGTGTATAAAAAAGGTGATAATTTAAAATCAATTCTTGAAGGTGACAATAAACACAATAATAACATAAAATTTAAGGGATGTAAACAATGTGGCTTTTGTAAATATTGTCATTACGTTAAGAATAGTAGTACTTTTAAAATAGGAGACAATATTTATCACATTAACCGCAATTTAAATTGCATTTCTAAATCTATTGTGTATCTTGCTTCATGTAATTGTTGCAACGCATATTATATAGGAAAAACTGATTGCAGATTACGCGACAGAATATATGAACATTTATATGCAATTAGAAAAAGAAAAAATGAAAATGCCTTAGCTAAACATTGCGAGAAATATGTAGGGCACAGTTTTAATTTTTTAGCTATTGATTCTGTAGAACATACATTGAGGGGTGGTCCAATTAATATACAGTTAGAAGTCCGAGAGTTAGAATGGCAGCTACGTTTAAACTCTTTTTGTTTTCCAGGACTAAATGAGAGCTGTAATATATCGTGTGTCTTGAAAATGAGAAATTATTTAAGACACAAACGATAACATAATATATTTATATTTTTATTAATATTTTGTTAGATATTTTGCAGTCTTAGTAAATATATATATATATAAAAAAAAATTTATATAAAAAATTTTTAAGGATATAAAGAATTTTTAAATAATATTCATAAAAGTAATAATGATATACTAGTTTAATGGAATTTTAATTGATTTTTAATATTTAGAAGATTTTAAATCATAATGAATTTGCATTTATTAGGTAAAGGATTCAAATAAGTAAAGGTAGTATTGATATGCCACAAGTTTCCTGCACACATAAATATTGTTTATGAATTTAAAGTTCATAAATTCAGGGTTAATTAACTTTAGCAGTTGAGATAAAAATTAATGAATTTTGAACTGTTTTTAGTTTTAAAATGAGTCTTAGAATATTTATATTTATTTTCATGTACTAATAGAGAAGTATAGAATGGTTTTTATTAGTGTTCCTTTAAAAGTGTATACATCAGCTATTACGTCATGAATGGCACATATAAAGAATTGGCGGGTTTTTTTAAATGTTGTTTACTTTTGCTGAAGAAGCTGTGGGAGTACCACGGCAAAAACGCTCTTTTTATTTAATTAATAAAAGCGTTCTTTTTATCTCGTACTTGAATATTCTTTGGGATTATTTAAAGAGAACATTTGCAAGATTTGCACTGAGTCTGGTTTTCGTGGGACAGGAGTTGGCGTTGTATTTATTTGTTTTTCAAAAATTACAGACACATTTAGTTATTTAGACATGATCAGTATACACACAAATTACAAGAGACATGTTTTTACAGTGGTATGCAGCACGTAAACAGTTACAGTGGAGAGAACAAAAAAATATTAATTTTAAAAATAAAGGTAATTAATAGATTTGTGGTGTACAGCTGAAATTTGGAACATAGATAGAATACATATATAGTACACAGGTACAGTACATACATTGTAGATTACCCAGTGTTTGTGAGTAAGTCTGAAAACTATTATCAAGTGCTCTAGATTTAGTATGTATATGTTATCCGCTTTCACTAGCCTGTGGAGCAATCATGGCACTGCCAACTTTGCTTGAGATGTTGCCTGATGAGGTCTTTAAAGGAGGCTTTGGATGATGTGTTTTGAATGCTAGTAGGGACAGAGTTCCATTTTTTAGCCACTGAACTACTATATAGTGCATTTCCAAAGCTATTGTAGCTGTTGGTGACTTCTAGTAGTAGTTTGCTTGATGATCTAAGAGACCGTTTGCCTGAGTGATGTTGTACTAGGTTTTTGAGGGCAGGACACTTATTGGGGAGGTAATAGATGGAATGACAGAGGCAGAGCTGATTGTAGGTTAGGAGGTTGGGCAGCTCAAGCCAGTGGAGCTGCCTCAAAGCAGTACAGTGATGAGTTCTATATGAGCAATTTACAGCAAAGTGAGCAATTCTGTTATAGCAGGCTTCCATTTTGCTTAGTTCAGTTTTGTTGAGATTAGTCAGAATGGGAGATGCATAGAGTAGGGTGGATAGAAGTTGGGAGCAAGCGATGGCTGATCTTGTGATGTTGGTAAGAAATGGTTTGATACGGTAGAGTGACCCCAGTTCGGCATGTACTTTTTTAATAGTTAAGTTGAGATGACTATCAAATTTTAGGTGGGAGTCTATGGTTATTCCCAATAGCTTAGCCTGTGCCACTGGAACAATTGGAGTAGCATTTGTGGAGTAGATAGTGAATTGAATGTTAGTTTTTTTGTTAGAACTGGTTATAATCATAAGCTGAGTTTTCTTTGGATTGAGGATAAGTTGGGCTTTGGTAAGGTAGTTTTATATGCTTACACACTTGGGAGGCTTTCCTGACAATTTGAAGTTTCTTCTTTTCTGCAAATGTTAACATTCTGGAGCAATAATATGATATAGAAAATAACAATTATTCATCAAACAGGAGTAATTCTGCACCTAGTTAAAGGATGGAGGATAGTTGAAAGATCTGGTACAAATTTTTCCAAATAGTTGATCATGCCTATAGCTTGTCTCAGCTCTGTTACGCAAATGGATCTTGCAGCTCAGCTATTGTTCTAACATCACTTGCATCTCATTTGCTACCACTAGTGCATAAGTGCTGTCCAAAATATTGAAGTTCTGCCTTATTAAAGCAGCATTTATATTGACTGAACTTAAAACTGTAGTTTTTTATTCTTTGCTTCCATCAAAACAACGAACACACCATATAGACACTTAAGTACATCAGTCATTTTCTGTTGAAATATTTCAAGTGCTGAATTAATACTAGTTTGCAGTCTTTTGAAACAGAACCTTTTCATAGCGGTAATAACAGTTGTCAGCTTTTGGCTTTTTGGGTCTATTGTAATTTATCAGAAACCACTGGAAGCATCTAGTGTAGAGAAAAGTTTTACATTTTCTTGCTTAGCTCCTATGCCTTCTAATTTTGGCAATATAAACCTTTCATGCACAACAATTTTTTAAATAGCCACAAACTCTCACTTGGCTATTCCTTTAGATTACTGGATTCAGAGCAGCACTGCACTATATTGGTTCAATATTTTTCTACAATGCCACAGTTTTGCATTCATTTAAATTCTGTTTCTATTTTGGATACCAAATGGAGTGGCACCCTTTCGTGTGGTTAAAGCATATGTAACAGCATTTGGTTTCATTTTTACTGTTTTACATTTACGCAGGTCAGCTTCACCAAAAAAGTCTACATTGACGTAATTTGTTCTTGCCATTAAGCTCATTTTGCATCCTACAGCTCTACTGAGCAGAATATTTATGTGTATACCATCCAGCACATAAACACAAACCTCAAACTTGTGCCCTTACTACTCAGACATCACTCACAATCTACCAATGCAATGGAATTTGTCTCCAGGGCTATAAATTTCAATTTCTTCCTCATGCAACTGTGGACACTTTCAGATACATCTGCATGTAGCTTGTGATATTACAGTAACATCAGTCCCTGTATGTCTCTTTAAATTCACAACTGTTCCACAAATCATTATTTTTACTTGCCAGACAGCTTCTGTATTTGCCACAGTATTAAAGAAAAATGTTTTCTGTACATTATTTTTAGTTTTAGCGACATTTTCAGTTACTATGTCATTATCTTGCTTTATTTTACAAATAGTTGTAAATGAATAAAATGTAGTACACGAGGTGGCTGAAAGCAATGTAAATTAGCTCTTTCACATCAGTTTGCGATGCTTCATCAGACCAAAGACACATATTACATCACTTCCTATACATATATATATATATATATATATATATATATATATATATATATGTCAATTAATTATATATTCTATTATCTAATTAAAATTTAAAGTTAACATACAATATGAAGCATAAACCACAATACTAAAACTTTAATTAACTTAATTAAAATAAAACACATATACCTAAATATTCACACATATTTTATCTGAGAGACCTAGCTTTCAAATAGGGCTTAATAGAAGCTCTATCATTAAGACCCGGTGGTCTATCAGCTTGCAATTCTAAAATCCATTTTAACTCATGTTCTGTTAAATTTTTTAGATCTCCTAATCTAGGGCTTGGATGTATGTGTTCTATAACTTTAAAACTAAACTCATGTATATTGGAGAATAGGGCTGAGTGTTTAGCTGGGGCGGTTCTATCAATATCTTTATTTCAAATTGCTGCTATATGTTTCCTTACATGTTCCCTTTGTGACCTATTAGTCATACCTACATAAAATGAATTGCAGGTGTTACATACAGCTAAATAAATTGAATTCTTAGTTGTACAGTTAGCTGAAACATTAAATGTATATGTTCTATTCGTTTTGGGATGTATGAAATTATTATCTAGAGCCAACACACTACAAATACTACAATTATCACATTTTATTAATCCACTTGTAGTTGTGTTGCCAATATTTATTTTATTTTATTTATTTATTTTACATTTGTTAACCAGGATGGTCCGACTGGATACATGTCCATTTTCAGCGGAGTCCCGGGGAGAAAAACTCCAAGTTACATATACATATTACAAATACTAGGAACATTGCACTTAGGTTATAGGCATTACAAAAATACATAGTCCAATAATTGAGGTTACAGACATAGAAGCAGATTACAGACATGGCAATACAATACTTTTATTACTAATATGATATAGCAATCTCTTTAAATTTTGTCTGTTCTTGTAACTAAATTGAGGTCTATATTTAATCACTTTATTTATTCATTCATCAGCTTGTAGTATAAACCAATTTTATTTATTATTTGACGTACATATTCAACATTACTAGAATACTCTAGTCTAAGGGTTACTGTATCTTTATCATACCTTCTGCTCAGAATATTTTCTTGATCTCAAACAGCTTCAGACATATAGGGTTTGGCCTTATTCTTTCTTAGCACCTGTACCTCTTGTATACCTCTCTTAATTTCTTTTTTATTATATTTAAGCTCATGCAATTTTTCTTTAAAAACTTCTATGCCTGCATAAAACTTTCTATCATCTTTATCTAACCTTGAGATATGCATACCTTGCCCTTTAATTATATTTTTATATATGTGGAAGGATGCATACTGTTTCTATATAAAATATTGTTTTTACAACATGGTTTTGTATATAACTCAGTAGTAAAAAAAACATTTTGTCTTTTTTATGGTAATATCTAAAAACTCCACTTGGTTACATGAGATAGCGTGAGTAAAACTAAGAAAATTAGTAGCATTGTTAATGTAAGTTAAAAATTGTTGCAATTATGCCCAAGACCCTGTCCAAATCAATATCAGGTCATCCACTAATCTTTTATATAAATAATATATTGTTCAAAATAAATTGTTCTTCCCAATAAGCTAACATTGTATTGGCGTAACTATTGGTACATGGGGTGCTACTGTAAATAATAAGAATCTTTGAACAAAAAAATGTTTTCTAATATTAATTCCAATAACATACATATAAAATCAACCTTCTCACATTCATATGTACAGCTCTGTAATAAGTAGTTTTTAACTGCTTCTATACCATAAGAGTGCGGTATCATAGTAAATAAAGAGTTCACATCAAGAGCTACCAAATAACTATGAATTTTCATTATGGCCCGTAATGGCATTCGCTCATCTGAAGGGGACCCATGTGTATATATATATATATATATATATATATATATATATATATATATATATATATATATATAGTCACACACACACACACACATATATATATATATATATATATATATATATATATATATATATATATATATATATATATATATATATATATATATATATATATATATATATATATATATATATATATATATTAATATATAGGTATATATACACACACATATTCTGACAAAAATGTTTATTGGGACTGTTGTTCACCCACATCCATCTTTTGCAAGTTATTTTATCATCTTTACAAACAGCATGCAATGCAACAAAATTAAAATCAAAATCCATAGTCCCCCCCCCTCCCCCGTATGGCTGTGGCTGTAGGCCTCAGTTCAATTCCACCATCTCTAGAGCCAGTGCTGTTACTGGGAAGCAGATTAAAAAATCAGTACAATGATATATATATATATATATATATATATATATATATATATATATACATATACATATGCATCATATAATATATGACAACTCAAGTTAGATTGAATGAGATATCCAGGCATTAATGGAATGGTAAATGTTAATTGTATGCTAAAATTAAATCATTTGTTAGGATGATCTTATTTTACTTCTGTGACAATTTCTATTATAGACATTTTCAGTCTGCATACAATTATAGAAGCATTGCTAGATTTTAGTTTGGGTGCTTCTTTAAATAATTTAAAATCAAGCATTAGTAGTTTAATTATTTAATAGGTGTGTGTATTTGAATGCTGGGTAGGTTGTTCAAAATTGTTCTGAAGAAGTCCCCACAGGAGGGATGAAAGCGCTTAACCGTGTTTATTTAAACAGTATGTTTTAGTTTTTTTTTTTTACATACAATACATTTATTCGTGTTCAGAGTGGACTTGGCTGGTGTCCTCCCTTCCTGGATTATATGGTTTGTTGATCTGCATTTCATTTGTATTCATTTATTGTGAAAGAGAGGATAGTGTAGTGTGTTCAACATGGAGAACATGAATTCCTGTAGTGATATTATGGAACTTTTAAATCAAATTAATCAACAACAAACCCAGCATTCTCCACAACTTAGGAGTCTTCTGGACAGACAGAGTGGTGAAGCAAATTTGCTTTGTAGTTTGGGCTTGCCGCTTACTCAACCAACGAGGAGAAGGTTTGTTAAACCATTCCTTGTCTGGGTGGAGAAATAATTTTAATTTCAGTCAAACCAATGTTGAGATCAATGTTGAAGCTCAACCACTCACATTAGCGGAGAGACTCAAGGAGTTTGAAAAAACTTTGCTGCAGTATAAAAAACTACAATTAAAGAACAGATATTTGCAGAGAAATTTAGAATTGCAGCAGGTTCCAAGTGGTTTACGGCTCTGGAAATATCCAAATGGAGTAGAGGGGAATCCCGACTTTATTAAGGAATTACAGCAAGTATTTGATAGGGCAGGGTTGGAAATTTTAAAGCTTATGATTAAATATAATAACAGCAAATTAGATTCTATGGTTGGTGACTTGGATTTAAAGAATGCCATTATACAATCTGACCTTTGGTTTGAACATTATAAAACAAATTATGAAAATAGTTTTTCCCACATTGATAGTGTATGTAACAGCATTTCTAGATGTAAAATGAACAAAATTAAAAGGGATATGGATGAGTATGCTAAAGGGAAGGCATACCCGCTTACTGTTGATTGCCATTGTAACGTTATGGAAGTGACCAATCATAGAGCGAGAAGAGAGGAGGCTATGAGATCACCGTCAATGTCATCCCATGAACAAGGAAGTAATGTCCCTTTAGACCAGGGAATGAGATGGTTAGAGAGATTGAAAAACAAAGGCCTGTGATTCAACAATTATATGTCCAACAACCCCAAGGATTATTTCGTACAGGAAGCAAGACCGAAAAATTCTTATTCTGTTCCCTATCAGCGGAAGAAATGATGGATGCAGCTACTGACATTTTTAAAGCAGTAAGTGTAAAAGATACTTATGGACACACTGTTTCTGTTGATAATATCTTAATGGTACAAGGGACATGTAATCACAGTAACTGCATTAATGTGAGAGATACTATGGATATTTTAAGTATTGGCAGTGCCAGTTTGAATAATGAAATTGATGATGTTCAAAGTGAATTTAATAATGCTGTGTTACAAGAAACTTGCAGGCATAGCGTCAGTAATGACAAAATAGAAACTATTGATGGTTCAGATGTTATTAATGTTTTTACAAATTTTAGGAATAGTAATGGAACAAATTGTAATGATTATTTAGACGTGAATAATGCTGAAGTTTTAGATATTTTTCCACAGATTCTTGACAATGATTTAGCTTAATGAGACAAGTTCATTGCCAAAAATAATTTTAAATACTACAGGCAATTTCAAAGTTTATAATTATTCTAATATGCATATACATACAGCACATGCTAACTTGTTGTCTAAAGGATTTACTTATGTACCCAGTAGGAGGGGGGAGATTGCAGATATATGGATAGATTTGAAGCTTTTTACACAGAAGTTGAATTTGTGTGTATGGTTTAATGACAGTACTTCACATTGTATTGGAAATGCCAGGATGTTAAGTAAACCTTGTACTTTTAATCCCCCTTTGTGCAAATTAATAGGGGTCTTTGAAAAAGTATGTGAGTTGGATATAAGAGAGTTATTTAAAAGTCCATGTAGTGTTGCATCCAATAATTTGATGACTAATGTTACTTAATGAGCTTTCTAGGGATAGAAAAATATGTATTATGAAGCCTAAAAAGGCAATGGGGTGGTCATTATGGAAAAAAGTGACTATCTTAACAACATTTCTGCCCTTTTAATGGAAGAAACTCACCAGGAAACTTTGTTAAGTGAAATTAATATTTCTTATAAAAGGTTGGATATGTTGTTGGATGACATTATTACAAATAGATAAAAATTCTTATGAATATATGAAAAATGAGTATCCTGTAGTGGCAAATATTTTTGGGCTACCAAAAATTCACAAAGGATTAAAAATCCCAAGTTTTAGGCTTATTGTGGATGCTAAAAGAGGCAAAACAGTTTTTAATGGGAAATATTTGAATTTCCATTTTAAAAAGAGGTATGCAGCACTTTCAGTATATCTGCAAGGATTCTTGGCAATTTTTGTCAAAATTAAATAATTTTCAGCATGTGGAAAACATGTTTCTAGTAACAAATGATGTGTGCAATTTGTTCCCTGTCATTCCACATGAAGATGGTCTTTCATGGTTAGAGACTCAATGATGGACCACAGGTGTTTATGATGGAAGCAGTATTAAAGCATAATTTTATTTGGTTTGAAGGCCAGTACTTCAGACAGAATACTGGTGTGGCAATGGGGCCAGCTTGTGCCCCCATTTTTGCCAATTATTTCATGTCACATTGGGAAAATTAACATATTTTCAAATCTAGGTATATGAGGTTTATTAAGAATTATACTAGATTTTTGGATGATATATTTTTAATTTGCATTGGACCAAAAAATGTATTAGAATAATTTTTAGGTTTATAGGTTCATAGGTAGGTTCTAGGCTAGCAGCCCTGGGCCTTTATAAGCCTAGCCAAAAAAGTTCCCTGGCTTTTGCCACCCACGAAACTTATTTTCTTGTGCCCTTGTCTAGCAGAGCCACAGATGTGATCCACAGGGTGAATTTCCTATTTCCCATCCAATTGTTGAGATTTTTCTTAAAGAGGGGGAATGAGGAGCTTTGCTTGATATGAAAAGGGTAGTCTGTTCCAGAGTATGGGAAGTTTCTGGGACAGGAATCTATCCCTTCAGCATGTTCTGTTTATTGTGGTGGCAAGGTGTAGGTCTCTGGAGCATGTGGCTTGGAGGAATTAGGGTTTCTTTAAGTGTAGCATGTCCAACAGATCTGGGTTTGACATGGCTTTGTATGTTAGGCAGAGGTTACCTCTGAGTAGGTGATAAGCGACGGAGTAGAGCTGGAATTTTTTGAGACGGTCTGCGCATGGCATCTGTTTGAAGCCAGTAATCCTCTAAGTGAGGTATTTCTCTGGCCTTTCCAATTGTTGTAGAGCTCTTGTGAGGTACATGCCAAATGGGGCATTGTACTCTATAATGGTCTAATGAAGGATGAGTAGAGAGGAACAATGACATCTTTTTTCTGGAGGTGAACCCCTTTGTGATGAGGTGTGCCACATAGAAGGATTTCCTGACTACTGTGGCAATGTGATTATCAAAGGAGAGACCACCTGTGTCCCAAGGTCTCTTATCACACTTTCGGTGTTTAGTAGGTTACCGTCTGTGTGGTAGTTCATGGGTACAGTGTTTTTCCCAAAGGAGATGACAGTACACTTCTTGGCATTGAGCTTGAGGCCATGACTTTGACACCAAGCATCAGTCTCAGTGAGGCCCCTTTGTAGAATCTCCACATCATTAGGCAAATCTATTATGGCATCTAGTTTGGAGTCATCTGTGAACTTCATTAAGCCAAAGACCTGCTGTATTAGCCTGGACTTCTGAGAAGTAGATGCCAAACAGGAGAGGACCCAGGACTGAGCCCTGTGGTACTCCACTTGTCACTGGTCTGAAGTTGAATTTGGAGTCGGCTACTTTCACTGTGTGGGTTCTGTCAGTGAGCCAGTTGGCCATCCATCTTGTGGCATAGGAATTTATGCCCAGTCTAGTGAGTTTATCTATAATTCCAGAGTGGAGGATGGTGTTGAAAGCCTTGGTGAGGTCAAGATAGGCTGTGTGTACCACTTTACCCTCATCCACGGCTCTAGTGACTGCTTCAAAGAAGTCAATCAGGCTTAGGAGACATGACCTATCTTTCTCAAACCCAAACTGAGTGGGAGTCAGAGTTTGGAGATTACCTATGTCCTTGTTTATAAGCTCCAAGATGATACATTCCATGGCCTTGCAGACCAGGCTTGTCAGGCTAACAGGGCAGTAGTTCTCGGGGTCTGTGGTTGCGGCCCCTTTGTGGAGTGGGATAACTGTTGCTGTGCACCATTCAGTAGGCACAAAGCCTGAAGTGAGGCTATGATTGAACATAGTACTTAGGTGGGGTGCCGGTTTGTCCTGTAGTTCATATAGAATGCAGCCTGGGATGTTGTCAGGTCCCATGGATGCTGTGTTCTTGGATTTGGAGAGTGCAGTCTTTACTTGTGCAGCCATGATTACAGGGGCTTTGCATTCTTCTGGTATAGTGATGGGCCCTTTGTGGGGTGGGGGTGAAGTTTGCACTGAACCTATCTGCCAGGATGTTGGCAATATCAGTTGGTTCTGTAAATCTAGTGCCATTGTGCTGCAGCTCAGAGCAGATCTGAGCGTCACCATTGAGATTCTTGACATAGCTGTAGAATGCTTTGCAGTTGTCTTTAGAATCAGTGGTGATTTTATTTTCCTAACTAACTTTGGAGGATTTTATGAGGGATCTCTGCTTCTTACTGAGGCTGACCAGGGAGTTCCTGCAATCGGGATTTTACTCTTTTTTGCAACAGCTTCTTCCTTCTGTTGTAGAGTTTGTTTATGGCAGATTGGCTTCCATTTTTTGGAGGATAGCATCTTGGTTCTGTTGGGGATGGTGCGATCCATGCACTCATGTATGTGCTTATACAGTGCATTTGTATAGGATTCAGCATTTGTACCTCTATTTTCCATCTGTATGGATGTCGTGAAGCTTGCCACTTCTGTCTTAAGAAGCATGAAGTTGGTTTTGGAGAAGTTTTTTACAGTGGTTTCCTTAATGGGAGGTGGGAGCTGGATATTGATGTCTAGGGTGATTAGCTTGTGGTCGGATCTGACCAGTGAGGAGTTGACCTCTGGCATGGAACATCGGTTGCCCATATTGGTAATGACCAGGTCCAAGATATTGCTGCCCCTGGTGGGGGTATGGGCAAGCTGATCCAGGGCATTGGAATTTATGAATTGCAGAAAGCATTGAGCAAATGAGTAGGTGCATGAGTAGTTTTCCCAGTTGATGATGGGATAGTTGAAATTGCCCATTATTAGGGTATTTGGCTGTACCTTAATATTACCCAGTATATCAAGAAATGTGGAGTGGGCATCATGGGGCATGGTGGAGGATCTGTAACAAGCTACAGCCTGGATTGCAGTCTTTCCCAGTGTTAGTTGCACTTGGATAATTTCAGATGCATTATGTTGAAGAACTAGCCTGGAGGTGTGGATATCCTTAATAAATATGGACACACCTCCTCCTTTAGTGTTTTGGTCCAGGTTAGGTGGCTGAAAGGTGTGGCATGATTTATAGCCTGGTAATGCAGGGATGCTCTCTGGAGCCTTGAACCAGTTCTCCATCACTGCACAGATGTCGATGTTCTCCATTTTAAGGAGTGCCTCGAGTGAGTGCACTTTGTGGATTACACTTCTAGCATTATGGTGGTGAGTCTGTAGCTTGAACCTTGCCTAAAAAGGCACTATAGGAGTGGCAAGAGCCTTAGCCAGTATCTGTAATCCCAGGCTTGACAGGTGCGGGCCATCTCTGGTAAAGCATTATGGTCTGTCGATCATGTCGTCCCAGGCAGACAGACACTGGATCCCCTTAGAATGACACCAGAAGCTTAATTGTTGAAGTCAATCATTTTGTCCCTGTATTGTGGTATCATTCTGGGCAATGCAGGATGCTACTCAGGGCTAGGGTCATACCTGCCAGGGCTATATGTTCCGAGAGCTCCTCCATGTCTCTTTTTATGTAGTCCAGGGAGGTACGTCTCAGGTCATTCACACCAACATGGACAATGACAGAGTCATATTTGTACTTGTTGTGGAGTGACCTGAGTGCTTGCATTATGTAGCAGATCCTGGCACTCCACAGGCAGCTGACAGTAACTTTCTTCTTATTTAGCCTGGTGAGTGGGACATCAGTATGCCTCACTATAGCGTCACCTATGACTAGTGTGTTGAGTACATTGTTTTGCATTATGGGCTGAGGTTGAGTGGCACACTGATTTTGTGGGCTATGTCTCTTTTGGGTAGTGTTGGGGGATGGTGGTTGTTTGCATTTCAGTTTTGGAGGTCTCTATTGTTTGGGCAGATTTTTATTGAAAGCCTCCATGAATGTAGGTATGTGTTTTGTGTTACTATGTGTGGGTTTAAGTGGTGTCGGTTTTGATGGAGTATGTGTTGAGTGTGGTGTGGTGCAGGTGTTTATCTTCTCCTCTTGACTGTCTAGTACAGTCTTGGCTGGAGAGAACTTGGCTTCCAGTTTGGCTATATAAGTGCATCTTTCACAGGTTGTAATGTTGGGTGGCAGGAGGAGAGGGCTGTCAGTGTACATGAGGCAATTGCTACGTTGCCCCAAGATGCCCAGATTCATCAGGTGGACAGGGGGAAATACCGGGATCTGACCCTTAGACATGCCTGGATAGGTGCTTATTAATTTAAGTACTAAAAACTGATTTCCTCCTAACAAGTGAGGAAAGTTGAGTGCTGCAGTAATTTGTAGATTATTTAGTGCTTTCAATGAGTTTTGAACAAGTGCTGAGCACAAGGCAACAGTTTTCAGTGCAAAAACTAGAAAACTGGCTAGTTCTAAGGGAAAATTAGAAGAGCAGACTTTCTGGCACTGGGAATAGTTTAACCATAGTTAAACAGCACTGCCCGATGCGCAAAACTGCTCAAACATGGGTTTATAAACAGAAAGATGAAAGGGATAGAAGTAGCCTAAAATGGTCAGTAAAACTACAGATTCTGAGCTAAAACCACTCTTCCAGCAACAGAAAGGCTGCTCAACGCTCACAATTCTCAATGATGAACAGACAAGCTTCCTCCCATCTTAGTAATTTCTGGGCAACACAGAAACTACAAAACAGCCCAGAATTTAGCAAAATTGGAAAACCGGACTCTACTGGTTATAGAAAGGTGAGAAATGAGAAGAGAGAGAGGATTTTTTTGTTTTGTTTTTTTCAAAAATTAAAACAGATACAGTAAAACAAACACTCTTAAAGCAGAAAAATGGCTATTGAACTTGAGTGTGTAGCCCTCAACAGTTCAACAGTTGAAAAACACTGAAAAATTATCAGTTAAAGTGCAAACAGTATCAGAATTCAGAAATCAGTTCAAATAAGGTGCAAAGTTAATAAAAACGCTTGGAATAGTGTGGCTAGTGAAAATAAGCAATAAAAAGCAAAACAGGGGAACTTAATCCACTCAGAGTGTAATCCCTCATGAACAGGTTATTACAATGTTTTATGATTTTTTATGTACCAACACTATGTTTAGTCACTCAAGAATTTTGATGTTCAGGACTCTGATGGAACTTATTTTGAAAAACAACTTCACAATCTTTGAAAATCAATTATTCAGGCAGAGAACATGTGTGGCAATGGTGGCGGCTTGTGCCCCCCTATTTGCTAATATTGTGTTGCTCAGTGGGAGACTACTACTGTCTTTAAATCCGAGCTGTTTAAATACTGTAAGTTCTATGGGCACTTCCTGGATGACATATTAATATTTTGGGAAGGTTCTGAGGAACAGTTAGGTGAATTTTTCATGTTTTTAAGCACTAGTACACAGTTCCTACAATTTACCATGACTACCAGTAGTGATATGATTAACTTTTTGGACATTACCATTTAGAAGGATAGAGAGAATGGGACTTTCACCTCTGGGTTATACAGAGAGCCAACTTACTCTAACACCTTATTGCACTTTGACAGCTACCACCCTAGGCATCTAAAAAGGTATTTAGTCAAGGGGCAGGCTGTCAGGTTGGCTAGAATGGTTAGTGATGACAAGGTGCTTTTAAATGAGATTGAAATCTTAAACGGTACGCTGTTAAATAGAGGATACCCTAGTCATTTTATAGAACCTGTATTAGATGAAGTCATTATGAAGAGACAAGGTAGACATTTTTATCCCCTATCGAGTGCAGCACTTGTGGAAATGAGAATAACAACAGAGATGACAGAAAATAATGGGGATGTGGCTAAACCCTTTACTAATGCCATGATACTCTCCTATAACCCATGTTTTGAAAACATCAGAGAGGTGGTTATCTTCAGTAGCGACGAAGAAAACCTTAAAAAGGTAGGTGAGAAACCTTTGATAATATACAAAAAAGACCTGAGCATAAAAAACTTACTGGAAAGAGGGGGTGTTATCAAAACAAAAGGGCACATGAAAAAAATGTGGACATTGTGCCCATTGTCCATATAATATGGAGAATAACACTCTTTACATTAAAGATTATGGCAAAGTGACTTTACAACAGTGTTTTAATTGTTTAAGCAAGAGTTTGGTCTATGATACTATTTGCCAACAGTGCAACAATTTTTATATAGGGAAGGCCATCAACTCTTTCAATAAATGCATTTATCAACACCTATATGACATAGGAAAAGGGAAAAGGGAACATGAACAACGCTTTAACAAAACACATTCATGAATTCCCCAACCACTACTTCAAATTTAGTGCACTGGAACAAGTAGTGAACCAGGGTAGGGGGGGACCCACCTCATTGTTCCTTGAATACAAGAAACTAGTTTGGCAATTGAGATGTGATGCCACACATCCACCTTGACTTAATGACATGAACTCTATCTCTAGTTTATTAAAACTAAAGGCAGACTTTATATCTGAAGATATTTTCAAACAAGTGGTATTTAACAGGGCCTGTATAAATGAACAGGCTATGGCCAACTTATATTGTGCATTTTATTTATTTATTTTATTAATTCTTTGTGTTGCACAAACATTCCTGACTGTTTTGAAAAGGGTATTGTGGTGTTGCAGTGGATTTTATTGGAATTTACAGCTTTTATGAATGTATTATTCAGGGATCATGTGACTGATTTTCTGTATAAAAAGGAAGTGATGTTTAATGTCTAATTAATCTGAAGAAGTCAGACGGTTGTACACCAATGAAAGCATTCATATTAAAGTATAGTTTGTTCCTGTGAGCTGGTCTTCGTGCTTTTTTATTTTTTACAAGTTTTATTTGCGCTTTTTTGCCACTCAGTCTCCCTTTTCTCTCTCTCTGCTGCTGCAGAACTCTGCAGGACACCCAGGCAGGATCTTGCTGAGGTAATACAAGTGCAAAAACTGTGCAAACATAGGTTTTTAAACAGAAAGATGAAAGGGATAGAAATAGCCCAAAATGGAGTATATTAATTATACTGAAGGATGTTTTAAATTTGCTCATGAGTTCAGTCAAGATAAGATCAGATCACTTATTTGGATGTGGATTTAAGAATAGATAGAGAGAAAAAACATTGATATCAAAAATATACAGAAAACCGACTTTTTCAAATTCATATTTAGATCACGCCATTTGGCATCCTCATTATCAAAAAAAGTCCATTGTAAAAGGTCAATTAGTACAGTCTGCAAAAATGACTGGAAAGTAAGTTTATGGATGAAGTAAACTTCATAGTTAATATGTTTGACAAAAGGGGTTACCCTGTTGATTTGCTCGCAAAAGTAAAGGATGAGGTCATAAGTAAACGCATTGGGGGCACTTATTTACCTATTTTAGGTTCTGTGAATGTGGACATTGTAACTGTTAGTATGAATAATGATGTGGATAGTGATTATAAGAATTTGAGTTTCATCACCACTTTCTACAAGGATACTTACAAAGTTTGTCAACTGATTGAAAAAAATAGGATTTATTGAAATTAGATAAGAATATGGCAAAAAAATTCAATAAGAAACCCAAGTTTGTGTTTAGAAGGGATCAGTCCTTCAAAGATATTTTGGAACAAGGTAGCAGGTTGGCACATCATCCTGTTATGCAGAATTTAGGTAATTTTAAATGTGGTATGTGCTCTCAGTGTTCCCATATATTGGTGACCGGAGATTCCTTTAATTTGAATGGGAGCAATATATACATTAGGGGCCATTATAATTGCCAGAGTAAGAATGTTGTCTATTTGGCCAAGTGTTTATCATGTTCTTCTTTTTATATAGGAAAAACTTGCAGACATTTTAGGAATAGGATTTATGGACACCTGCTGGACATAAAAAATACAAAAAATACTAATGCATTAAATAGGCATTTGGTGGAATTTAATGACAATCTTTTTAAGTTCTTAATAATACAGCAGGAAAGGGCTGACCAGCAGGGGATGATATTAAGTGAATTTTTGGATGTGCGTGTCAAAATGGTGACTCAAATTGGATGCAATGAGATATCCAGGCATTAATGAAATGGTAAATGTTAATTGTGTGCTACAATTAAATCATTTGTCAGGATGATCTTATTTTAATTCTATCAGAATTTCTATTCTATACATTTTCAGTCTGCACACAATTATAGAAGCATTATTAGATTTTAGTTTGGGTGCTACTTTAAATAATTTAAAATCAAGCATTAGTAGGTCAGTTATTTAATAGGTATGTGAATTTGAATGCTGGTAGGTTGTTCAAAATTGTTCTGAAGAAGTCCCCACAGGACGGATGAAAGTGCTTAACCATGTATATTTTAACAGTATGTTTTAGTATTTTTTTTATATACAATAAATGTATTCATGTTCAGAGTGGACTTGGCAGGTGTCCTCCCTTTATGGATTATATGATTTGTTGATCTGCGTTTTATTTGTTTTCAAGCAAGTCGTTATGGTTAAAATTACAGGTAACAATTGTGGTGTGGCAGAAATTTGTTTTTATGGGTATTTTAATAGATTAGGCTACATACTGGCTTTTTCATCATGGACATTTGCAATTTATTTAATGTGCAATCACTGGATTGTGTGTTTCTGCAAGGCAATGTCATCAGTAAGCCCCATTCACCTCTGTATGCATATTTACTCTATGTTTACCAGCGACCCCACCAGCTGGGGTCACCATCCCTCTCCATAGCTGCTGAAGTAGGATCACAGAAATTGCGGGACCACAGAGCTACAAGGGTACTCACATGGAGTATGGTCTTGACTATGTTTTTATTTATTTATTTATTTATTTATTTATTTATAGAAATTTTGTTACGGGGGAAGAACTCTGATCAAACAATGGCTAAGTACAGATGCATCCCGGGTTACATCATAATGCAAACAAACAATGAACAGTATACAAATAATGATTTATACTTATGAGTAAGCATATAAAATCTGATAAACAATATATACATAGAAGAGCTAACAAACCAAGTATATGTACAGTTACATAACTGGAATAGAAAGGTGAGGATATAGTAATCCTAGGAGAAGTAGAAGTGGTGGAGATACGAGTAGTTAGTAGGTTAGGAAAACTGATAGAGACCAGTAAGAGGGAATTAGATTATATGAGTAGTGGGTTTATAGCAGTAATGGTGTGTTAAGCTCAATCACAGTTTACAATGAGTGAGTTAATCAGGTGGATCAGATGTATGGGAGATAAGGGTACTACCAGTTGTAGATATTGGTTTATATAACATGTTCACTAGATGGACAGTTGCATTCAGACTGTTTTAATAACTGTTGTTTGAACTGTTGCCCAAACAGAAAGTACTTTGTGTGATCACTTAAATCAGGAGAAGTGACTGCCATAGTTTTGGGACTAGTAAAGAGAAGTAATGGCGAGTAGAGTGCAGTTTGAGGGATGAGGTTTGTAAGGAGGGTCCAGATCTGGCTTGGCTACTTAGGTTATAGGTTTGAGTGGCAGCAAAAAGTCCGGAAGAAAAAGGGGAAGGGGTGCCAAGTTTGTGTATTTTAAAGAGTAAGAAACCAAAGAAGAGATCTGATCTGCCCTGTACTGGAAGCCTCCTAGCCTTTGAAAGACTTAAGATAGTATATTTTATTCAATGATGAGTTAGCTATAAATGAGTAGCATAGTTAGTGTGGGGCAATTGCAGCAGGCAGTGTCTTGTCCAGGGTGCAATTTTCAGGTGTAACTTTATATATATATATATATATATATATATATATATATATATATATATATATATATATATATATATATTTAAAAACATCTTTTTTTTTTATTTCCCTTTAAGGGAAATGGCAGGACATACATCCTAACTGGATGTCTGAAATTGTCATGCATGCCTTCAGCCCTGCTTACCACATCTTACTTGGTTACCACATCAAGAAAACTGTGATTGGTTGTGCAGGTACAGGGGGGATGACATGGTACAATACAGGTATTCTCTTTGACTATATCTTTGGCACCCACTGTGAGTGGTTTCATTTGCTTGAAATACAATATCCCTCAGCTCACTGTGAACGCATTTAAAAAAATGTTAAAGTCTTTTTATTCCTCCCTGGCAGTGGCTTAATTCTATCATCTAATTAAACTGCTGTGGGCCATACCTTTCAACTGTCCAGATTTTCACAGAATGTCCAGCTTTTTGCCTCATATTTGTGGTCTATTTCTCATAAAAGTGTGGTTTTCTGGCAAATCACTGCCAAATTATTGAGGACTGAAGTCAGAAATAATGGCAGATATTTGAGTTTCAGACTTCACATCTTTCAGAAAATTCATCCTAATTCAAAACCCTTTGTTCTACCACCTTTCCAAGTTTGTAAGAGCAATATTTAAAAAGTGTCCCTATTTTTGGGCCTTTGCCCCCCATTATTTGTGGCTTTGTCCAGATTTCTTGCTCTAAGAGGTTGAGAGGTATGCCGTGGGCCATGGCCTGAAAAGGGACAGCACCAGAAGTAGCTTTTTGGTGTATGTGGAGAGAGACTGAGAGAGCAGAAAAAAAGAACAAGTAAGTAGGGGGTTTTAATAATATGCTTGTGAATACATGGGCAAACTACTGAAGAGATCATTGAAGGAAATGTTTAATTTTGGTGTCAGTGAAACTGCATGTGCTTTCTTACATGGACAAGTTACAGAAGGGACCATTGAGGGAACTATTTCATTCTGCTTGTGCATACATCACGAATAAACTACTGAAGGAGTCATTAGGGTAAATGTTTCATTTTGGTGTCAGTGCAAGTGCTTATGTTGTGCATACATTGACAAACCACTGAAGGGATCATTGGGGGTATTGTTTCATTCTGGTATTGTTTGAGTGTGTGTGCATACATCATGGACAAACAACTAAAGGGGTCATTGGGAGAAATGTTTCATTTTAGTTCAAAGGGCCTGTGTTGTACATACATTGACAAACTACTGACATTTAAAGAAAGAAAGCAAGCAATGCAGATACACTGCTATCTATCTATCTATATATATATATATATATATATATATATATATATATATATATATGGGTCCACTTTTTAATTTTGAAATGCCATAATGTCGAGATTCATAAAATCGAACCCAGAATCTCAACATTATGAAAATTCGAAATCAAAAAGTGAGTAGAAAAAAAAAAACATGTTAAACAAGGTTTTTGCAGGGGGCCAAGCCCCCCTGCGCCCCCCCCCCACATCCCCTGCACCTTAAATATACTAACTCCAAGATTGCGCTGCAGTGAAGAGAATGGTAGTGTTCCTGTTCCGCACTGTCTAGTGATCCCCATTACTGTTCTCTTTGCTGTAGAGTGATCTCGGAGTTAGTATATTTAAGGTGCAGGGGGTGTGCGGGTGCAGAGTCCTCGGTTCTGTATATAGAACTTCAGGATTTTGTAATTTTGAAATTAAAAAGTGGTCCCATTATATATATATATATATATATATATATATATATGTGTGTGTGTGTGTGTGTGTGTGTGTGTGTATGTAAAACTGAAAACAGTAAAAGAAAATCATTTTTTTTTACTAGACAGAATTAGCACATCTAGCTAATAAATTACTTTATGGATAGAATAAAGTATTGCCTTCCTTTAACAAATGTTATGTTTTAATAACTGATTAACAACTGAGAAATCATTTGAATAACATAGTGTATCTTTTGAATTGCTGACAATTGTTTAAATTACTGCTCATTCACCTTGAGGATTTTTAATTATGGCACATTTTCTGTCACTGGAGGATGGCTAGGAAGATGTTCTGTAAAACATAACATGTGATAGATAAGCTTAATTATTTTTTCAACAGCTAGATATTTGGGGGCAGTATTATCCAGTCTAAAGCAGTTTAAAGCACAAAATGCAGTAAGGAAAAATTAATGTTCCTTATGGGTTTCATTCCCAAAAGACTACATTGCTTCTTTCTCACTTTAGTCTGCAATGTAAATTACCCAGCAGTGACTAATACTACAACAAGCCATCTGTCAGTTTGATTATTCATAGTTTCAAAATATGCAATATAGCTGGAAAGAAACTGACCCAGGAAATTCTGCTCTTAAGAACTAATACTGGAGTCTTATAATAACAGTAAAACAGCCATTTGCTGGAGACCTTATGCCACTTCTCCTAGGCTACATTATTTCTGAAGCAGTTCATTTTATTTATTTATTTGTATTTGTTTACCTGAGTAGAGTTATGTATCTCCATGGACCTTTTTCAACCTTAGTCTGGTGGACTGACTTACTCAGAGTCACACAGTTACACAATGGAGGCTGAGGGAATCAAACCCTGGGCTGCTGCACCATATGAAACAGCTTGTTAGCCACTCATTCTTCTTAATGGCCCCTCATCTGTACTTTACCATCCTTCCCCTCTGTACATTAGGATGACCTCTGCTTTTTACCTAATCATACATTTCTTACCCTTCCTGCATATTATGCATCTTATCATTGCAGCTTTATACCCATATGATATTAGGTCTTGTTTCTAATTCTTAGTTATTTGTCATTCATCCTGCGGGTACACTTATGATTTTTAAGCTTTGCTATTGCTAATCTATTGTATTCTAATTTTTTTGTAAATGTTAACATGATGCTGAACTATATTGCCCACGAGTATTTGTTTCCATCTTTTTTTTTGTTGTCTTTCTTGAACTGCAGTGCAAATAGGTATTTGTTTTGTATTACATTCTGGATCCCCTCTGAAAATGTGCATTATCCAGCAGGACCAACCCAGTTAATAAATAAACAAATAAATAGATCCCAATCCCTCCATACCACACGCTCCTGAGAACTCAACCTCATTACCACTATCAACAGAACATGCTGGAGGGACAGGTTCATAACCCAGAGATTGCCCATGCTATGGAATAGACTTCCCATACATGTCAAGCAGAGCACCTCACTGGCCCTGTTCAAAATAAATCTTGATGAGTGGATGGGAAATAGAAAATTCACCCCAGGGATCACTGCAGTGACTTTACTCGACAGAGGCACTGGGAGCTAAGGTCGAGTGGCACGATGCCAGGGTAATCCCGTGAGCTAGGCTTGTAAAGGCTCCAGGACCATTAGCCTAGTACACACCCATGAACCTATGACCCTATTAAATGGAAAAAGAAGAGAATGATTTACTTAGAAAAACTTAGAACGTGCAATATATAGAAAATACACACAGCTTTGGGGAGATGTTGCAAGGAAAAAGAAACAAAATGATTTGGTAGATAATACAATATCTTTCAGTTAGAATGATATCTCTAGCTCTAGCTAAGACTGCATTAAAGGGTGGTATACATAAAAATTTGCATACGGCAGGTCAACATGTGCATTAGAAACAGAAGCAAGGACACCTAGTGCAGCCTGGTGTATTACAGCAGTAAAAAAATAGGCTCTTGAAAGCTTGCTGTGCTTGTGAACAGTGAGTTAAGCCTCACTGTTCAGCATCTAGCAAGGATAATGTGGGTGCAGCCTAGGCAATTTAGGCCTCAGTGCATCACTGGCTTCTTCACGATGGGGAATATGCACAGTAACCACTGGCTTCTTCATGATGGGGAAGATGCACAGTAAACACTGGCTTCTTCACGATGAGGAAGATGCCCAGTAACCACTGGCTTCTTCATGATGGGGAAGATGCACAGTAACCACTGGCTTCTTCACGATGGGGAAGATGCACAGTACAGCAATTCAGAAATGCTCATATGATGCAACTTCTGTGAATGAGGATGTGGCTATTAGTCAAAAGGCATCCATTTTTTTCAATAAGAAACGCAAATTATCTTAATTGGAAAGATCTAACAATGTAGCTCAGTGTTATGCAGCTACAGTCTCCTAAACGGGTTGCTTACTATGCAGCTGGAATTCAATGAGATTTGCACCAGAGCTATAATGGATTCATTGGCATGTTAATTATGCATATTTGAGAACTGCATTACAGCTGAGCAGCATAGCTCTGCCTGAGTGAATACAGAAATGCAATGTTTACACTGTTGATAACCTCCATTTACTGCAGCAACATCTCTTTGTCAGTGAAACACTCCATTTTGTAACATGAGCTCCTCTAATTAAAGTCTAGTTAACACCACTTAACCTTTGCTGAAGTTATTGCTTCCTCACAGAGCTGGAGGAAGGATAACAGAAGATCCATATTTCATGCACTAACATACATTTAGACAGCTGTCATGGTTTTGAATTCATCCATGAAATAATGTGTTCGATAAGCTGGACTAGTTCATGTCGTTATAGGAACTTACTGATTGTAAAGGATCCTCTAATATTAAGGATACTGAAGGTGTTAGACCATTAGGTCTTTGGAAGAAGGAAAAAGCTGTTCCCATCTTTGCAGGCAGACAGAAGGACAGTACTTTATTTTGTGCAATATGATTAACCCCATTCCTTTATAACTCCCCCCCATTTTCATTTACAAAAAAAAAAAAGAAAATATGCTTTAAAACACTGATGTGTCTACATGTACATATTCCTTGATAACTGGCATACCTTTGATCAACACAACTACAATAATGTGACTAAAACTGTATTTCACTTTAGGAATATACTTGGGCTCTGAAATGAATATGATTGAACCACTAGAAATTATATTCACTGAATAAGCTTGGTTGCACATATACTGATAGGGAAGGAAAGATGGCCAACTGCAGGCAGCTTTCCACTAATGTGAGGAGTTTGAGATATTACTACAATGCCTGATTCCTGACTAAGATAAAGAAGGAACTCTTTCTCTAAGTCCCTTCCTCCCTTCCAGGATCTAGAATAATGTCTCCCCTACCTTTGTCATATTGGATTGTTCATTCCCTCAAGTTCAGGAGTTTGGTATCCCCAAACTGGATGATAGCAGTAGGATCAGCTGATTTATTCCCTGAAATAGGATTAGGGAGTAGATAAGTGTACTGGTCCCATGAGGATTCCTGTCCCATCCCTCCTAAGCTCTGCTCATAGATGTTTGGCAGTCTCACAATGACTGCTTAGGGTTTTATGAGCATGATTTTGCCTACATCATCCCAGGCTCAGCAGTGTTTTCAGCACTTAAAATAAGTCATTTCCATGGGCAACCATCACCAAAGTGGTAAGCCATGCCACCTCACCCCCCCCCCCAATGGCATCAACTACTCAGTACCATTGTTTTCATTCAATGATCATGCCTTGCATAGTTGGGGCTTCTTCCATGTACGCGACATGGCCTCGGAAGGAGAAGGACATTTTATTAGCACTCTGAAATTAGTACAGCTGTGAATATCTGTGAAAGACTGCAGGTCTGCAAATTTATTTGAGTGCTACTGCTGCAGTTTACTCAATGAGGGAGGCTGCAGGTGACAAAAAATATCTCGGGTAGCCATGATGAAGGCTCTTGCCTCTAAAACACCAATCAAGTTCTATGAATTATTTTCTAGCAACAAATTCTACACAGTGGTTTCCAGCCTAACAACTCAATTACAGTCTTATCTAGTAAAAATTGTAGGAACTGCTAAATTAAGGTACCCACAAGTTTAGTGCCCGATGTGAGAAATAGTCAGATCTATCAATGGAGATAACATATTTAGGGTAAATATGAGTTCAAATGTTTGACCAAGTGGGACAAATATCAAAACTGAAAAGAAAACTAAAGAGTTGTACTTCTGCAAATGTGATACTTTTATGTCTCTTCTCTTTTAGTGAGAATTACCATGTTTTTCATAGGATCATAGGAGATTACTAGGCTGTCGACCTGGAGGTCATTTTAAGCCTAGCCATGTCAACCCAATGTAATACTGTAGAGGTACTAGTCACTACAAGACAGCATTTAGTGATAACTGTCCATGTCCAAAATATCTGCTTATCTCCAGATTAGAACCCTGAACACCATCACACAATCTGACTGCCTTAGGCCTTTGAGCTACTGAAGCAGCTTCTGTGGTTCAAATAACTTAGGTTCATAGGTTCATAGGTTAGTACTAAGCTAACTGCCCTTGCGAGCCATTTTTTTTTTAAGCTTAGCCAATTATCTCTTGTGAGACTCAAACCCTGCACCTTGTGTTTGTAAGGCAAACACCTTAACCATTAGGTCACCCTCCCATCCCTTATTATTATCAACTTATTATGTATATCTATTATTTATGTGTACATATTTTTACTTTGGTTGTTTTGATGAGCTGGATAAAACCCACTGATCATATGGCCCTTTTGCTGGTGGTAACACAAGGAGAGAACAGGCAAGTGAGAAACACTGAAGCAATATATTGTCAAAAATTATATTAGCATATAGCAATACAATCCATGCCTTGCATCAGCAGTATAACATTTTATTTTCAGAAGACAGCGTATCAGTTCCACAAAGTAATATCAGGAGTTGATCTCCTGAAAAAAATTATGTTATTATGACTGCATGAATCTCAAACATAAGATAGGCACTAATAGCATAGACTAAACAAGCATATTTTGCAGAGCTCAAGATCCATTACACTGCCATCTACAGCCCAAACTTGTACATACCAACTTCACATCTATTTTATTTATTTTATTATACATTTATTTACTAGGACAAAACACTGATTAGTATTGAACAATTTTTGGTTCGGCCCTGATTGTGTTTATTAAACAAGCAACAGCTACATGTAATACAGCATTGACACATGGAACCAATAACAACTCTGTAAACATTTTGTCAGTCACAATACCAAGTTCATGCTTAAAGGGAATCCAGCAAGCTATCGCCTAAGAAATAATTGACTTAATCGGTTAAGGCATAGCTGTGACAGACATAGAGTAAAAGGTCTAGTTAAGAACCTATGTGCATTAGAAATAGAAAGAAGCAGATGGAAGAACAGTAGATAATACAGAAGGAGGGTTTCTATATATTTAAAAAATAAATAGTTGCAGGTTACATTGAGCTAGTAGATGTGAATTGCCTACTGTGGGAATCTTGAGGTTAGGTTAGTTTGCATGATGTGTCCTGTTTTGAGGCATTTACTAGTTTCCTGCAAGAACTGTTTAAGCTGGGTTAAGAAGTGTAAGTAATTGCAACTGCAATGGAAAATCTAGTTTCAGAGATCAGTTTACACGGTTCAGCCAAAGATTTCTTCTCCTGCCTATAGAGTTTATTACTTTTATCAGTACATTTGCTATAAATAATTCCTAGGAATTGGTTCTTCTTTGCATCATCCAAGATTTTATTGAAGGAGCATTCAAACAGGCAGTAGGTCAAGTGGTTTGATGATCATAATCACCTAAGATAAACCGGACTTTCTCAGGTCTGCTTTTTTTCTCTTTTGTTTAGCTGGGGGGCATTGCAAGGGGGGGGACTCATTATGGCCTGCTGATTGATAGAAGTAGTGGAGATCCCTATTGGTTGTGTAGAGTACATCCTCATTTGCATGCAGGACCAGCCTTTGGTCAATTGATATCCTAGGCAAAAGGTCTCCACAGCTCCCCCCAACACCATCCTGTGCCCCCATCTCGGTCTACTTACACCATCCAGATTACTGGAAAAGTTCCCTTGCTAGAGCAGTGCCCTAGGCGGTTGCCTACTTGGTCTATGCCTAAGGCTGGCTATGTTTGGATGATAACTGTAATTGGATTAAAGTGTAGCAATAACCAAGCCAAGCAGTGCACATATGCTGCTGTGCATCTCCTGTTTACAAGCAAACATTTTATCATTAGCTTTTAATCACATTAGTATGACTTTCAGTAAAAAAAAATATTTGTAGTTGAAGGTTTTTACCATAAAGCTATTAATAACACCTTCTTAACTCTTTTATATTCCATTTAAGGATAAAGTTACACAGGTGTGAAATTCATCTAAGAGTCTTTTGTGTTTGTAATACTTTGATATTAGCTTTTTGCGCTGGTATAGAAAAACATTTTCACCTAGAGGCTTCATCAGACCAGTACCAGAGGATGAAATACATATCAGTCACATATATGCACACTAGGCCTCACCAATAGGTTTTGCAATTTTAATAAGTAAATCAAACCAACCACGTTGAAGTTAAATGAAAAAAGATCAGTTAAACCCCTCTAGCCAGTGCTGGCTTACATGTGATTCACTTACCCACCAAGTTTTTTACCCCTATCAGGGGTCAGTTAAGATTTTTGAGCAGCTTGTATTGCATGAATTACATGTGAACCAGGGGGAAATTTTTAAAAACTTTTCTTATAATTTAACTTTGGGTGAAAAGAAAGCCTTGGGGCAATTAAAGGACAATGATAGGCTGGTCATTACTGGAGCAGACAAGGGAGGTGCTATTGTGGTTTGGGACAAATATGATTACACTTATGAGGTTGTTAGACATTTAGCAGATGTGGCATCTTATTGCCATCTCCCATTTGACCCTATGATGGGGTTTAAAAACACCATAGATGTATTTTTAGAGCAGGAGAAGGAGTCAGGCATCATCTCTGAAATGCTGGTTGGCCAGTTGAAGGTGGATGATCCACAACCACAGTACCTTTATTTAGTACCTAAAATCCATAAATCCATCACCCAACTTCCAGGGCATCCCATTGTGGCTGGAAGATGTTCTCTTATTGAACCTCTTGATTAACTTGAGTATAAACTTAAACCCTTGCTGGTATTTTTATGGGCCAGAATCAAGGACACCAATCAGTTTTTGAAACTTATGAATGATTTGCAAATCTCGAACAATGCATATTTGGGGACCCTGGATGTACAGGCATTATATACTAGTATCCCACATGAAGGGGGAATTATGGCAACAAAGTATTAGATGCAACACTCAGGCATGTACAATGAAGCTGAAATGGAATTTTTACTGACCCTGTTAGGGCTGGTATTAGAGCATAATGCTTTTGTATATGGACAAGCATAGTATTTGCAGATAAAAGGAACAGCTATGGGGGCTACTTTTGCACCCATTTATGTGGACCTTTTCATGGGATACTTTAAGTATGAAAATGTATATATATATATATATATATATATATATATATATATATATATATATATATATATATATGGGTCTACTACTAATGACCGAAACGACGATTCACCGACAGAAAACTCACCGACGCCAGATGACCGACAGGTAAGTGTACCGACAGGGTGATTTGCCGACAGCGGAAAGACCGACAAGGGAATGTGCGATCGCGACGCGGTAAGTGTGCGATGGTGACGGAGTTAGGAGCGGTCAGGTAAGTGCTTGAGATTGTGGGATGTCGGGTTAGGCTGTGGGAAAGGTGAGTGTGTGTTCGTGTCGGAGGTATGGTTCGGGTAAGGTAAGTGTGTGCTAGTGAGGGACTGTAGTTTAGGGACGGGTTAAGTGAGTTAGGGTTAGGGTGCAGGTAGGTGATGTGTGCGTTAGTGTCGGAGCTTGGGCTAGGGGTGGGTTAAGTGAGTTAGGGTTAGGGTGCAGGTAGGTGAAGTGTGCGTTAGTGTCGGAGCTTGGGCTAGGGGTGAGTTAGGGTTAGGGTGCAGGTAGGTGATGTGTGCGTTAGTGTCGGAGCTTGGGCTAGGGGTGGGTTAAGTGAGTTAGGGTTAGGGTGCAGGTAGGTGATGTGTGCGTTAGTGTCGGAGCTTGGGCTAGGGGTGGGTTAAGTGAGTTAGGGTTAGGGTGCAGGTAGGTGAAGTGTGCGTTAGTGTCGGAGCTTGGGCTAGGGGTGGGTTAAGTGAGTTAGGGTTAGGGTGCAGGTAGGTGAAGTGTGCGATAGTGTCGGACCTTAGGGTTAGGGTTTGGGTCAGGGCTAGTGTGTATGCTATGTAGTGTCGCGTGTTGTTTACGTTCCGTGTGTCGGTGTAATGGTGTTCGGTGTTTTGCGTTGTCGGGTTTGTGTCGGGTTTGTGTGTTGTCGGTCATCTGGCGTCGGTGAGTTTTCTGTCGGGGAATCGTCGTGTCGGTAATTAGTAGTAGACCCATATATATATATATGTATAGTGGAATTAATCCATTTTCATCACATCGCAGATACTTGGATGATTGCTGGGTAGTCTGGAATGGCAATTTGGACAGCTGGTGGGCATTTGTAGTTTATTTAAACAATAATCAATATGATATACACTTCAGTGGTAGGATTGATTTGTTTAACATCGATTGTTTGGATGTTAATGTCGCTAAAACTATAGATGGGACAATGGTAACAAATCTTTATAGGAAACCTTTTACTAAAAATTATTTGCTGCATGCCAGCAGTTGCCATCCAGGGCACATTATAAATAATATTCCTAAAGCCCAGTTTCAATATACCAGACATATCTGCACCACTGACAGGGATTTTACAGTGGAGGCCTTATATCTTAAGTCTAGATTCACAGCCAGGGGTACCATGATTTGGTGATTAAACAAGCATATGAGCAGTCTAACTTTACATCTAGGTCTGACCTTTTACATGCGAGTAAAGATAAAACTACTCAGGGAGGTGACACACTTAGAATGATAACTACTTTTGGCAATAATAATTCAAGATTCAGGCAGTAATAAATATTGGCACATTTTTTTCATCACTGTTGGAGGACAAATGCAATTTTGGGTTTCGAAATGGTAGAACATTAGGACAGCATTTTTCAGCATATAAAAAGGGTTATACTGTAGATTGTAACTGGGGTATGAAAAGATCAGTGGGCAGCACCTTTTGTGGGCAATGCAAATATTGTAATCTTATTTCCAGGACAAAATCTCTTACTTCAGTAAATACCCCGAAGGTATATGACATCAGGTATTTGATCACATGTACCAGTAAATGGGTAGTGTATATGGCGGTATGCCAATGTGGATCGTTTTACATAGGGCAGTCATCATGTGCATTCAAACAACGTATAACATTACATATGAGTGATATTAAATGTAAATGAATGTGCAATGCATTGTATAAGCACATAACACAACACAGTACAGCCCATTTTGCTTTTTTTGGGGATTGCCAAAGTGGAAGGGGACAATTCGACAGTGTCCAAGAAACATCAGTTATTGACTAAGGAGGAACCTATATGTGGATTACAAATTTGGGAGCCCTATTTAAACCAGGTTTTAATGACCATTGGTAATAAGGGATTTATTTTAGGTTATTTTATGTATCACTGTTAAGTCACTCGAGGTAGGGGTATTGTATAGCTTTGTTGTGTAATACTATATGTTAGTGGTATTGGGTTTTGATGAGCTAGATTGTATATAGGGGGTTTGTGTTGCTTTAAATGTGCATGTATATTTATCACATTGATACCGTTGTAGTGAGACACACACTTATGACGCCATGTGGCAAAACCAGTCTGGGTACTGTTGAGTGAATAAACTCTGTGTGCTTTAATGCCTTCTTGTATTTTTTATGTGGTGGAGTTTTTGCAGAGTATATATATATATATATATATATATATATATATAGACAA
The DNA here is from genome assembly GCF_019279795.1 of Protopterus annectens. Taxonomy (NCBI): domain Eukaryota; kingdom Metazoa; phylum Chordata; order Ceratodontiformes; family Protopteridae; genus Protopterus; species Protopterus annectens. The sequence continues at coordinate 1,768,664,184 of NC_056735.1, read as the reverse complement.
GCGTTACAGAATCCTGAAAGCCCAAAATCCTGAAGCCCAAAATCCTGAGACCAAAATCTCGAAAGTTCAAAATACTGAAAGCTCAAAATACTGAAAACACACGGGATACCAACACTTACTATATTCCAGCAGAAGTACATACAGCATAGGGGAAGTACAAAGGAGGTGATATGGGGTGACTAGGAAAAGGGGGTACAGTAAGATGAGTAGAGTGAGGATGACAAAGACACTGTCCACCTTCCACAGGAATAATCAGTTAGTTAGCAGGGAAAAATATTCTGATCTACTGTTCTTCCCACCCTTTGCAATTTCCAGTCCCATCCAGCTTCTGCTATCATCCTCTGTCCCCATTTCTCAATGAAACAGTACATAGACCCTTTCTGCCAGAACACTTATCTCTAATTCACCCACACTCCTCTTTGCCTTCAAATGTTCATCAGATGCATACACTTTATGTCTTTCATCCTACTTGTCTTCTTGTCTCTTTCTATAGAATACCTCTCCGCACTAATCTTCACTCTTACTCCTTGAATGACAAAGAACATAAATAAATCAGAACTATTAAAATTCAGCCCCAGACTTCCTCCCTGATATACTCAGCCTCTGCTCTTCTCAGAAAGCCATAAATAGTGAAACTAAAACAGCTACCAAAAATCACTCCCGCTATATATAAATGGATAAGAAAACAAAACATTCTACTATTTATAACTAAACTTAAACTTGCTTGGGGACATCAAACCTAACACTGACCTTGTGCTTATCATACACCCTGGGAATTAAATCATTCATCTCTCTCAACAGTCCATGCATTAAACTGACACCCACCCCCTCATTACCCAGGCCACAGTTAGCTCAACATCTCTAAAGTTGCACCACACAGTTGCACAGACATCCAATCACTTGCCCATACCTGCTCATTCAGTTACTTCTTCTACTTTGAAATTCTTTGAAGTCTGATATCAAAATGCTCAAAGCATATTAAATATAGTAGATTGCAAAGACTGATTGCTAAACAGCAATCAGCCAGATATGCTTATGACCAGTGAAACCTGGCTAAAAATACTATATGACCATCAACATTCATGAACAACATAGGTTCATAGGTCCATAGGTTGGTACTAGGCTATCGGCCCTAGGGCCTATACAAGCCTAGCCATAACAATTCCCTCGATATTTCTTCTCACAATATTTACTTCCCTGGACCCCTGTCTAGCAAACACCATATATTTCAAAACAACAGACCAGGCAGTAAAACAGACAATGGAACTATGTTCTTTATTAAAAGAAATCCTAGTTTTATAACATGTTTGTAGCCAAAAACAGTAAAACATAGATACAAAATGGACCTTACCCTCAGTACCAATCTGAATAAAATATAAGCTTTTGATGGCAGTGGTATACATCCCTCCTCAATGCACTCTAGCATGCATAAGAGAATGATACTTAACATGCCATGAACTGTAAAACAAACAACCTAATACTTCTAAGGGCTTTCATCTTAATCTCTTGTCACCATTAGGCACCAAAGTAAATATCTTCCTCACCCAACACAACTTATTACACTACCTCCCACATCAAAATGCAACAAAGGGAATAGCACCCTTCCTTATTTCCTTGTAACCAAAATTCCTAATAGATTTAAGGAAATGAATGTCCTATTCACCATCTTCAGTGACCACCTTCCTATTAAAGCACTTCTCATTTTCAGTCATCATGCGGTTAAGCTCTTTCATTTCATTATGCATTCCATTCCCCCATCTCCATCATATTATTCCAAAACAGAAGCAAAGGAAGATACAATTCTCTCAGACCTAAATTCCACAGACTGATCGCTTGTGTTCCTCTCTATGGATCCCATCAGGGCACTATATATATTCAAAAATCTCACCAGACGTATTCTAAATTAACACTTTCCTATCACAAAAAATCATTGAAAATGAGAAATGTGCCCATGATTATATGTCAACCTATGAACATTTCTGAAATATTAGGACAGAGCATGGATTAAGTGGAAGACAACCTAAAACCTGCAGCTTCATATCTCTATGCTTACACTTAGAAAGTAATACAGACTAGACACAAAACTGGCCAGGTCACCCTGCATCCACAGTAGGTCCCAAGAGTCTTTTACCCTTCCCAAACAAGTTCAGAAATCTAAAAGAAAAGATATATCTTACTTCAAAATCAAAACAAGCACATGCACTGTAGTAGTTCAAAAACATTATCTCTATTTTATAATTGACAAATAAAGGCATCTAAAATTAACATTATAAGCTCCTTACAAAAGCCACTCTAGCATTTTGTGATGTAACTAATCACTGAAACATCATGCCTTATAAATAACTTGTTATATTTACTAATATGTGATGAATGTGGAGACGTGCTCCTTATCAGTTTATATGGTATTTTATTATACACAGTGCAAATTAAGTGCACCTTGGGCTCTGGATGGTTTTCAAACCATGGGCCAATCTACATACTTTTTTGGACTACACATAAAATTGCTATGACATCCTGACCCTATGTAAAATGGGAAAAAGAGGATTGTTATGACAAAAAATGACAAAAGTGCACACTGCCTTTTGGAGTCAGCGTTTTGATTAGTTTAAATGTATATTTACCTACCAGACTGTTTCAAATTATATTCACTGCTTAATAAAACAGAATTTGTTTGTGTTTTTTTTTAAACTTGAATAGTCCTGAACATTTTTCTAGCAAGAGGTGATATGAAATTTACTAATGAATAATAGCAAAATTGCCCATTTCAGGACATTTCAGATGTTAAAGATCACTTGAACTGCAATCATTATAATCCAACAATGTCCGTACCCTTCATTTATAAACACCTGACTGTGTACACTTCAAATGTCTGAGTGTGATAAAAATAGCCATAGTACAGTATTCCAGCTTGTGTTGCACATATGCACACAAGTCTTGCGAATCTAGCCTAGTGACTCTTTAACTTACTCATGACAGCAGAGCCATCCATGGACAGTCCCCATACCCATCACATATAGCCCCACTTTTATTGACTGTGTACACCTCAGATGTATGATTCTAGTAAAATAATAAATAATAATAATGCACACAGTAATGTATTTCAAGGTTGTTTTACAGAAACACACACAGCAGCCACAATAAAGTATTCAACTTAGTTCCTGGAAAGTCTGATTATTTAAACTGATCAAGTGACAAGACACTAAGCTACTTTCATCTACAGACAATTCCAATCCAGCATTTATAGCTATTTTAATACCGACACCTCATATAATTGGGATAAAAATACATCCCAGCCTCTTAATGCGGGAATCAGGGACAATGCCAAAAATAATGAGATACAAAAGTCCAGAATCAGGTTCAGGTTTTAGACTTACATATTTAGAAAGTTGATAGAATAGTAGTTTTTGCATCAACATGCTTTTCTAAAGTTTATGTAGTCCAAAACTCAAATGTCTATCATTATTTATTGACTGTAATCATAAATGATTTGCCAGAAAGCCACAGATTTTATGAAGTACAAACCAAACAAAATCAGGGACAAGCTGCACAGTCAGGGGAAGCTGCTATGATCAACTTTGTTTCTCATAAGCTGAAGTTTCTTCAGACTTTTCACACAAAGGCACACTGATCCTGAAAATCCAGACTAAACTGAGCAAACAACACAATGGTAAGTGTTTTTATATACAGTCAACTTCCCCCAACACATACTACTTGTAGCCACCATGTTGACTGTGTACATCTCACACATATGAGTGTGATAAAATGGCTGCATAATATATTTCAAATTTGTTTCACACAAACAGTAGCCAGAGTAACTTCCTTCATACAAATCACATTATTCCTTTATAGCCTGCCCTAAATATTTGAAAAAAAAAATACAGCAGTCATTTTCATCCACAGACAGCTCTGTACTCAGGCCAGAAATGTTATTTTTTGCATTTTATTGACCAGGTTAGTTCCACTATGCCAGTGACCTCTTTTTAGGAAAGACGGACTAGGGGAAATTTGTCCAAGCACTAAGGAACTTTCCCTAATCTTTTTGATCAAGTGTTTTGGCATCTCTTATATCCACCTGAGCTACGACTAACTCAAGCAGATGAGGAATTGGTTTAACATCTCATCTGAAGTATGATTTATAATATTTTTTTGCCTGTGTATACTTCTCAGTGTGCTAAAAATGAGAAAATAAAGTAAGACGGAGCCATAATCCATTTTGATTCCATTTCTCACAAACACAGTTATTGGCCAGACACATTAAATTACTCTTGTGCCCCACAAAGCTTTTCATTTACTACATATACCTGGTGAACTGCCAGTATTTTAATAAAACACATACCTCACACTACTGTGTCCCACTGCTGGTGTTTAAACCACAGGTTTGTGACTACTCACTATGTTGTTGTCGTTGTGTCTTTCGACTTTTCCCGGTTAGGGGTCGCCACAGCGGAACTCTGGTCCGCTAATGATTGGTAGTTGATTTTTACATGCCGAGTTACCAGCCCTGATGCACAACCTTCAACAAAGGTACGCCCATTCACGCATGTCTCCACGCAGAAGACGCTCTAGCTGAGAATCGAACTGGACAGCGTCTTACTGTATACCATTTAATATATGCAGACTTTGAGAGGGCAAGGAGCAGAAAGCTACAGTTGCTTTTGATAGGGTCATTATAGGCTGCGTATTTATCTGTCTATCTATCTTTCTTTCTTTCTATTGTTCTATTTATTTGCTTTAAATAAATAAAACACCCTCTCTGAACAGCATTACTGACCTGTACTGCAGATGTACAAATGGTAGGCACCTGAAGTTTGTAAAAGGTGTATACCCTTGCTATCATTTAACACATTTTATTAAAACTAAAAATAAATATTTAGTTAGTTATTGTTATGTTCAGCACATAAGCTAACTAAAATAAATTAGCAATGTTAAATATAACATAACAACATGATTTAAAATAAAATTTTCTTTACAGAAACTGAGTGGTGAGCTAGTGGCTAATGAATGAAATCATGTCTACTGTGTCCTCCCTGGGTGCTGAGAAACTGAAGGAGGGTCATTACACTACAGCTTGACATATTGCTTTCTTATTATTGAGTAGTGTCCAGAACTTTATTGTGATTGAAAGTCACAATGGCCTGGCTCCCTAAGACTTTCTGCATCCAGTAATATCAGCATGCTTATCAAGCTGGTGATTGTGTTCTCAGTCATTGCTATTCTACATATTTTCAGTTTTGTTTTGCTTTTGTTTGTTTGTTTGTTTTGTTTTGCTTTTTACCCTGAGTATTCTACTGTACAGCTGTTGGCATTTTTTGGCCACTTGAAAGAGACTACAGGAATAGGGTTGCTGGGAGGAGAAACCCACAATGGCATCTAACTACATCTGTGTATTTCTTCAGCTACTAACTGCTGACCCTTGAAAGCCTCATTAGTTCCAACCTTTCTACCCTTCTGTCGGTTAGAATATTACATAGTTTAATCCTTTGTTATAAGAAAACAGAAAAAGTAAAATAGACTAAAAGAGTGTGAGAAAGAGAGACAGACAGAAAAATATATTTTTAGAAACATACCCAGCAACTTGGTAGACTGTGACACAAAAAACAGACAAATATTTTGTTATTTCATACTTTCTATTAGTGGGTATCAAAATTTCATTCTGGCAATGAATAGGTCAAAAATAGTGGAACTATTTACTGCTAACATTAGAATGTATAAGCATTTTAACTGCAGGATGTTCATTTCCAATGTTTTGATTTTTATTTTGCTTTTTCTACTGAGACAGCAAAATCATTTTTTTCTTTTCATTCTGATAAGTGACTGAACCTAAAAGAAAAAAAACAACAATACATATCAAAACATTCAGCACTGAATTGAAATGTGTTTCCTATAGTTTAACTTTATGGCTGATATAGTCACATATAGCCATCATAGTTTTTTGATTCTGCAGATGTCATTACATGCCTACCCTTCTTTTCTGAAACTGAATTACCTCTCTTTCCTTCGCTATATGCATGTGTAGAGGTATTTCACATTATCTCAGATAAAAAATAGACTGTTTTAATTTTTAATAATGATAAAAGCATTGCATATTTTGATCTAATACAACACAGAAGTATGGCTTTCAGAAAACACTTAAAAGACAAACTTCTGTTATTTCTTAATAGGAGAAGGTTGCAGACAGGCCTATATGTTAGGTAGGTTTTGACACTTTCATCCTAAATGCAGGGTTAGTATATCACACGTCTTGTATAAATATCACCAGGCCTATTTAAAGTGTGAAAGATGCAGTGGAGAGTATTAATAATTTAGTGACACATTTACCAACGTTACTGAACTGAAAGTAATCTGTAGGTTAGGGGCAATGAGAGATCCCTAAATTGCTCTATAATTATGCACTGACCTGAATAGAGCAGTGTGTCCCAGGCAAAGAGGGTAATTATGCCTACAAAGCTCATTCAGTCTCTGGTGTCAGCTGAACTATAAAATATGCTGTTTAACTGTGTATAAAATGCATCACATTATAACAGTACATTTTCAGAAAATAAATATTCAGTACTAACTAAATAAAAAATATATATTTCATTAAGAATTTAATTCTCAGATGACAGGAAAGACATATATTTAGTCATTTAGACAGCATAGCAGCACCGTGGGTAGAAGCTTTGAAACAATAGGAAGGCTTCACTTGCTACAAGGCAAAAAGAAAGTAATTTAAAGAACAAAGTGAACAGGAAACTAAATGAGCAGTTTTCTATCAAGATGACAAGAAAGAAAATGTGTCTTGCTGATGTTAAAACACTGCCCACTAGGACACTTCAGCACAGTTTCCTGACAAGACAGACAAATCTGTTATGCGCTGAACACATGCAGAAACATTGCATAGCTACATTTTATTTTAATTAATGAAAAGTTACATCTGCTCATTTATAAATGACTAGAATAGTATTTATGTGATTTACATCCATATGTTATTTCAGTTTGTTAAATGGTTATAAAAGTATTTCACTTAAAGACATCAAGAACAAGTTTAATGTAGTTTGCATTTATCAGCTGTTACATAACCGTTTAGTAAAGTAATTTTGTTAAAAAAAATTAAAGTGTCAAATTTAGAATGTTATAAAAAAAAATCTGTAAAAATCAGAATGCAGAAAAATGACACAAAGGGTGGCTTCCACACAACTTCGTTCCAAAACAAAAGGTGGATTTGCATAGTAAATTGGAAAACTGGAACTTATGCTAGTTATAGCTAATATCCAAATGTTGCACAACTTTAACAAATCAGGAATGACCTCAGCCACAGATCAGTATTCAATGCTGTAGGCATAGCATTTTTCATTTATTTCATTGTTTTACTTTACTTCATTATTATTTTGTACACAGTAGAACCACAAAGGTATTTTTACACACTAGGTTTATCCCCGGGATTCATGAAGCTTGCGCCAGGTGCAGAAATAGTGTCGGCGTTCCAACACCAAATATGGCCGGCGAGCGATCCAAGTACAAGCTGTTCCCATGTGCACTACCTGCGTATGCTACACCCGCACAGTTCCCGGGTCCTGTATGCTAATTAACCCATGTGCAGCAGTGTAGCATGCAAATAAAAATATGTAGTGATCCAGGAAGTGGTGCAGGCATAGTGTAAGCATGCAGAAATGTAAACCGTAAAAAACAGTTTACATTTTTGCAAACATAAAATCGGAGCCATGACAGCCGACCAAACACATGTATTATATTGCTAATATATGCCAATGGCTAAATATATAGCCACTGGCATAAAAAAAATTTACAAAATATAAAATTAACATTTAATATTTATATTTGCACTATCGCGAAGTGGAAGCGCAGGGCAGCGGCACGCAAAAGGGATCGCAAGGAAAATAGAAAAATATAGAATAAAACTGCAATGTAACACATGTCATGATTTCCCCATAATAGTGAATGGCAGGCATGCTACACCACACCATGGCACAAGGGTTGCTAAGGGGCTGTGACAGTGTTATGCATGGTAGCTAGGAATTAGTAGGCAATACCATGCAAATGAGAGGAGTAATAGTGAATCACGGATTTCCCGCTGGTGTAAAGATGCACCTCACAGTGTAGCGTTATAACACCGAAGTGTGCCTTTGAGATAAAGATGACATCAAGAGAGGGGTGTGTCACCCTTGCTGTAAGCACATTGGAGCATTGCTAATCTGGTTTGCACGTAGCTAAGCAATCCGAGGTGGTGGTGCTACAGTAGCGTTGTTGCCTCACAGCAAGACGTTGTCCCATTTGATTCTCAGCTAGAGCGTCTACTGTGGAGACATGCGGAAATGGGAGTACCTTCGTTGAAAGTTGTGCATTAGGGCCGGCAACTCAGCATGTAAAAATTAACTGCCAATCATTAGCGGACCGGAGTTCCGCTGTGGCGACCACTAACCAGGAGAAGCCGAAAGACACAACAACAACGTAGCTAAGCAAAGCTGCAGGGTAGGGGTGTGTTGAACTGGCTATAGCTTTGCTTAGTTGAGAGTACACAAGGTAACTGAGTATGCATGTGAACGGAGATGAAAATGTGCTTAAACCCGGTAAATGGGTTTGCGCGGCACACACCAGATCTGAAAGAGTAAGGATATAGGAAAGAAATAAGGAAATGCTGCAGCAGGGAAATTGGAGTACAAATGACTAATTAACACCTAGGAACCTACAGTGGGCCATTAACAACAGCTAACAAGGCTGCAAACAGCTACCTGCAGAACAGGAAAGGAGAGGGGCTGTACTGCAAAGAAAACAGTAAAGTGTCACAGCAGAACAAACCAGATTTGCAGTATATCAGCTACAAGACACATTTTGCAACACATGACTGGGTAGGGAAAGTGCAAAACAAGAAAGATGGCAGGTAGATGCATGCCTGATAATGGGAGGGGATCCAGGTTTAAAAGTGAATTAAAGGGCAACAGATTAATCAAGGCAGGCAAGCATAACTCCACACTAAAGGCCCCACACTTGCAGTACTCACTGTAAAACCCATAATTAAGATACCCAGCAGCTGGAATTGCTGATACACACCCAATGACATCAGCAGCATCCATAGCAAAATAGTATAAATTGTGAAAGCACCTCACACACACTTGTGTATTCCCATACACTCTGCACCATTGGTGTATACAGACAGGGAACTTTTAGTATGTACATGTTAGGGGCTGCCATAGCTTTGATCCACCAGCATGTGTTGGAGACTGAAGGTGGTGTGGAGGATGATGCACACAACCACCTCAGGCACCAGAGGAGGAGAAGAGTGTTCAGACCCAGGGTAACTTACCAGGAGCTACATGATCTGGAGATAGTAAAGCATTACAGGTTGGACAGGGACACCTTAGAGTAACTTGTGGAGCTGTGCCAGTCATGCCTCAGAGCCAGAACAAACAGAGGGGAACCAATCCCAGTGGATACGAAGGTATGTGTAAGCCTGAGAATACTAGCTACAGGTACCTTTCAAAGGCCAACTAGGGATATCATGGGGATCTCACAGGCATCAGCATCCAGGGTACTTCACCAGTTCCTGGATGCCATGTTACCATGTCCCAGTGAGCACATATACCTCCCCCGAACGCAGGAGGAGTTGGCCAGCAATATGCATCTCTTCCACCGTCTGGCAGAATACTCGGACATACTGGGTGCAATAGACTGCACGTACATACACATCAAGTCGCCACCCAGTGAGCAAGGTAGGTGCTACATAAACCACAAGGGATACCCCTCCATCAACTGCCAGGTCATGTACAATGCCCAGGGCATTATCATGGATGTGTATGCTGGCAGCCTTGGAAGCTATCACAATTCCCACATCTGGCATGCCTCACAGCTGTATCAGGTATTTGCCAAGGGGGACTTCCCATATGGCCACCTAGTGGGGGATGCTGGCTATGCACTGGAACCATGGATGATGACTCTCATCAGAAATGCACACATACCCATGCAGGAACACCATAATGAGGCACACGCACAAACCATAATCATCATAGAACATGTGTTTGGGATGCTTAAATCATGGTTCCGTTGCTTGGACATACCTGGTGGAGTCTTGCAGTACCCTCCAGGCACTTGTGCCCACATCTTCATAGTATGTGCCATGCTACACAATATGAGCCTGTGGAAACAGCTGCAGCAGGGACAGAATGGTGAAGGCCCTCACAGCCCACCACCATTGCCAAGGGGCCCACAGGCACAGAGGCACTCAGACCACGAACACCCTGAGCCAGCCCCAGTAGGCAGATGGAGGCATGCCCAGTATGCCCATGCCTTGGCAAGGAGGGAACGTATAGCACACACACTGAAAGTGTAGGCACCTAGGTACTGACACCTTTCTCCACCTGCACACACAGTAAAAATGGATGGCACACACACAAGACTACCTGTAAATTGTCATGTATAGGCAGTCTACTGTGTGCATCCAACATAGGCAGCCCTCGACTATTGCACACACAACTGCTATTGGCATAAGGTAAGTCAACACCTGAACAGTAAATTAAGCTATCAGCATGTGCTGATACTGTATGTATAGGTTCATAGGTTCATAGGTAGATACTTGGCTAACTGCCTGAGGGCATTCATAAGCCTAGCCAAAATGTGTCAGCTTTTGCCACCCCATTGATTCATTATCTGTCCCTCTGTGGAGCAGAGCCAATGGCGGGATCCCTGGGGTGTATCTACTGTTCCCCATCCACTCTTGAAGGTTTCTCTTGAAGAATGTTAGTGAGGGTCTCTGTATAATGTAATTAAGGATGTTGTTCCAAAGTATGGGGAGTTTCTGTGACAGGAATCCATCCCTCCAGCATCTTCTAGTTATTGTTGTGGCAAGGTTCAGCTCACTACAGCTTGTGGCTCACTGTGACATGGATTCCCATAGATGGAGCATATCAATTAAGCCTGAGTTCGACATGGCTTTGTTAGCCAGCAGAGATCATCTCTGAGTAAACGAGATGCCATTGAGTAAAGTAGGAGTTTATTCAGTCTGGCTGCATAGGACATATGTTTGAGGCCAGTAATCCTCTTGGCGAGATACATTCGTGGACCTTCCAGCTGTTGGATGTGTCTTCTGAGGTACATCCCAAATGGGTAATCATACTCGATGATGGGACTAATGAATGATGAATAAAGGGGCACAATAATCTCAGTATGTCTAGATGGGAACCCTTAAGTAATCGTATGGCCTACATAGAAGGATGTCCTAATTACTTTGGAGATATGATTGTCAAAGGAAAGATCACTATCTACCTTAGTCCCCAGATACCCTATTACTTTGTCTGTATTAAAGTGGCTGCCACTTATGTGTTAATATGTGGGTGCTTAATATTCCACAATGGAATGACCAAGCAGTTTGTGGCACTTAGCTGGAGGCCATGACTTTGGCACCCTGTGCTGGTCCCTGTGAGGCCCCTTGAAGGATGCCTGTGTCAACTGGACTGTCAAGTATGGCTCCCAGTTTGCAGTCATTGCCAAACATGGCTTGCCATAGTCCACCTGTGTTTGCCTGTACCTCTGAGAAGTATATGCCAAACAGTAGGGGTCCCAGGACTGAGTCCTGTGGGACACCAGCCATGACTGGTTAAGAGTTTGACCTGCAGACCGCTAGTCATACCATATGGGTTCTGTGTGTAAGCCCATTGACAACCTATCTGGTGATGTATGGGTGTATGTACAGGCTGGTGAGTTTATCAATAAAACCTGAGTGGGGAATGGTGTCAAAAGCCTTGGCAAGGTCCAGGTAGTATGTGTGAACCAGCTCTCTACTCATCAAACGTCTTGGTGACTGTAAGATGTCAAATAGGTTCAGTAGGCATGAAGTGGACTCAACCAAGCTGACCTGGGTTGGATCAAGTGTTTGGAGGTTACCAATATCTTTGTTAATGAGTGCCATGAGGATGCGCTCCATAGCTTTGCAGACCAGGCTAGTCAGGCTTATGGGGGTAGTAGTTACCATGGTCAGCTGTGTTTCCAACTTGGTGGAGTGAAATAACCGTTGCCACGCCCCACTGTATGGACATGTAGTCTGTGGAGAGGCTGAGGTTGAAAAGCTTAATTAGGTGGGGGGTCAGTTTGTCTTTTAGTGTTTGCAAGATGCAGTCTGGGACACCATCTACCTCCATTGATGCTGTATATTGCTGTTAGAGAGGGCCATTTCCACTTATGTGTCCCTGATGTCTGGGATACTGTACTTTTCCAGTATTGTTGTGGGCTCATTAGGGGCTGAAGTTTGCACTGAATGTATCTGCAAGGATGTTGGCAATATCAGTAGGGTAGGGTCAGTATATTTTGTGTTATATTGCACTGGCACAGTGCAAATCTGTGTGTTACCACTTAGATCCTTGACATAGCCAAAGAAGGCTTTGTGGTTATTTTTTGAATCCTTGCCTATTTTCCTGTTGATGCTAGCCTTGGATGATTTATTGAGGGACTTACATTTCTTACTAATACTGGTCACAGATGTCTGCCCTTCTTGGGATTTGCTGTTTTTCTGGACTACTGTCCTACTTCTGTTGTATAGCCTGTTTATTGCATGGGTCCACCAGAATGGTGTCCTTGTCTAGGAGGAGTGAGTCTTGGTTTACCAGTGATGGCATGATCCATACATCCTTGTAGGTGCTTCTAGAGTGCATTTGTAAATTTGTCTGTATCTTGAGAAGTGTTTTCCCTTAGCGTGGGGGCTATGAAACTCCCCCACCCCTGTCTCTAGTAGTGTGAATTTAGCTATAGGAAAGGTGTAAACGGTGGTTTCTGTGGGTGGGGGAGATGGTTGGGTGTGGAAACAGTGACTAGTTCATGGTCAGAGCTAACCAGTGACCAGTTTACCTCTGCTGTGGTGCACCTGTCACCCATGTTGGTGATTGCCACTTCTAGTATGTTTCCACCCCTCATTAGTGAGTTTACCCTCTGATACAGGGCATATGAGGTGATAAATTCCAGGAAGTACTGGACCTAGAAGTGAGTACTTGAGTAAGTTTCCCAGTTAACAGTAGGGTAGTTGACATCAACCAATACCAGGGTGTGCAGTAGGGCTGTCATGTTTTCCTCCGTCTCCAGGTAGGTGGAGTGGTGGTCCTGGGTCATGGATGGTGATGTGTAGCAGGCCACAGTTTGCATTGCAGTTGTGGCTGATGTTAGCTGCACATGGATGATCTCAGAGGTATCATGCTGCCCCACTAACCTGGAGGTGTAGATATCCCTGACGAATATGGATACACTCCCTCTATATCTGTGTCAGTCCATGTTCTGTGGCCGAAATGTGTGGTATGGGTTGTAGTCTGGTAGTGCTGGTGTGCTCTCAGGAGCTTTAAAACAGGTCTCAGTTACTATACAGATGTTGATGTTGTCCAAACTGAGGAGTGCTGTGAGTGTGTGCATGTTGTGATCACAACCCCTGGTGTTGAGTAGCATAACCCTCATTGATTCTGCTATTGTGCTGTTAACAGAGGTGGGATTCACCTTTGAGAGTTCCCTAAAAAAGGCACCATGGGGGCGCCAGTAGCCTTGGCCAGTATTCCAAAGCCTAAGGCTGACACATAAGCCGGTATGGTAATGTTGCATGCATGTTTCTCATCTGTGCTTGTTTCTCATCTTTCCTGTAGATAACCTACTGGTAAGCAATAGAAATTATACAAGTCTTCTAGTTTCCAAGATAGGCTTTTGGAGTGATTAAGTATCAGTGTTCTGTATGTTCTTGCTGTACTTAACTGTTTTCTGACTACATGGTGATATTTCACTGTATAGTGTGATTTGAAAGCTCTGTTTATTCACATATTATGGCTGTGATGGCCTTCACTTTAGAGGTTCACAGATAGGTAGTAGGCTATCTGCCCAAGGGCAATTAGAAGCATAGCTACAGTGTGTTGGCTTTCTCCGCACCATTGATGAAGTAATTGAGCATCTGTCAGGCATAACCAATGAAGTGATTCCAGGCAGAGTTGCCGGCAGCTGTTGAAGACTGGGGTGGTGGAAGGTGATAGGGGCACTTAGTGATCTAAAGAGTGCATGTTAACATGAAAAATCAATACCATTCAATTTCCCCAACAGGTCTTGCAGCTATAAAACTGGAGGGGCTCCCCCACCCCCTGGATGTGTGGTTCTGGGACACATGATCCCAGGGATGTATACTCTGTTACCCATTCACACATCAAGATTTCCCTTGAAGTGTGTCAATGAGGGGCTATGCATAATGTAATTAGGAATGTAATTTATAGCCTCTGATTTCATTTGTTGTATGTTTTTATTTTAAGAGTAAGTGAAGCTCAGTGGGTTTGGGCGCCTCCGCTCCTTGCTTAGCCTAGCTTACACATAGAAATCATTTAAATAGGAAATAGGCGGAAGTGACGTTAATGTCAATCGTGCAATGGTTACAGCATTTGCATAGTATCTGTGCATTCGAGGTTCAAATCCCAATAAAGTCAGGGATGTTTATCATGTTAAAAAGTATACCTTAACCACAGCTTGCATATATAGGTAGTATTTGTCAGTATAATAAACATTTGAAACACCCATATAAACCCATGTGTGCTGGAGAGTAAAGTCAACAGAGAATGTAACGTTATGTAAGCACGTAGTGAGATGCTACTTCACTGAAATGTATATATCCTAAGTAGTTAGCAGACGTGGCCGTGTTTGTGCGCACATGTTATACATTTTAAAGTTTGTTTAACTGTTTAACTGCTGCTTTAATGTCACACACTTTTAAATATGCTTACAACTGCTTAAATGTGCCTTATTCTGGAGTAAAAAACATTTTTAAAGCATCACAGGTGTTGAACCCTGGACCAAGCACACTATAGTCATGGGACTTACCACTAAACCATCTGAGCTGTATACGTGTTTCATGGTCTTTCGACTACACCTTATACTATAGGCATTCTACAGTACTGACCACAAATGGGACAGTCATTTTGTGTACATATGTACAGTACATTGGAATGTACTGTAGATTGTGAATCAACATATACAAGTCTACATATGTATAACTGTTACAAATTAATACTAGCTATATATATATATATATATATATACATACATATCAGTGATGACTGCACATAGATATAAATATATATATATATATATATATATATATATATATATATATATATATATATATACGGTTACATCTATAGCAATATATATAAACATCTATGAACACACCTCGTGACACAGAAGCAATTCAAAGGAATTGAAGTGTATACAAAATACATGCAGCTCTGGTATTATAACTATTGATATTAATCTAATTCACCATAGAAGGGATGCTTGTTGTGTATGTGGAGATTGTGGTGGCGGAGGAATGATGGGTAATGAAATAATGCATCAATGAGAGCCTGAGTTGGATGTTCAATAAGTGAACTGGGGGGTATACATGGAGCATGGGGACAATATATAAAGGACACAAAACAAGAACCATTCTCATCCATAATTCACCCTGTCGTGTCACATTGCAACACCTAATTCCACAAACACATGAACATTAACATGTATCATATGTACACCAACTGACTGTCACATTTGTTTTCAGTAGTGAGGAATGCCTGTAGTAAAATGTATATTCTAAACACTATAACATTTATACATATCTCAGATGCCTTAGTGGTAAAGGCAGTGACTCTGGTGTTCTTGGTCCCGGGTTCAAGGGCTGTTAGTTTATTTTGAGGGCCAGAATAAGGGCTGTTGGATGCAGGTGGATTAAAGCACTTTTAAGCAGTTGTAAGCATGTTTGCGTGGGTCTGCGTGATGGTAAGTGGCACTTAAACATGGTTAAATGGATAAGCACTTCACAGGTTTAACCTTTGCTTAACGTCGTGCAGTCTACGGGCAAACCTGCTTACAACCGCTTAAATGTGCGTTATTCACACTTTCCCTACCAGTGCCTACTCTGAGAGGTAAAACAATAACCCCTTCCAGGATTAGAGCCCGCAACCATGTACACCACCCTCAGAGTAAACTACCACCAAGCTACCTGAGATGTACCTATGCCAGTTGTGTATTCAGAGAGGTTAAACCACAAAAGGGAGGATTGTGTGGAAATAAGACAAACCGCCAAGTACCCAATGAAAGGTGTATGCTATATATATATATATATATATATATATATATATATATATATTTAGAGAGAGAGAGAGGTTAAAAACATCTACACATCTATGGAGGTACAGATAAATGTATGCAATAATAGATATATATCTATATCTATATACACACACACACACATATATATATATATATATATATATATATATATATATACATACATGTGTGTATATAGCATCTGAAGTGTTCATATCTGAGTATAACATAGACCATAGCAATCACACATTCTGCCCCCCCCAAACAATATAAACATAACATATGAAGAGTATATGCCAATACACTATTACAAATATGTTCTATGGACACAGTCACCAACACAATTACAATGATTGCAAATATCCATGACAGAAATACACAGACAGCTTTTTCATTTAGCAAAACGTTATTACATTCCGATGTATTGCTAAAAGGATTCAAGGACTAACAGTACCTGCATGATATACAGGAAGCATTTAACAGTGCCTTAATGAATCAGCCTGCAATTGCCATAGTATTAGTTCACTAAGGGATAGGTGTTCACATACGGAAAGAACCCCCACACACATATAGAAGATGTATAAAAGCAGTTCCTATACACCTGCATCTGCTATGTACACCCACCAACATCTCCCCCACACCCAAACTAATGACAACAACAATACATACTGTCATACCATAACCAATTATTCACCCACTGAATGACATCTATTGAAACCTTAACATACCTGGACACAGACACACTAACATGGCCCTATGTGAAATAGTTGCTGTTTTACAATGGAACAGCTGCTGATGTTACAGGGTTTGTTTGAACTGTTCCTGTTTTAGAGGTTTGAAAAGTAATTACACCAGGAAGTGTTACCGATTACTGATTATCAGCACAGTATGATACACAATAATACCAAACTAAAGATGTCTGGTAAGCACACTGTAAAGCCCCTAACATTATATGCATAGCCATGCAGCCTTGAGCTGGTCAAACATCCTGGCCAGACTGAAACATATGCAGAAGTATTAGGTACAGACAACCCCTGCACAAGTAGCAATGTTCAGAAATATAACAGCAGTACTCACATTTAGACCAAATCCTCTAGGCATTACACACAATATATTAGTGTTTGTCTCCATACAGCTGTTGCAATAAATTTCAAACAACACTTCCAGGCTGTCTTCCTCACAAGTAAGGCAAAGGAAAACGCCCAAGTGGAGTACTCAGTTATACTCCACTGTTGCCATGGTATTGACTAAGGCAGTAGCTGCACAGCTGATGTGCATGTAATTAACTACTTTGGAACACCAATTGTTTTATCAGGATAGCACATGTTACTGATCTCTAACTATAAAAGGATGCCTTGTCACACATTCATACCATCTGTATCTACCTGTAGAACAGTACAAAATACTGAAACACAAACTGAAAATTAGTAATATACCTGTCAATAACACCTCCAATTACTAAGAAGGTATGTATAACATGTAGTATGTCTGTGTATGTAGTACCTGTTCTGTAAGAATTACAGTGTAATCAATGCATATAGTGGAAATAGCTATCTTGTAGAGATGTATTGTTGATCTGTAATAATGCTTGTAGTATT
Source organism: Protopterus annectens (assembly GCF_019279795.1). NCBI lineage: Eukaryota > Metazoa > Chordata > Ceratodontiformes > Protopteridae > Protopterus > Protopterus annectens. Next base: position 1,768,646,509 of record NC_056735.1, on the reverse strand, counting down.
CTATGTGTGTACTGCTGTAGGTCACAAAGCAAACTCCTCATAAACCACAAGGGATGATATATATGGGCTTGGAACTCACCAATTCTCTTCCAGCCACTGTCAGTGTCGGGTTGGTCCAACAAGTATGTGCTATAACAGGGGATAGTATATATCGATATAAGGTAACAGTAGACATATGTATGGGTGTATAAGTAAGATGAACATGTCAAAGGTGGGCTTACTGTGCAAATATGGTTTGCATTGTGGGATATTGTGCCAATAACTGTGTAATGTACAGTATTTTAGGCTGATCTGTATTCCATTTTACATAGCATTTCTGTTATGTTATGCCAACATTAGTTATGTCTATTGGCAATTACAATGCTCAGTAACAGGATACATATGACTTGTATTCATCTGACAGTTTAGCATCATGATAGCAAAGATAATTGGAAGAGCTAGGTTAACTATCCATGCACATAACACATGTAATATCCACCTCTCTAGTATCGTTTGCAAGCAATAACAGCTGTGCATGTGTACATGTTATGCAGATGTGTAGCGACCCTTGTTACAGGGCTGGGCCAAATGACTATGTGCACACCTACAGAGAGTGGATATTGAGAGTAGAGACACACTGGTTGAACTTTCAGGTTTGTGTAGCCTAACCTCTCATTGCCAACCTAACAGCCACTTGCAAATACTGTATGTAACGTGAGTGCACAGTACTGGTAATGAAACAGGTTGCATATCATCTTTAACGACAGTGTAACATCTGTAGTAGGAGTGTACGATGTAGGAGACAGCTGCCCATGTGTAATAGCTGCTTCATAGGTGATGGCTTACACTATCTGATTATATCCTGATCATGTTGATAGTGGCAGCAGAGTCTATTGATATATGACTCTGGGGGGTGGGTGTCACTGCCCAAAAGAGCTCATAGTTCTGGTGGATATGTGAGTATATACCCAGAAAAGGAAACAGACCTGTACACACTTGCATCATCTGTAATCAACTATCAGGATGTGATGTGCTCCTCAGAGGAGGATTGCTGCTAAAGGTAGCTACTATGTTTCTGTAATAGCCAGTGTTGTCATGTTCATAACACAAATAATTACTTGTGAGCATCACTGTCTAAAACATCTTCATAATCAATAAGTAAACTAAATACAGTACTTGGTACTTGTAGTACTGACTGCTGATACAGGCATGTCCACTAGTCAGCTACTGGTGTTTACTAATGTCAGCTTTGTGTATGTGGCCATCCTGGGGGAATGTAATCTCTATGTCATGTACACTGCCAAACCCACCTAACACCACACCACACACATTGTCTGGGATGCAGCTACAGGGTAAGCTGGAAGGCAGTCCAGTCTACAGCCATGACTGGACTGGACAGTCACGAGGTGTAGGTTAACACATGCATCTCATCATCACAACTAACACATACCCTTACCAGAACACAATAAGGACACCCACACATACTATCAGAAATCACACACATTCACAGAGGTTTCTAAGTATCTGGCCAAGCAAGTGACCTCCCAAGCTGGAATAGACAGACAACAAAATACACAAACTGTATGACATAGTTTGCATAATTGTGTCACACCTCCGAACACGTGGCGGAAACATGCCCAACAGTACTCATTTGTGAATGCAAACTTTAGCACTATGTTACACACCAGGCTATACGAGGGCAAACATACTGTCAGCTGCCTGTCTGCCATGATTAGCCACATACCCATGCACTCAGACCACCTTTTGATCTATAAACATGGCCCTAGCATATTCCATGTTGTTGTGCAGGACCTGTGATGCAATAGCCTGGACTGCATGGAAACACACATGTAGGAACTGTCAGGTCTTGTAGCCCATGCAGGTATGTCCCAAGGCCTGGGTAGCATTCTGCCATTGGCCAGAATTATACTGCAGTACAGGGACAAAGGGATTGTATTCCACAATTGTCTAATGTACTGGTGCAATTCAAAGGGTATCCAGTATCTCTCTGCCTGGGATAACATGGTTGACAGACCATGATGCTTTGCCAGACAGGGCCTGCACCTGTCACCCCTGGGAATCTGGATACTGGCTAGGGCTCATGCTTCCCCTACAGTGCCTTCATCATGCAATGTTCAAGTGAAAGTCCACTGCTGTAACAGGAACAGCCAAGCAATAAACTGTGGGTCTCGCTACTCAATGATACATTTCAGAAACTCAATATGGACTCACTTATGTCAATCCTTAACATGGAGAACATATCTGTGCAGTGACTGAGATATGGTTCAATGCTCAGGAGAGCACACCTGCATGACCATGTTATAACACATACCTCACCTCTTGCCCATTATCCTTTATTGGAACACATGGGCCACAGGTGTGTCCATATTCTTTAAGGATATGTACACCCCATGCTAGTTGCACTTGCATAACTTCAGATGCATTATGCTGAGCAACTACCTTTGTGCCAAAGTGGAATCCAAACTGCACCTTAGACAGATCGCCCACCATGCCTCAGAATTCCCAACTGTCATATTGTGCTGTAATGGGGAATATTAGGTTTGAGACAGAAAACCATAATAATGGCTACTCTCAACTATTCCATTATGAACTGGGAAAACTCCTCATGTACCAACATCTGCGCTCAATGCATGTTGGATTTCATCAACCCCAGTGACCTGGATCACCATAGTCACACAAACAGGGCTAACAGTATGCTACATAGTCAGTCCCCAAAGCCAATGTTATGCTTCTTAAGAGCGAAGTGATGACTGTTATGGCACCCATGCAGATGGACAATGCATGTGTAAATGCTGAATCCTACACAAATTAACTTTAAGCACTCACATAAGTGCAGTGATTGTGCCATTGAAACAGAACCAAGATTCAACCAAACACAAACAAGAAGACAAATTGGTGGTACCCTGCCTTAAAGTGTATCACATAAGGTAGTAACTGTTGCAAGAGTGAACAGAGTGAACACACATGAGTGGAGGTGATCCTGGTCAGCCTCAGTAAGATGCAGATACACCATATAAAACCACACAAATCTACTGTGTAACTAATCAGACACATATTATGAGGCCAACCACAGAGCATTCTATAGCTGTGTCATGAATCGTAATGGCAACAACAAGACCTGCCATGCTTCACAGCACTATGGCATGGGAAGTACTGCACCTACAGAAGTAGCACCTGTGCATCCAGATAGGGTCTTGGAGAACCTAAACCCACTCCCACCCCCCACCCCCAACAGGTACACATATTTATATATCCATGTACACTACAGAGCCCCTGTAATAACAACTATGCAGGTACAAGCTGCACTCTCTAAAGCCATACATACAGCTTTCATGGGACCTGTCAACATCCCAGGGTGTATCCTACAGAAATGTCAGAACAATTTGCTCTCCACATACACATCATGTTCAATCATAGCTTCGTGTCAGGCTGTGTGCACACTGAATGGTGCACAGCAACAATTATCACACCCACAAAGGGGAGACACCACTGATATTGGGAAATAGTGCACTACTACCCTGCTGAGTCTGGTCTGTAAGGCCATGAACAGTGATCAACTTATTTGATGCAGTCAGTACACATATAGATGACAGTAAGGTTGATTCACACAGCATATCATAACCTTGCCAGGTCTTGGGACACTATCACCCATACTGTGTTCCAGCTACACTCAGTAAACTAGGTGTATATTCCTATGTCACAGGAGTGGTTTGCAACTGGACTGCTGGCAGAACCAACACTACAAAGGTGTCTGACTAATACATATATCAAACCAGTGCCAGCTACAGTAATACAGGGTTAATTCCTGGTACTCCCCCTCTTTGTTATCTATACCACACAGACTAACACAGAAGGCACCAGCCTATTGATGTTTGCAAATGACTATGAACTAGGAGCAATAGCTGACTCAATGTGTGCTGCATTCAACATACAGAAGGGATTTTGTGTGTCAGATGTGTTGTGTGTGACATATGGCCACAATCTGACAGCTAAGTATTGCATTGTCATCCCCTATTTTAAAAACCCTGTACCCATGATCTACCACCTAGGCAGCAGTCAACATAATGGAAACTGTGTGTGTATCAGATACAGCTGGACAGTAGTCTTTCCTTTGATAGTTACTTCACCACACCAGTCAGGTAGTCATACGTGGCACCCCTAATCATGACAGGGTACCATCCATGAATATAGAGATCATTGTTCAGCCATGCTCAACACTCAAGTGACCCTTAATAGATCACATATCTCCTTTAAGGGTTATTGGTCATGTTCATATGGTCTACACTGGCCTTCCCAATCCCTAGGTCCACTAAGTAGAATGATGCCTACCCTGAATAAAGCCATGTCCAACCCAGATATGTTGGACATGCTACACTTACACATCCTGATTTCAAATAAACACATACTTCATGGACATCCACCTTTCTAGTACAAGGATCACAACATGCCTGACAGATCCTGTCCCATATACTTTCCATACTCCTGCCATACTATGCATCCCTGTCCAGCGAAGCTGTACATTGCCCCTCTTTGTGACATGGTGTGATGACCGCATGGCAAATATATCAGTAACCCTGTAGATCAGCTCTGTGACACTGCTTGAACTGGCCACTGAAACTTACCTGTCTGTTGGCTACAGCTAGGTAACCTTTCAGCATAGGCTCATAAATGGCCCAGAGCATATAGCCTACTAGTTCACTATGACCATACATGCTATAGTTGTTATCCAACCCTGCAAATGCCATCAGGCTAGCCATTGTCCCATGTGTTTCATGTGTACAACACGGGTAATACATGGCAGGATGCTAAACAGCTGTACAGTGCCATGTAGATGTATATGGCAAAACACATACAATGTAAAACTTTCTGTGAGCAAGTCTGCAGGGTGGGTCACAGGTCATTCCTTAAGGCTGTGTATGACTATATATGTGACATATACACAGCATTAAGGTCTATTGCATTAATGTGAACACATCCAGGCATGTGTTGATGGGTAAAGGCACCAGTACAGGCAAACAGACATGCCCGCATCAAGACATCCACATGGAGTATGAGCAGTGTCATCACTTGACACACACATATATGGTGATAACATCAAATCACCAGTAAGTGTCAAATGTGTGTGAGTTAAACATGTCAGTGGTGTTAGTGTCATGTAGATTTGCAAAGACATATTTGTAATCTTAATAAATGTGATACACATGTATGTTCAGCTGTACTTCTGTACTTCTATGTGAGTTATTGTGACCTGTCTCCATCATTATGTCTTCCAGGAAGTGTTACCGATTACTGATTATCAGCACAGTATGATACACAATAATACCAAACTAAAGATGTCTGGTAAGCACACTGTAAAGCCCCTAACATTATATGCATAGCCATGCAGCCTTGAGCTGGTCAAACATCCTGGCCAGACTGAAACATATGCAGAAGTATTAGGTACAGACAACCCCTGCACAAGTAGCAATGTTCAGAAATATAACAGCAGTACTCACATTTAGACCAAATCCTCTAGGCATTACACACAATATATTAGTGTTTGTCTCCATACAGCTGTTGCAATAAATTTCAAACAACACTTCCAGGCTGTCTTCCTCACAAGTAAGGCAAAGGGAAAACGCCCAAGTGGAGTACTCAGTTATACTCCACTGTTGCCATGGTATTGACTAAGGCAGTAGCTGCACAGCTGATGTGCATGTAATTAACTACTTTGGAACACCAATTGTTTTATCAGGATAGCACATGTTACTGATCTCTAACTATAAAAGGATGCCTTGTCACACATTCATACCATCTGTATCTACCTGTAGAACAGTACAAAATACTGAAACACAAACTGAAAATTAGTAATATACCTGTCAATAACACCTCCAATTACTAAGAAGGTATGTATAACATGTAGTATGTCTGTGTATGTAGTACCTGTTCTGTAAGAATTACAGTGTAATCAATGCATATAGTGGAAATAGCTATCTTGTAGAGATGTATTGTTGATCTGTAATAATGCTTGTAGTATTCTATGTGTGTACTGCTGTAGGTCACAAAGCAAACTCCTCATAAACCACAAGGGATGATATATATGGGCTTGGAACTCACCAATTCTCTTCCAGCCACTGTCAGTGTCGGGGTTGGTCCAACAAGTATGTGCTATAACAGGGGATAGTATATATCGATATAAGGTAACAGTAGACATATGTATGGGTGTATAAGTAAGATGAACATGTCAAAGGTGGGCTTACTGTGCAAATATGGTTTGCATTGTGGGATATTGTGCCAATAACTGTGTAATGTACAGTATTTTAGGCTGATCTGTATTCCATTTTACATAGCATTTCTGTTATGTTATGCCAACATTAGTTATGTCTATTGGCAATTACAATGCTCAGTAACAGGATACATATGACTTGTATTCATCTGACAGTTTAGCATCATGATAGCAAAGATAATTGGAAGAGCTAGGTTAACTATCCATGCACATAACACATGTAATATCCACCTCTCTAGTATCGTTTGCAAGCAATAACAGCTGTGCATGTGTACATGTTATGCAGATGTGTAGCGACCCTTGTTACAGGGCTGGGCCAAATGACTATGTGCACACCTACAGAGAGTGGATATTGAGAGTAGAGACACACTGGTTGAACTTTCAGGTTTGTGTAGCCTAACCTCTCATTGCCAACCTAACAGCCACTTGCAAATACTGTATGTAACGTAGTGCACAGTACTGGTAATGAAACAGGTTGCATATCATCTTTAACGTCAGTGTAACATCTGTAGTAGGAGTGTACGATGTAGGAGACAGCTGCCCATGTGTAATAGCTGCTTCATAGGTGATGGCTTACACTATCTGATTATATCCTGATCATGTTGATAGTGGCAGCAGAGTCTATTGATATATGACTCTGGGGAGTGGGTGTCTCTGCCCAAAAGAGCTCATAGTTCTGTTGGATATGTGAGTATATACCCAGAAAAGGAAACAGACCTGTACACACTTGCATCATCTGTAATCAACTATCAGGATGTGATGTGCTCCTCAGAGGAGGATTGCTGCTAAAGGTAGCTACTATGTTTCTGTAATAGCCAGTGTTGTCATGTTCATAACACAAATAATTACTTGTGAGCATCACTGTCTAAAACATCTTCATAATCAATAAGTAAACTAAATACAGTACTTGGTACTTGTAGTACTGACTGCTGATACAGGCATGTCCACTAGTCAGCTACTGGTGTTTACTAATGTCAGCTTTGTGTATGTGGCCATCCTGGGGGAATGTAATCTCTATGTCATGTACACTGCCAAACCCACCTAACACCACACCACACACATTGTCTGGGATGCAGCTACAGGGGTAAGCTGGAAGGCAGTCCAGTCTACAGCCATGACTGGACTGGACAGTCACGAGGTGTAGGTTAACACATGCATCTCATCATCACAACTAACACATACCCTTACCAGAACACAATAAGGACACCCACACATACTATCAGAAATCACACACATTCACAGAGGTTTCTAAGTATCTGGCCAAGCAAGTGACCTCCCAAGCTGGAATAGACAGACAACAAAATACACAAACTGTATGACATAGTTTGCATAATTGTGTCACACCTCCGAACACGTGGCCGGAAACATGCCCAACAGTACTCATTTGTGAATGCAAACTTTAGCACTATGTTACACACCAGGCTATACGAGGGCAAACATACTGTCAGCTGCCTGTCTGCCATGATTAGCCACATACCCATGCACTCAGACCACCTTTTGATCTATAAACATGGCCCTAGCATATTCCATGTTGTTGTGCAGGACCTGTGATGCAATAGCCTGGACTGCATGGAAACACACATGTAGGAACTGTCAGGTCTTGTAGCCCATGCAGGTATGTCCCAAGGCCTGGGTAGCATTCTGCCATTGGCCAGAATTATACTGCAGTACAGGGACAAAAGGATTGTATTCCACAATTGTCTAATGTACTGGTGCAATTCAAAGGGTATCCAGTATCTCTCTGCCTGGGATAACATGGTTGACAGACCATGATGCTTTGCCAGACAGGGCCTGCACCTGTCACCCCTGGGAATCTGGATACTGGCTAGGGCTCATGCTTCCCCTACAGTGCCTTCATCATGCAATGTTCAAGTGAAAGTCCACTGCTGTAACAGGAACAGCCAAGCAATAAACTGTGGGTCTCGCTACTCAATGATACATTTCAGAAACTCAATATGGACTCACTTATGTCAATCCTTAACATGGAGAACATATCTGTGCAGTGACTGAGATATGGTTCAATGCTCAGGAGAGCACACCTGCATGACCATGTTATAACACATACCTCACCTCTTGCCCATTATCCTTTATTGGAACACATGGGCCACAGGTGTGTCCATATTCTTTAAGGATATGTACACCCCCATGCTAGTTGCACTTGCATAACTTCAGATGCATTATGCTGAGCAACTACCTTTGTGCCAAAGTGGAATCCAAACTGCACCTTGCGACAGATCGCCCACCATGCCTCAGAATTCCCAACTGTCATATTGTGCTGTAATGGGGAATATTAGGTTTGAGACAGAAAACCATAATAATGGCTACTCTCAACTATTCCATTATGAACTGGGAAAACTCCTCATGTACCAACATCTGCGCTCAATGCATGTTGGATTTCATCAACCCCAGTGACCTGGATCACCATAGTCACACAAACAGGGCTAACAGTATGCTACATAGTCAGTCCCCAAAGCCAATGTTATGCTTCTTAAGAGCGAAGTGATGACTGTTATGGCACCCATGCAGATGGACAATGCATGTGTAAATGCTGAATCCTACACAAATTAACTTTAAGCACTCACATAAGTGCAGTGATTGTGCCATTGAAACAGAACCAAGATTCAACCAAACACAAACAAGAAGACAAATTGGTGGTACCCTGCCTTAAAGTGTATCACATAAGGTAGTAACTGTTGCAAGAGTGAACACACATGAGTGGAGGTGATCCTGGTCAGCCTCAGTAAGATGCAGATACACCATATAAAACCACACAAATCTACTGTGTAACTAATCAGACACATATTATGAGGCCAACCACAGAGCATTCTATAGCTGTGTCATGAATCGTAATGGCAACAACAAGACCTGCCATGCTTCACAGCACTATGGCATGGGAAGTACTGCACCTACAGAAGTAGCACCTGTGCATCCAGATAGGGTCTTGGAGAACCTAAACCCACTCCCACCCCCACCCTCCAACAGGTACACATATTTATATATCCATGTACACTACAGAGCCCCTGTAATAACAACTATGCAGGTACAAGCTGCACTCTCTAAAGCCATACATACAGCTTTCATGGGACCTGTCAACATCCCAGGGTGTATCCTACAGAAATGTCAGAACAATTTGCTCTCCACATACACATCATGTTCAATCATAGCTTCGTGTCAGGCTGTGTGCACACTGAATGGTGCACAGCAACAGTTATCACACCCCACAAAGGGGGAGACACCACTGATAATGGGAAATAGTGCACTACTACCCTGCTGAGTCTGGTCTGTAAGGCCATGAACAGTGATCAACTTATTTGATGCAGTCAGTACACATATAGATGACAGTAAGGTTGATTCACACAGCATATCATAACCTTGCCAGGTCTTGGGACACTATCACCCATACTGTGTTCCAGCTACACTCAGTAAACTAGGTGTATATTCCTATGTCACAGGAGTGGTTTGCAACTGGACTGCTGGCAGAACCAACACTACAAAAGGTGTCTGACTAATACACGCATATCAAACCAGTGCCAGCTACAGTAATACAGGGTTAATTCCTGGTACTCCCCCTCTTTGTTATCTATACCACACAGACTAACACAGAAGGCACCAGCCTATTGATGTTTGCAAATGACTATGAACTAGGAGCAATAGCTGACTCAATGTGTGCTGCATTCAACATACAGAAGGGATTTTGTGTGTCAGATGTGTTGTGTGTGACATATGGCCACAATCTGACAGCTAAGTATTGCATTGTCATCCCCTATTTTAAAAACCCTGTACCCATGATCTACCACCTAGGCAGCAGTCAACATAATGGAAACTGTGTGTGTATCAGATACAGCTGGACAGTAGTCTTTCCTTTGATAGTTACTTCACCACACCAGTCAGGTAGTCATACGTGGCACCCCTAATCATGACAGGGTACCATCCATGAATATAGAGATCATTGTTCAGCCATGCTCAACACTCAAGTGACCCTTAGTAGATCACATATCTCCTTTAAGGGTTATTGGTCATGTTCATATGGTCTACACTGGCCTTCCCAATCCCTAGGTCCACTAAGTAGAATGATGCCTACCCTGAATAAAGCCATGTCCAACCCAGATATGTTGGACATGCTACACTTACACATCCTGATTTCAAATAAACACATACTTCATGGACATCCACCTTTCTAGTACAAGGATCACAACATGCCTGACAGATCCCTGTCCCATACACATTACATACTCCTGCCATACTATGCATCCCTGTCCAGCGAAGCTGTACATTGCCCCTCTTTGTGACATGGTGTGATGACCGCATGGCAAATATATCAGTAACCCTGTAGATCAGCTCTGTGACACTGCTTGAACTGGCCACTGAAACTTACCTGTCTGTTGGCTACAGCTAGGTAACCTTTCAGCATAGGCTCATAAATGGCCCAGAGCATATAGCCTACTAGTTCACTATGACCATACATGCTATAGTTGTTATCCAACCCTGCAAATGCCATCAGGCTAGCCATTGTCCCATGTGTTTCATGTGTACAACACGGGTAATACATGGCAGGATGCTAAACAGCTGTACAGTGCCATGTAGATGTATATGGCAAAACACATACAATGTAAAACTTTCTGTGAGCAAGTCTGCAGGGTCACAGGTCACATTCCTTAAGGCTGTGTATGACTATATATGTGACATATACACAGCATTAAGGTCTATTGCATTAATGTGAGCACATCCAGGCATGTGCTGATAGGTAAAGACACCAGTACAGGCAAACAGACATGCCCAACATCAAGACATCCACATGGAGTATGAGCAGTGTCATCACTTGACACACACATATATGGTGATAACATCAAATCACCAGTAAGTGTCAAATGTGTGTGAGTTAAACATGTCAGTGGTGTTAGTGTCATGTAGATTTGCAAAGACATATTTGTAATCTTAATAAATGTGATACACATGTATGTTCAGCTGTACTTCTGTACTTCTCTGTGAGTTACTGTGACCTGCCTCCATCATTATGTCTTCCAGGTATGCCACGTGCCAGGCTGCCACCATACACCTGATTGGAGGATGAGGTCCTCATCCCATACCTCCTCGACAACCATGTAACACTCTTCAGCCATGTGCCATAGGATGCACAGCAGTGAGATGCCCAGTGGGAGGAGCTCAGCAGGAGAGTAAATGATGTTGGCAGCCACATTCGCACCTATCAGCAGGTGTGCTGACATGGCACGGACCTCATAAGATGGGCAAAACAGAGTGCTAATGCAATCGCCAGGGAACAAGGTGCAACAGGTGGGGACCACTCACCCAGCCCCCACTCACACGTACTGAGGAGCTACTGGCCAACCTGGGGACACCTGCAGACCTTCATCCACAAACTTTAGCTGGTATTGTGAAGGTGGGTGTCTCTCAACCACTGAGCCTGGAGTTGCCTGGTAAGTCACTACTGCACATATAACACAACTATATTTCATACAAACTGTCATTGCCATTGTGTGGACAGCTGTGAATACATTGGTGGAGGTGTGGTTCACTGTAGGGACAGGTACTACAGATCAGCATTACACATGTGGGGAATACAAACAGTACTATACAGACAGCATATGTGTGCACACACTCTAAATGTTTTGGAGCTGGAGTATGACCGGCCCACAGGATTCAGCCTTGTGGATTATACCCATGCTATGAACGTCACACAATGTCATGTGCTAGCTGACAAGTCCATGACATGTAGTGGGCTGACTGCAACACTGCTCAACTATCCTGCAAAACATGATATCTCACATCTCAAACATACCACCCTTTGTCTGCGTAACCCTGTCCTCAGTGGAGCACATGACATCTATGGGTGTATGTCATATGGGATAACACTGACATGTGACATAGATGCCTATCACAACCATTGGACAAAACATGTGTACACTTGGCCATGGAGGATGGCCAGAGACATTAAGCAACAAACACAGTAGAAGTGATGTACATGTATGTACACCCTGTTGTACATTGGCTCAACACAATACAACTATGGCCTTTGTGTAATGGTGATATTGCAGATGTGAAACACTAAACATCATGCAGGCCTGTGCACAGCATGTGTAGGCATGACATCAAAACCACCACATAACATGTCTTGAACATCTTGAGTGTGTCACGACATGAAAGCATTCACCTATACAGTATCCAAATACATACATGTGTTGCACAACATACACATACAACCACAGCAGGCCACAGATACAGTACATTCACCTTGCTGGTGTCAGACATCACTGTCATGCTTGCTCCTCATGAGTGTGAGGTACACAGATGGCATGTGTGACATGAAGTACTGTTAAGTTAGCCATGTCTGGGCATAGTTGCCAGGCATCAGTAATATAGTTGCAGATGTGCAGGGGTGTCGTCTGTATACCCTACAGTGACCTGTGTCACACATTCCACATTAGGGTTTAGTGTGCACACACCTCAGTGACGTGGGTCACATTCCACATTAGATATGTATTGTATCTGAACACAGTCATGGCTATGAACTATGTCTGTAACTCACACTGTATAGCAATAGTGAAGCCACATGTTGCCCTGCTATGGCTTTGCACATCAGCTCAATGTGCAGTATGTCACTGCATATTTGTAGGGTGGACTGAAAACATTGCATCAGCTGAAGGTCCATGTTAGTATAACACATCCATGTATTGGGACACCATTACCTTACTATGTATTTGAAAGGACACCATTGTGTTACACATGTATGCATGTCATTCAATACATCAGCAGAAGACATGTCATACTACATGTGATTGACAAGGTCATATGCCACACATCAGGCTAGTGTACTGTTAACCTGTGTTGATCTGTGGCACCATTGCAAAGTAGGGACAGCCATGTCAAACATGTGTGTACAGCCACATGCACATTGTCTGTAGACTCAGCTCAGGGGTAGACAGAATAATGTTGAACAGACATGCACTGCTTTGGGGGAGATATGCAAGCTAGGGCTCAGGCAAACATAGTATTCACTCCACATACTCTTCTGCACATGTCCTCCTCACACATAGGGGCAGTGGCCAACACAAAGCATCAGTGGCAGATGTACAAAGGTCAGAAATGGTCTGTTAACATGTGGGGTATATTGCACAAAACATGGCAGTGCAGTACAATGGTGCATAGTGCATGCATTGTGTTGCAGGTATGGGGGATAAGCTACTAACACAAATGGTGCAATAAAGGGATGTATGCTAACTACTACTATAAATGTGTAAGGTGCATGCATTCTGCTATAACACATGCATGCTGTTGTGTGCAACTCAGGGATGTATGATAACTACCACTATAATTGTGCAAGCTGAATGCCATCTGCCATATCACATGCATGTTGCATGCCGTTGGGTGCCATAGCTTGTATCTGTCTGTGTCTGTGTGTGTCTGTTTGTGTGTCTGTGTGTGTCTGTCTGTGTGTGTCTGTCTGTGTGTGTGTCTATCTGTGTCTGTCTGTCCATCTGTGTGTGTGCTATGCTGTATAACTTGTAATGTACAGTTCTTGTCTGCCCCTCACAGGTGTTGATGTAGGTGCATTGTCCTCCTGCAGTCCATCTGATGTTAATGCCCCCACAGACTCTAGCAGTGATGATGAAAGTATGATTGAGGCACAGGCAGAGTTGTCAGGGGCTGAATCTGTGCCATTGGTTGCCATTCCACCTGTATCCCCCTCATCCCCGCACACAGTTCTCCTGGCTACACATACCCCATCACCAGTGGCCATAGAGGGAGGACAGTTGGCAGATGGTAGCATGGAACAGGGAAGTGTGGAGACTATGGAACGTGTGCCTGCATAACATGATCCCAGCCAACTGACTGGTGATGTCCCATACAGGTATGTGCCCAGTGCTGCTCATAGGAGGACCACTGGCCAACATGCCCCTGCAAGACAAAGCACATCAGCTGGTGTCACCAAACGCATGTTTCAGGCTGTAATGGAGGCACAGGCACGTGCTGAATGTCACAACAGGGAAGGTCTGAGGCTTCAGAGGGCTCCTGTCCATTCTTTAACTGACATCATCCAGGCAATTGCAAATGCTCACCATCATCTTGCAGATGTCTTGGATAGATAATTGGGTGACATGGTGGGAGTCCCTGACCATGTAATGTCAATCCTCAAGCGTGGAATGCCTATGCTGGAACATCTGGTGGGAGTGAGGCATCGGGCACGTGGTCGTAGGCCAGCTACATCACCTGTTGAAGGTCTACGTGAACATGCTACTTCACATGCCTGCTCCCATAGTGGCAGTAGGAGCAGCAGTGCAGCTGGTGCTGTGCTGTCCACACCAGGACACAGCAGACCACGTGCATGTGGTCCTAGATGGGTCCAACACGGACACGGTTCCAGTGGACATGTGTCATCAGACAGTACCCAATCTGGACCTCTGCCTGGTAGTGCCCATGCAACCCCTGGCAGGCGCAGGTCACGTGGCCGTGGCCAGACACCGTTAGCTATGGAACCTGCCCTGTACAGTCTGCAGCTGTCAATAATACCCCAGTGTAGGCCAGCCACATGCCAGACCTGTGGGCATACATATACACACACATGCCAGGAACAAATGTAGGGCACCTCAACACACACACGCATAACATCCACACACGCCCATTGATATCAAAGGCCCTAACCCACACACATGATGTCATCCAATGGTGCAACCTAGGCCTCTGGCAAAAATTATCACCCTGTGCATATGATGATGCCTGTGCCGCATCCCTGTCATCCACATCATCGGTGCAGGGACATGTTCATATGGTCTGATGCACAGGGTGAACATACTAGGAAGACAATTGTAGATTAATATTGTTGAGCAGTGTTTGACAGGCAATGGGCATACCATGTATTACAGTTTTAGAATGCATTTGGTATGTTTGACAGTATGTGTCATGTGTAACAGTAACTGCATGTTAATCTTGATGTTCTGCCTTCCTCTTTCAGGTGTTTGCGGTTAGTGTCCCATATGTAAATGTTGACTACTCACAGGTCTGCATGACAATACCTGCATGCACTTTGTAGCTTCCACATCGCAGTTTTAATCTCCCAAGTTTCAATTATGTTTACTGATCTAATGATCCAAGAGCATGATAGCTGTGTAGTAAGCTACTGTGTTCAGAGCTGTCACATCCATAGTGGGTGACATCACAGGTATAGTTACCTGGAGCGGGGAGGAGGTAAAAGAGTGGTATAGCAGATGACAAGGGTAAAGGCCAGTGGAAAAAGTGGCTTCTCCTTGGGAAGCAGTAATACCCACTCTCATGACAGTATGCAAACACAGCCACACCCACACACTCAGGGATTTACAGACACAGTAACACACCCACACACTCAGGGATTCACAGGCAGTAACATACACTCTGACATACATGTACCTGCCCTGGGTATGTGCATGCCACACACACACACACACACACACACACACACACACACACACACACACACACACACACACACACACACACACACCAGTTGCCAGTGTTGGGATGAGAACCCTTGACTATGTGCAAATCATCATTATAGTACTATGCAATTACAAGACTCACCACAGAGATTACACATGTACAGCTAGTCAGAATGGCCTAAGATCGAATACATCAACAGGGATACTAGATTGCAGTGAGTGAATGTGGGGTGGGGGTTCATCAGTTGGCTATTTAACAACAAGCCTCACTCCAGGGTGTACATGTTTACAGGCGGTTAGAATGCCCTTCTTAGATTGATGACATCAACAGGGATATCAGATTGAATTGAGTAGATGGGGGAGGGGGCCTTAACATTTCACTATGGTAAAATATAGCCTCACACCAGGGACTGAACAGCCATACATACACACACACACAAACACACACACACACACACACACACACACACACACACACACACACACACACACACACACACACACACACACTGTGGCATTCACAAAGATATACACCTATGTCACACACATACATACACTTGACATGTGTGAGATTCAACCACCTGCCTATGCCTTTCTTTCTACACTTCACTCTGTACTGAAGTCTACCACAGTGTTCAGGAGAGTGAAAAACATTCGGGATGTATTCCCCACCATACGTGACATATATGGACAAACACACACCCACACGTGCCAGTACTGTGAATCAAACATCTGCCTATCCCATGATAGGTATTACAGAGTTACAGCACTATCACACATGCTACAAAGCGTACTGACTCTTTCCTTTGCCACCTGTGCTGATATCTGCACAATATATGCACAGGAGAGGTGTTACTGTTACAGGTGTCAAGAGGTTTGCCTTCAGTGTCACCCTTACTGCATTCTACATTGTGTGTCTTCCACTTCAATTAACAGAACCATAGTGTAGCAGTTACACAGGTTATTGTAGGAATGGTTGTAACACACCTGTGAGCTGTCCTCAGTAATCATTCATATGCAAAGTAGCCCCACCACTTAGTAGTCATGTCCAACATTTGTCCATACCTAAAGTACAGCTTACTGTACTTTGAGCATATCACCATATACAGTTGACAATGCTGAGGCTGCATTGCAACAGTATGATGTACTAAGACAACAGTCACCTTCAAACATCAGTCACTGCACACGCATGGAATCTAAACACACATAATACATGTACACATATGCAGTCTCCATCAGTAAGTGGACTAGCAGGTCAAGAGGATACATTCCACACCTTCTCCACACCATGTGTGAAACCTAGCTGAGCATTACACCATAATGGATGTTGTATTCATGTACTGGTAGGACACACAATCACCTTCACTGAGTAGCCAAGTGTACATTCATGCCAACATCACATATAAGCAACACACACACACAGCAATATTCCATGCCATGATCCCACAAACTGTTACTTCATAGTTCCATGGTGAAGCCAGGGCACTGTAATGGTCAACAGTGAGCACTTCATATATGTCACACACACCTCATGATTACTGGAAGAGTACCAGCAATGTGCTCTGTTTGAGCTAGGCATTATACTCATTCAAGCATGTGCGAGGTCTGTGGCTTGTAAACATCTCACCTCAGCATGTTCTGGCTATTGTGGTAATAAGGTTAATGTCCAGACAGTGCACAGCATGCATGGCTTGCAATTGCTAACATGAGGTATATGTAGGAGCCGTGGGCACACATTGCTGTACATGTCATGCACATATCACCTGTAACTACTCAGGAACATACAGAGCATAGCTGTATTTCCCTGAATCTGTCAATACAGGCCATGTGTGTAGGTCCTATGATCCTGTTATTTGGGTATGTTTGTAGACATTGCATTAGGTGGACATGTCTAATGATATACATGCCACATGGGTTATTGTATGATATGGTAGGTCTCATGAGTGGCCAGTAGAGAGGGAATATTACCTCTGTCAACATAGATATCAAACCTTATGTACTGTTATCATTCAGCAGCCATGAACCTATCTGCCATGTGCATATGTATAATGAATGTAGCCACCTGTATGTAGAAAGGACAACAATAGCTATGGTATTTTAATTTATGTTGTATGAGTGTGAGATGTACATATCCAGGGCAGGTACATTTAGGTCATATCCAACCATGAAGGTGTTGTTTATTGGTGTACAGCAACAGTCGACTATGTTAATGCTGACAACATCCGTGGGACCATGGTATGTGTACAACTGACCTGGTTACAAACAGTGGTATAATTGCATTGCATAACACATTATGCAACTGTGGCAGTACATGGGTACTTTGCACAGTTGATGTAGGGCTAGGTACAGTCCACCAATCGAAGGTTATTTGGTGTTCTACCATACTATGTCATACCACATGTATGGATGTGTGTTGGTAGTCTGAGGACATAGTGTGGATGTATGATAATACACCCTAGAATGCAGCTTTTGCCACAGTCACCTGTACCTGACTCATCTGTGATGACTTATGTTGGAGTAGTGGTCTTTACTTGTGAGTAGCCTTTATGAATATGTGGACACCACCACCTGGAATGGTCTGCACCAGTGTTATGGCCCACATGTCTGGATCTGAGTTATATGGTGGTAGTGCAATTGTGCACTACAGAGCCTTCAGCCAGGTGTTCCTCACTGCAAAGAAGTCAGTATTCCCCATTGTATGTTCGACATTGAGCAAATGGATTATGAAAGCCACACATCTAGCACTGGTTAGCATAAGCATCCAATGTAATTGTCTTGTAGGTGTCAGGGTGTTACTTCTATGTTTAGGACTTTTGCCTTAGAATGCCACTATACGGGTAAATGCGACCTAGGTATTATCCTCACTCCCTTGAATCATGGATGCATGTGCTGTGTGACAAAGGCTTGTCTTTCAGTCATAACATCCCGGAATGACAGACACTGGACAACCTCATAATTACAGCAGGACATTGGCTCATTGTTTTAGTCAAGCAGTTGCCACTCATACCACGACATCACTGCAAGTGGCAGTAATTTGGTTGGTATCAAATGCTACATCTAAGGTGATGGACACCAGCAGACATTGTGTATATGACCAATGTCAGATATACTCAGTATAGCGGTCCTGCTAATTATGACAACTACTAACACAGCCAGGAGAGGTCATCTTGACACCTGCACCTCAGTACCATTAGACAATGGGGCTCACATATTATGCTTGCACATGCCACTGTTCCAAGTATAATGCCACTGTCCACAACCTGCTATCAATGTATGCCTTTCAGGTCAGCAATGTGTGTGACACATGCTGTAGTTAGCATCAACCTGTGTGTCTCAGTTAACCTATTGTCTGTCACTTCCACGCATGCATGATTGTGTATACTTCATATATATATATATATATATATATATATATATATATATATATATATGTCAGTACTTCATGTACATGTATTCATGTGTATCACACAGCACAGACACAGAT